>NC_056523.1:230008435-230052762 GCF_019175285.1 Sceloporus undulatus
TCAAATGACAGCTACCAACTGACCGATACAAGAGAATGATGCTCTGGCTGATCCTTCCACCAGGTTTTCAGGGAGCTTCAGAGACACAGGCTCAGAAATTGGAGTACCTGTAATGAAAACTCTGGATTTAATACTTTAAATACAAAGGACTGTAGAAACAGTATGCCTCAGATTAATGAAAAGAAGTAAATATAAATACACAATTGTCAACCTCAAGACAGTAATCTTTCTATTGATAATATATAAATGGGCCCCTGGTGTGAGTTATATGAGAAGAGTTCCCTCCCCTTCCTGTAAATTTTGCAGTATGGATTATGCAGTATGCAGTATGAAAAGTTGGCACATCAGTTTCTTATAAGATCTAGGGCACCTTACAGTAGTGGTGCCAAAGATAAACTACAAGGATTAGAAATGTGAAACATCAGTTTTATTTGCAGTTGCATCTGGTTGCAGGAGAGGACAGAGTTCTTGGATCTACAACAGTTGTGTAGAAGAGGGAATTCTAGCAGGAGTGACATGCTGCATGGACATGATTTAATCTTATCTCCTATAAGAAGAGCAAAGGAAAGATGGAGAAGAGGAAATAGAGAAGCAGGCTCTCCCATACTGGTATTTAGAAGGACTGTGGAGACAGCTGAAAATAGCAACACACCACCAATATTAGTTGATCCTGTTCTCTCCCAGAAGCCATTAACAACTACAGTTGGCCCTTCTTATACACAGATTTTTTATACACGGATTCAAGCATACACGGTTTGAAAATGTTAAAAAAAATATATAAATTTCAAATATCAAACCTTGATTTTCCATTTTTTATAAGGGACACCATTTTGCTATGTCATTATATTTAATGGGACTTGAACATACACAGATTTTGTTATCCACGAGGGATCTTGGAACCAAACACCAGCGTATAACAAGGGTCCACTGTACTTTTCATGTTCTTAGAAATCCAACATTAGGCAACAACCACTTTACCTTCTTTGGAACAGATGAAGGAGCTCTGGGACACTTCTCTTTCAACACCTTCAGGCTAAGAGAACAAAGAAGCAGGCAGCAGACAGGTGAATGAATGAATGAATGTGCTTCTCAAACTTTATAAGCCACTAATAAGCAACCCTACTCACATTGGAGGCCCTATAATAAAAATGCTACAAGACTGACTTGGAGCTGTCTAAACTATGGATGGTTTGGGGCATCTCCTTTCCCATGTTTAATTATGTATAAACATAGTTTGTGTTCTCTCATCTATAGTAATAGCAATAATATATAACCATCTACTCAATAATAATAATAATAATAATAATAATAATAATAATAATAATAATAATAGGATTTATTTGTATGCTGCCCAATCACTGGGGATCCGGGCAGCTTACAACAGAGGGGATAATAGACAGTTCCCTGCCCTCAGGCTTACAATCTAAAAAGACACGACACAAAAGGAGAAGGGAATGGTGAGGGTGGGGGGAGGAGATCAGGTCCAGCATTCTTATCTCCCTCTGAGGCCTGGACCAAGGCAGATGGACTAGAGGGAGGGCTCTTCTTTTTCAGGCTAGCCCTGATGGAGCTGGGCCAGCCTGGTCAACTCCCTCACGGGTTGGAAGATGACAATTATGGAGGGAGGAGTCTCTTCTTCTAGGCTAGCTCTGATGGAGCTGGGCCAGCTTGGTCAACACCCTCATGGGCCGGAAGATGACAGTTATGAAGGGAGCAGTCTCTTCTTCTAGGCTAGTCCTGATGGAGCTGGACCAGGCTGGTCAACACCCTCGTAGGCCGGAAGATGACAGTTATGGAGGGAAGAGTCTCTTCTTCTAGGCTAGCCCTGATGGAGCTGGGCCAACCTGGTCAACTCCCTCATAGGCCGGAAGATGACAGTTATGGAGGGAGGAGTCTCTTCTTCCAGGCTAGCCCTGGTGGAGCTGGGCCTGCCTGGTCAACTCCCTCATAGGCCGGAAAATGACAGTTATGAAGGGAGGAGTCTCTTCTTCTAGGCTAGCCCTGGTGGAGCTGGGTCTGCCTGGTCAACTCCCTCATAGGCCAGAAGATGACAGTTACTGAACTCCTTAGTTCAATAGTCAATGATTATTATAGTCCTCAAGACTGACAGTCTTAGAAAGAAAGCTAATAATAATTGGCACTGAGTCATCCAGTTATTTAGGACAAAATCTGCCAGAAAACTCTATTCCACAAGACCTGCTGTGCCACTGTAGAATGGCAGAATATCTCCAGGAAAAACTCTCCAGCTGCTTCCTTTGAAAATATAGTATGGGCATTTTTACAGCAGAATCCCTGGAAGCCTCACACACATCATGTTTTCAACGAAAAACACTGTTTGTTTTTTCAAGGATGCTGTTGCTGCTTTTCTCTCCAAACAAAGTGGACCCAAGTTGAGATTTAATAAGCTTCTCACCCATGACAGTGTAATATGTCCCCGCCCGCCATAACCAGGTTTTCCTACTGTACCTCTACCAGCAAGGTTCTCATCAGGGTGTCCTTCCGACCGACATCCAGGCCCCCTGATGTTCCATTTCCACAGGTGCTACCATTACGCAGTGCTTCAGCAGTAACAGTAAAGACCACATTACCTGGAAGCAAATATCCATGAGAAAAGAAAGATCATGTATGCTGCACTGAGAATCTTGCTCTTTGCCTTCAAGCCCAAGGCAGGTACTATCTCCAGGGCATGGATATGGGGCACTGGGATGTGGGGGCATCTTCAAGAGAGCGTATATACATTCCTGCTAACACACTGCTGGCTTGGTCCTATCTACCCAAGCTGGATAATGCAATCAAAACATAAGCTTAAATGCAACTGTTAGTCCAAAATTTGGTAGGCCTATTGTATCCATGGTGATTATCAGATAGCGACGGGATAAGGATGGGGTTGCTCTCCCTTCCTTATCCCATGTTTGACTGCAAAAGACTTTCAAATCATATCACTATTGTCCTGTCATTGAAGCAGCATTGCATTAACACAAGCTCCCATTAATGCAACGTTGCTTCACTGACAGGTTCTGTGCGATGTTGTGTGAAAGTCTTTCACACGATCACAGTCAATCGTGCTTTCTGGATGGGATAATGTCCAGATAAGTGTGATGTTGTATGAAAATCTTCTCACAATCGCGCTATGAGAACAGGAAAAAGATAGGACAAGGACATTTAGTCTCTGTTGGATAATCTCCAATGTATATTGCATAAATCTGATTTACAAACTATCCATTGATTTGATGTATCTATTATAGTGACACTAGCAATTGGATTTAGACCAGGAATGGACATTGCATTGCTCTCCAGGTGTTGTTGTTCCAACTCCAGCATTCTCCACTATTTGCTAGGCTGGCTAAGGCTGCTGGGACATGTAGTCCAACATCTGGAGAGCTGAACAATATCCACACCTAATTTAGGCCACAGGCAGACTCCAGTAAGATATTTTTATCTTTCACCCAATTTGGAAAAGGGGAGTAGTTATCAACCATTTTTATTCTGCGTCTTTGTTCTTAAATGTCTAAATCAGTACACTGGAAGATGCCCTTGGGGTGGTTTATAATCATAGAAACATGCAAGTATAAAACCCCAACCAAACCAAAAGGAAAAAAACAGGTTGAGAGGGTATGGGGCGAGCATTAACCTTGGTTGCTTAAAGGAATGTGGGATGTGACATAGCCCACCTTTTATTGCAGGGGCTCTCTTGCCCACTCACTTTTATTGAAGAAAAATGTGGGGAGGGGTTTGACAGGTAGTGCTTGTTGGTAGCTACATGTTTTTTGACTTTGGCCACCCAAGAATGGTAGCCTCCTATTCTTTTGTTTAGTGCACAAAACCTTGTTTTCTTTGGGGCTAATTTTTTTCTTTTCAACTTGCACATGAATTCCCACAGTGCTTTGCCTTTTTGAGATAGCTGCAGGAGACAATGAAAAGGTTAGCCCCCCTAATAAAAGTCTTCCATAGACACACTTTCCAGCCTCCTTCAGATTTCTTCTGGACAGCAATGAGTCATACCTGGGGAAACTGACTGAGAGCACAGGACGTAATATGAGCCTAGCTGATGGATAGCTGGTCCATGCAAATATATAAAGATGGAATAAAACCATACAGGCCTGTTACAGACTGCCAAAATAAAGCTGCTTCGGGTCTCTTTGGAGGTATGCTATTTAAATGATGCATGGGTCCTAAGAGTCTGGAGGTCGCGCCAAAGCCACACTCCATTCCTAAGCACTGGAGGGCAGCTTTGGTGCAGCTTCCAGATTCTTAGGATGCATGCATCATTTAAACAGCATACTTCCAAAGAGACCCGAAGCAGCTTTATTTTGGCAGTCTGTAACAGGCCACAGTTTTGTACAGAATGTAGTCAAAAAGCTTTCAAGGGATTCAATAAATTCCAGGGCAGGCCCAAGATATTTTTCTGCCTGAGGCAAAGAACAATACGGGGTCCCTCCCATTGCACATCCAAAAGCTGGCTATTTTGGAAATCAAATCTTTTTTCAGCCACAGCAAGGAGATAGCATCTGCCACCACACCTGAAGGCATCAGCTTTGCTTGACAGTAGGGAGGGACAGCAGGCTACATGGCACACAACTCCCTCAACTCCAATTCCCTGTTACTGCCTCTCAACATCTGCTGACCATCCCATCTTCCCAGCCCTGGTATCTACAGATCTAAAACTGAAACAAGAATAAATAATCTCCAGCACAGGCTTGTGATCTAGTGATACACCAAGTTCAATACTGCACTGACAAGGTTGATACAATCTCATGATTTTGTTTTCTTTTCAGGACTTTAAAAACAATGACAGACCAATGGTCAAGCATTAGGTGGGCCACCAGTTATTGCTGGCCTTTTTCAGTGTTTACAGTTTGAAGACAGCTGGATTACTTATGTGATTAATGAGTAGATCCTTCCCATTTGCAAAGCAAAAGGAAAGGAGGGGACCTCACCAAGTTTTTTAGAGATGATCTTCCAAATGTAGGTCTTCCTCACATTGCTGCACACACATCCATTATCATTTCCCACAGGTGAGAGAAGATGGGCTTGGAAATCTGGGGACTCTGCCAGTGAAACAAGGACCTGGCAGCAGGAGAAAATGGCATATGAATAGCAGACCTGGTTTCCATGTCTCAGGAAAAGAAAATCCAACCAGAGAAGACAGAGGACACCTGTCAAGATCCTGGCAGAACCTGGCATAAAAGTGGTGTGCTGTTTTTCCTTTCTTCTGTTATGCTACTGTCTATTCTTAATTGAATTGTTGGTTTTGACTACCATTATGTTTAGGCAGCATTACAGAATCATGTGTAACATGTATGATGTGATAGGTGGTGTTTGTCCAGGAGAAAATTATTGCCTTCTCTGGGTAATGTTCAAATGTGTAGGACAGGCCATTGGTACAGGGAACCTGAGAAGGACCTGTGTCAAGAGGGCCAGGAGGAGATCAAGAGCAAATGCATGAATGTTTTGGCATATGAGTGAAAGAGGGAAAAACTATAAGGGGGTAAGTAATGCACCTATAAGGGTATGCTTATAGTAAGGGAGTGCATTACTTCCTATAAGATTGCAATGGGGAGATTATGGTAGTTATATCTACAGAAGTCAAGCTGTTAACTTCTCTTGGTTACTAAAAATTTTTTTTTGCTGTGATTGTAATGAAGACTGGTTTACTGAACTGAAGGGAGAGGGTAGGTTTTGACAACACCACAGTATAAGGTACTGTTGGCCATCTGTATCCACAGATTCCTTATCCACGGATTCCATTATCTATGGCTTGGAAATATTAAAAAGATATATACATTAAAAAAAAAAAACCCACCCAACAACAACAACAATACAGATGCTGGCGAAACATCAGGAAGAAACTTTTCTGGAACATGGCCACGTAGCCCGAAAAACCCACAAAAAACAACCACCTTGATTTTATATAAGGGACACCATTTTACTACACCATTGTATTTAATGGGATGGGAGCATCTACAGATTTTAGTATCCGCAGGGGGTCTTGGAACTAAAGCCCAGCAGATATCAAGGGCCCATTGTATTTCATTCAGACTCGTCTAGTGAAGCAGAATCCTACATGAGATCATTTCACTGAGGATGCATTTGCACTGCTCTTCTTTGATACCACTTTAACTGCCATGGCTTAATGCTATGGAATTCGGGGAATCATAATTTTGTGAGGCATTTAGCCTTCTCTTTCAGAGAGCTGTGATGACCAAACAAACTACAATTCCCAGAATTCCATAGTATTAAGCTAGGGCAGTGAAAGTGGAGTCAAACTGGATTATTTCCACAGAGCAGATGCAGCATGAGTATTCTTCAACTGTACAAGTATAGACATTCTTGGCAACCAAAAATACCACTGTATATTCCAGTAACTTGTCCCACAAGCACATACCAACAGTTATCATGTGAAACAGCAGAAATGAAAAAGCAGTAAAATGGCCCTGTTCATTTCAAAATGTTTTCTTATTTCCTAAGAAATTGTGTTATTTCAGCCAGAGATGCTTGACTACCACACAGTGTTACTGACTGTATAAATCATGGTGTGATAGTTCATGTACTAAAATATTACATGGTTTGTGCATTTTTCCATTCTGTATTTCATTAATATATAATGTTTCATTAAGATTACAAATAGTTCTGGCATGGGTACAAAATACTGCATAGATGAAGACAGAGTCTGTAAAGAATTAAGTGCGATTTATGGTACAGGAAAGCAGACCGCGGCCAAATCAAGGAACAAATAGTTCACCCTTGCTTTTGTTAATTTATAAACCACAAGGAGGCACTAAAGTCACGATAGCCTATCTGTTACATCTAACTTTATTTAATGGCTTCAGTATGCATTTCTTTGTTCAGTACACAGCAGAAAGAGGAATCAATTTTTAAAAATTTACTCCATGCTGTAATCCTGCACCCATTTACTTCTGAATAAGCCGCACTGAATTTTAGACATGTACAGGATTGCACTTTCTGCTAATTAACTGGACAGATTACTCAGCTATGATTTTAAACAGAAAATAAAGAAAAGCAGTTTAATTGGTTTAATGGTTGGTTGGACGCTGTAGAAGGCAGGTGTATGAGCGAGAGAGAGAGAGAGCTTAGAGAATCTTTTGGAAAGCTCTGGCAAATAATTTGGCATAATCCTATCATGTTTTTCTTCTGCTATAATGCTGTTTATTCTGTTTATCTCTCTGTCATGGATAGGGTGAATCCCCAACCTAAAATGGAAATAATAAGCAAGAGACTATCCCCCTACTTCTAGCCAAAAAATAAATTAAATACATATATAATAAATAAAATTATAATAAAAGAGTAAGAGGAGAGAGTCACCATGGTGTAGTGGTTTGAGAGTTGGGCTATGACTCTGGATATGAGGGTTTGAATCCCTGCTTGGCCACGGAAACCCACTTGTTGACACTGGGCAAGTCATACTCTCTCAGCATCAGAGGATGGCAATTGCAAACCCCCCTCTAAAGAAACTTGCCAAGAAAACCCCATGATAGCCTTAGGGTCGCCATCAGTCAGAAATGACTTGAAAGTACATAACAACAAACAAGAGGATGTACCTGGATGCATCTGTCCAGATAGTTGAAAACATTGGCTCTGAGAAGGAAGTCCTCTCCTCTGACTATGGAGTAAGGCATTGTCAAATCTACAAAGAATGGCACGAAGGCAATCAGGGTGGCAGGTGCTGAGATGCCAAATCCAACCTCCTGCTCTACGCAGAAGGCATCAGCTTTCCACTCTGTGATGGTGTCAGGCACAATGTAGGAGAGTTCAGCTTGTCCAGTTGAACTAACAGGGAGAGAAAAGCAAGAAGGATATACAAAATGAGTCTGTGCATTAAAGGCCACACTACTGAGACGAAGAGCATCACGCCATTACCCATTATATTGTGGATAAGTGTGTAAATTAGGTCGCAATCCACATTACTCCACCTCAGCCTTTAACTTTTCCCGCTGCAGTTGGGGGATACATTTCCAGTCCTGTGTTTCCTTCTTATTCTGTTTCAAAGCTTTCACAATAAATGCTCCATTTCCCAGCAGGGGTATTAAAATAATGGCGGGATACAAACCGCCACTTTGCGGCGGTCCCCCGCCGGCACTATTTGCTCTGTGCGGGAGCTGCAACAGCCAAACCGCGCGGCTCCCGCGCGGAGCAAAAAAGAAGCTCCATTTCGGAGCTTCTTTTTGCGGCGCACTGATGACGTTGCGAGGTGCCGCTGGCGCATTCGCGACGTCATAGGCGCCGCGACACGTCTGGACGCTATGCGTCCATTACGTAAAGATGGTGGCACCCATGTGGAGGGGGCGCCGCCATCTTGTACGTATTGTATACGTACTAGGGTTAGGGGGGTGCGGAAGCACCGCCCCTTCCTAACCCTAATACGTATACAATACGTACTATATGGCGGTTTGTATCCCGCCAAAGAGAAATTGCAAGAAACAGAGCACAGAGGTACATCATCATCAAAAATCCTTATGGGTTACAACAGGACAATGCTTCTTGTAGGAAGGAAAAGGAGAAGGGAATCAAGCCCATGCTCAAATTGCTAAGTAGGTCTGTGGAAGGACCACATTTGGCTCTGATCTCACCTGCTACTGGCATGCAGCTCCAGGAATTTACACATCAGTTGGGAACACTGACGTGTAATAAATTAGAGGCTCTCCTGAAAACTGCACAAATTTTTAAAATGGGAGGGGAGACCTAGGGGCTTTGGCAGGCTTTGGGGCTATTTTCCCCACTCCTGAACAAAACGGTCATTGTTCCTTGTAATACTTGTTCTTAAGAGGCATGATCAGTAATAAAAAACTCACTTGATGGGGAACAGGTCCCATATCCAGGTCTCAGGAAAATACTTCCGAACCATCTCAACAATAACGTCACGCCCAGATTCATCTCTTGGTGGTGGCACAGGAGCAGCTGTACAAACACACAACAATTGTGACAGTGGGCAACTATTTGCCATGAGTTCCAAATGTCTAGACATTCATCCTGCTTGGTCTATGTGGGAACCTTGCCTATTCTGGACCACAGACCTGCTTGTTGCCTATTTTGATTAAGGGTCTTGAACCTAGAACAAGTACTAAGGAAGATCAAGGAATAAACTACACAGACAGGCTTACTGTTGAACATAAAGAAAGCAAAAATAAGGACCATGGAGCACCTACACAAATTCAACCTAGACAATGAGGAAATAGAAATACAGTGGTACCTCGGGATACGAAATACCCAGGTTACGAAATTTTCGGGATACGAAAAAATCCCATAGGGAATTATTGTTTCGGGTTACGAATGTTTTTTCGGGTTACGAAAAAACTTTTGGTGCTTTTTTCGGCTTTTTCGCACGGAATCGCGGCTTTTCCCCATTAGCGCCTATGGCAATTCGGCTTACGAAGGCTTTTCGGGTTACGAAAGCAGCCGCGTTACGAATTAATTTCGTAACCCGAGGCACCACTGTAGTAAAATAATTATCATACGAGGAAGCAAATATTGATCAGAATAGTGACTGCAGAAGAATGGAGAGAATGGCTATGAAAGAACTAGAAAAGATCCCAAAGAGCAAAGATATATAATGGAGCATGGAAATTAAAATTGTACAAGCCATTGTTTTCTCTGTTATCATGTGCAGATGCAAGTAGATGATAGAGTGATTGGAGGTCTCTCATACATAGGATCACCATGGGTCAAAGCCACCTCAAAGGCAATTAATAAAATGCTACCCTTCATGTGTTTTACTCAAAAGTAAGTCCTACTGGTTTCAATAGAACTCACTTCCAAGTAATGAGTATAGAACCTAGGCCAATGTTGCCAGTATATTTTGGCAGATAACAAAAAAGAATTAAGACATCTACTTTAGATTGTCTGTTCCCATGAAAATCCCCATATTTACAGCTAGGATTATTATCACTACATTTCCATAGCACAGGGGTTCCCAACCTGGAGTGCCCACACACGCAGAGGGTGCGAGATAGGATTTCAAGGGGTGTGGAAAAAAGTGGCTTGTATCCTTGAGTGACAAGTCATGAGTTATCACTCAATTATTTCTCAATAAATTAGAATCTAATTGCTCAATTTAAATTTGAATTTTATGCACTGAATTAAACGCTTTTTTTTAAAGTTCCTTTTGCACACACGCAGTATTGTATATTGTAGTTCAAAAACTGGAAATTAGACTTCTTCAACCTCAAATGTGTTATTACTTTTGTAGTGAGTGCGAACATTAATCAAACATTTCCTGGGGGGCAGTGAACAGAACAGATTGGGAACCATTGCCATAGCAGCCACATTACTATCCCCTGGTCTCCCCCTCCTCTAAACCATTATCTATCTCATTTCACAAGACTACATCACCCCCGGCCTCAATTTACCTTCAAAGCTAGGAACAGATGTGGTTGTGGGGAAACGACCAGCCATTTCCAGTGAAGGTCTAACATGGGGACCACTCCAGCCTCTTGAACATACAACTGGTTGTCGTAGACGGGAGTTGGTTACAAACTTAACACCTGTATTCTTCAAAACACAGAAGGATTTATTGGTGGGAGGGGAATCATAAATGCCTTGACTTTATATAATACTAACTACATCTATTAATAATTTACACTTTTACTTCCATTCGCCATTCTCCTCTCCCAGTCATACCCCAAAGCCTATGTGGATGCCTGTAACTTCGCTGACCACTTGCTGCGTCATCTGCTACTCTTTTGAGAGAGCTAACCATACTGACTGAACACCTGCTATTTTGGAATGTACAACCATTTATGTTCTTGGTTCCATTTCATTTACTACCTTGTAATCTGAAAATGAAGCAGGAATATTAAAACCACACACCAACTTTTTGATCATGTACAAAGTAACTGAAGGATTATTAAAAATGTTCCATGCTTCAAACACACACCCGCCGCCCCAGCAAACCCTCTGGAGAATTGAAAATATTGAGACTTCTGGTCCCAGAACCACTCCACAAAAGAGGAAGAGGGGAGGAGGAGGAGGAGGAGAAAGAGAAGGAGAAGATACAAGTCTTACTCTAATAAGCCCATAGATATCTGGGCCATAGCTGATGTCTGCAGGAACATAAAACAATCCATTATGAAAGATGTTGTCAGCTGGAATGCAGGGCTCTTTAGGATCATCCTCTAGATTGAGACCATTGAAGTAGTAACCAAACATCTCAGAGGGAAGAAGACTGTAGACCTAAAGAGAAAAAAGCACAGAGGCTAACTACAGTCTGGGCTTGTTGCTGTCATGTGCCTTCATGTCAACTCCAACCGATGGGTTTTTCTTGGCAAGATTTATTGAGAGGGGTATGCCACTGCCTTTGATTGAGACTGTAGACGGCCCAAGGGCCCATAGAATTCCTATGGTTGTGTGAGGATTTGAATCCTGGTCCCCCAACCACTATGCCATGATGGTTCTCAAAATCTGAGCTACAAATGATCAAATGGCTGAAATATGCAATCTACCCATAGAAATCCCTAAGGCTAGCGGGCTACTGCTCAGCAGGTTGGGTTTTAAGAAGAAGCCAAGTGTGCTAATAAACTAGAGTTACACACAATCCTTTAAAAATCAGCTTCTTTACTGCTTTACTGAGTTTCTTGGCCAGCCTCTCTGCCATTGTGATTGCTGCTGAGAATACTTAATACAGAGCAGTGACTGACACCAACCCTAGGGTTGTATCACCCAGTGCGGTACCTCATGGTGTCATCCCCATCCATGGACCTCCTCCCATAACACATCATACAGAATCCTTAGTAATGTTTCTGTACTAATGCACTAAGCCATAATTCTCATCTTTCACTGAATGTAACGTCAAGACTTGTGACATACAAGTAGCAAAATTAAAAATACCTTTAAATAACAATATTATATGCATAGCCTCAATGTACAGTGGTCCCTTTGTATATGTGGGGGATCTGTTCAGGACCCCCTGGGTATGTGAAAACATGCAGGACTGCAAGTCCTGTTGAATCTAATGGCAGTGCGCTCCCGCATGTGCCATTTTGTCTCCTTGGGCTTGCCGTCCGCGTGAGCTCAAGTCCGTGGATACCAAGTCCGCGGATGGTGCAGAGGACTGTATTTATGTGTACATTGTTTCATGTAGTTAAAGTGAAAATTAGGTAAGATGTGATGTTTTAAAAGAAAAATTTAAAAGAAGAAAAAAATGGATTGGCCTTTTTAGTCATCAATGCGCTTGTAGAAAGCGCGGGATGAGTCCTTCCTGCATCTTCATTCGCGAAGTAAAGCCAGATTTAAAAAAAAAAAATTAAATCCAGAGATGCCAGGTTTGGTGGATGGGGTAAAAGATGAACCTTGGAGTGAGAGACATATAGAAAGGTCCCCTCTGGGAAAACAGCCACTTCCTTTTGTGATTCACCATGAGTATAGAACAAAGTTGTTTTTTTAAAAAATTAAAATTTATTCGTTTAAAAACACCTGGGGCCTTTCCTTTCTCTTCCTACTGAGACTCACCCCATTCACCGTGTCTTAAAGGGTGAACATCACAGCCCATTTCTGCCAAAAGGCAGATGTTTGGGAAGCAGTGGTGTCACCCCCCCTCTTAGGATGTCATCTGGTGTAGACCAAAACCCCCACAACTCTCCGAGTCATGACCCTGATAAAAAGCAAGAAAATACCCAGACTGAGCTGGGTAGTATATAGCAGTCCCCTGACTAGGACCAAGGGGAAACAAAAAGCCATAGAGTGCCAAGAAAGATCCAGAGATGCCAGGTTTGGTGGAGGGGATGAAAGATGAACCTTGGGGTGAATGATGGAAAAGCAGTCACATTTGTTTGTGATTCACCATGGGTGCAGAACAAAGTTTATTGTGAACCGATAGGAACAGTTCAGTCAGTGGCCTCACACTTACAGTTTTTGCTGATAATTCTTTCTCTGGTCTCAAAAGAAGGACGCTCTGATCCAGGGCACGCAGGGCACAGTGGGAGTTGGCAGCAGCTTTAATATGAAGGCTGACGTTTGAAGCTGGGAGAGCTTGTCTCTCAGAGAACTCAACCCTGACCTGGAAATAATCAGGAAACAATGAAAGGACCCATCTTGTTACTCTTCAGAATTGCAACACATTTCTGGGAACATAGAATCTTAGATTTTCAGAAAGGCAGCACAACACATTGTCCAGATATTTTTGACCACCACTTCTAAGGTAATGCCTGATATTCACACCTTCCACGGCTGTTGTGCCACTCAGGTTCTATCTCCTTTTTCACTCTGGGTTTTCTATGTAGCGGAATGTAACAGGGAAAGAAAAGGCACGATATATGTTTTGTCTTACAGCTAGTTCCATTCTGAAGTAATAATGAGGTACTGTGATAGAAAAACAAAAGAGAAGGAGGAGAAAACAGACAGCTGTATGGAAAGGAAAAGGAACAAAAGGAAACAGCAGAAGCATCTCACGGTTTGTTGTGAAAACAGCAAGCAAGGTAAAATTGAGGAGTCTTGGGAGAGGAGACTTTTGTTGTGGCCATTGCATGGATTAGTTATATCTGTGGCCTCTGTTTCTTTCAAGGGGTTCAAATCAAAAGATGTCATTCTTGGTGTGTGCCTTAAGTCAT
Source organism: Sceloporus undulatus (assembly GCF_019175285.1). Lineage (NCBI taxonomy): Eukaryota > Metazoa > Chordata > Lepidosauria > Squamata > Phrynosomatidae > Sceloporus > Sceloporus undulatus. The sequence continues at coordinate 230,021,995 of NC_056523.1, forward strand.
TTCCAACTTATGGTGACTGTAAGGCAAACCTATCATGGAGTTTTCTTGGCAAGATTTGTTCAGAGGAGGTTTGCCATTACCTTCCCCTGAGGCAGAGAGCACTTGCCTTGCCCAAGGTTACCCAGTGGGTTTCCATAGCTGAGCTGGGAAGTATACACTGGTCTCCACAGTCGTAGTCCAACACTCAAACCACTACTCCACACTGGATCTCCTCTCATTTTTTTTATCCTTACAACAACCCTGCAATGTAAGCTAAAGCTCAGAGAGTGTGACTGGCCAAAGTCACCTAGTGAGTTCCCATGGTTGAGTGAGGACTTGAATCTGGTTTTCCAAGTCCAAGTTCAACAGAACTCTACCCAATATATCATTTCACCCCCAGAGCTGCTGTTTCCATAGCAAAAGCCCATGCATGGTTAACTGCATTCACCAAATGCTTGTCACATTTAGTTTGCCCTTATGTACTGAAGTTCTTGTTTTGTTCTGTTTATTTTACCTTATTTTTGAAGCACTTCTCTATCTGGAATCTGGTAGTATCGGCCACTACTTCCCTTTCCAGGTGCAGAGTGTAGACGACCAGTGTGGCAACTGGGGCCATGCTTGGACTGATGGCAAGCCGGATGTTGAAAGATCCAGTAGAAGATGAAGCTAGAGAGAAAAGTGAGACAAAAAACAGGCAGAGGGCTCCTGAAATGCACAGCTAATAGCAGAAAAATCCAAGGGAACTGTATTGTGATGTTAGTATTTTAGGCCTGGTACACACCGTCAGCAAGCGGCATACTGGCATCAGTACTAGGGTTAGGAATCGTGCAGCAACCACATGGTCTCTAACCCTAGTATGCAGTGGTGGCATAACTATGGTGGCATCCCATCCATACGGATGCTGCCATTGTGACATAAGTGCCGCGTGGCATCCACATGGCACCGCATGTCGCTTACATCGCAAGTGCACCAGTGGCACACTCATGACATCATTGCGGCGCCCAAAAAAGAACCCTGAAATATCGGGTTCTTTTTCCTCCACAGTGACGGCATGTGGTTTGGGGGCTGCACCATCCCTGCACAGGAAAATAAGCTGCTGGCAGGCCACTCTTTTGAGGAAGTCTATCCCGGGCCTTAGTTAAGGTAAGGGAATGGATTTTTTAGTTGTGTATCTGTTAGATAATTGTTTATGTAATTTTATAGGTTTCCCAACATGACTCTGCCAGAAGTTGACCATGGCGTTGCACTGATGGACCTAGAGATTCCTAGAAGAAATATGTCTGTAGGCATTTATATGTTCTCCAGTGTGATTCAGGCATCAACCTCTTGCGGATGTTGAATATAGAGTTTCATTGGAGGAACTAGAGATTCCTAGAGAGGCGTTCTCTCATGTAAAATAGTGTTTTTTATTTGTGTTTACCCTACTTCTCTGGGGTTCTGTGCCCCTAACTCCAGTGAATGTGGAGGGCCCACTGTACACTGTTGTAGCCTATTATTCAACTTTAACTACTATGGCTCTCTCCTTTTGAATACTGGGATGTGTAGTTCAGTGAGGCCTAAGAGCTCTTTGGCTGAGAATTCTAAACATCTCTTCCTTAAATTGCAAATCCCAGGATTCCAGGAGAGGAAGCAATAGCAGTTAAAAGTGCTACAACATTGTAATATGATGTTGTCCTTGGACTAAAAACAAGAGTGGATTCACTACTTCACTGGGAAAGTAGAACAGGTTAGCAGTCATCTGAGGGCTGAATGAAAGCCTGGAAAGACTTGGAGGATTAGGGAGGGGGAAGGCTGGGGGGAGTAACCCCTGACACAGGGGAATTTCTTTTACTCTAAAGCAGTGATTCCCAAACTGCGGCCTTCCAAGTGTTTTGATCTTTAGCTCCCAGAATCCCAGACCATTGACCAAGATGACAGAAGCTTCTGGAAGCTGAAGTCCAAAACACCTGGAGGACCAGGGTTTGGGAATCAATGCCCTAAAGGGATCCTGTAGGGAGTAAGGAGTTGCTCCACCACAGCTTTAGTCTTGCAAGCAACCTGTCAGTGGAGACCTCTATGCAAGCTGAAGGAAAAAAGAACTCGAGGTTTTAAGGGATGGTGCTCCCAATAATAATAATAATAATAATAATAATAATAATGAAAATTTTAAAAAATCTGTAGCATAAGTTTGTCTGTTTTACAATGTTAAAAACAGTTGGGGTCGTGTTTCCACGAACTGTTAGGCATCATTCAGAACAGAGATTTTCATATAAAAGATTGAATATCACTCATAGCACTGCACTATAGAAAACTCACTGATTTCCTTGAGGCTTACTGCCAGGTTAGTGAGTATGGGATGGCAGTCTCAATTCCAGTGCAGCACTACCTACTTACCACTACGTAAGCGGATGGTTTGTTCACCAAAATGGACAATTTTGTTTTTCGCCAGGACCTGTGCACACCAAGAGGGGGAAAAAAGAGCAATGAGGAAAATTTCCGCGGTGCAGTTCAAGGGAGTAAAAGGAGTTTCTGTTCATCACACTACCTCAAAAAGAATTTCATTATTATGATGAAAGTCTCGATACTGGAAGCACTTTGTGGGGGTTTTCCTCTGGTGCAGCTTATTCATAAAACATCTTAATGATTCTGTGTACACCCACACCCAAAGATTCCTGAGCTATACTTGTCCCTCCACATTTGCTGGGGTTAGGGGCACAGGAACCCTGTGAATGTGGAAAAACTTCAAATAACAAAAACACTATGTTTTTCATCTGAGAGAACACCTCTCTAGGAATCTCTAGGTCCCCTAGTGCAACTCTGTGCCAACATCTGCCAGACATTGACCACAGAATTGCACTGGAGGAGCTACACATGCCTAGTGAAGTATTCTCTCTAGTAATCTCTAGGCCCTTCAGTGTGACCTTTGGTTTAAGTTGACCACAGAGTTGCACTGGAGGATCTAGATATTCCTAGAGAGAAAATATTAATAAAATTTGTGAATAATCAAATCTGCAAAAGTCAAAGCTGCAGATGTGGAGGGATGAGTGTATTTATCTTGCAGTCTGTTTTCATAACACCTACAAAAGTCAGGTTTCTGCTGCTCCTGAAAACTCTTACCCTATTGAACAAGCTCTCTACCTTATTGAACAAGCTCTCCCCCTTGTTTTAAACAGTGCTTTATTGAGGGGCATGTGGTAGTTATAATGTCAGTCGAAAGCTGTGTGTAAAATTAACTGAAGTAAACATTGCAGGAAATCCCACATTTTCTTATTCAAAAATAATTGTAGTCATTTTAGTAGGGAGTTTACCGCATTAAAGTTGGAACGGCCCTTGAGCGTTCTTGGAGGACCATTCTGGGGATGGGAGGCGGCGGGGAACACTTTATATCGCACAGAGGAACGCCGTCACTGCTGCTGAGTGTTCCCCTTCCATTCTGGGAGCGTTCCCCAGGGCCGATTTTCAAGAACACTTTCTCAAGCGTTCTCGAAAATCATCCCTCTGGAACGCTTCCAGAACAGAAGGGGAATGCTCGGCGGCAGTGGCGGCGTTCCTCTGTGCGATATACAGCGTTCCCCGCCACCTCCTGTCCCCAGAACGGTTCCTTTAAGAATGCTCAAGGGCCATTCCAACTTTAATGTGGTAAACTCCTAGGTTTCCTTGCACCTTTTTCTATAAAACAGGGCAAAGCAAACCCATACAACAAGTGGATGTAATTAACATATCCTCAGTCACAGCTGACCGTGAATGAATAAATGAATGAATGAAGAGCGAGAAAGGAAGGTAGGAAGGTTCCTGCTGAGGAGGATCTTCCAAATTTACTTCAAAGGTGAAGTTTAATATCAAGGGTTCAAGAAGGTCAACATATTCTGTACTTCCAAACAAGGTGTTTCTTTTAGCATGTATTCCAACCACGCATATATGGAACATTATGGGAGGTCTAGACAGTGACTTATTTACTTGCTAGCCTTTCTATTTTCCCATTGCCCCTTTAACACTTTAGAAACACCTATAGACACAGACATCATCCTTATATCCAATTACAACCAGAAGGATTACAATTGCCAGTCTTAGCAAATGTATAACAAGTTAAACAAGTAAAGTTATGCACCACCTCCGTTTGTGTTTTGAGGTTGTTGTGTTGTATTTTGTATGATATTTTTAATTTTATTTGCTTTTTGGCAGCCATATGTTTCTACCCTCTCTGGCAAGGACTCTGTGGCAGTGATTTGCTACAGTACTTACAAAATAGAAGAAGGTTGCAGTGCTGCGTGGTTTTATCTTTCCAGTATTATTCTCAATGTTTTTCAAGATGTAGGACACTTTGATTTGTCTTGTTTGGCCACAAGGCAGGTCTTTGAATACTTGATGTATTTTCACAAAGCTTCCTGTCCTGGAGTAGAAACGCTGGACTGAATGAAAGGCTTCTGGGTAGTAAGGTAATAGCCAGCCATCACTATTGCAATTTTCATTTGGTTTGTATATTAGCTGTAGAAGTAGGGCCAGAGACAGAGGAGAAAAAATGGGAATTTTGTTATGGATGGCACAAATAAGTGCAAATTCACATTATTTCTATAAAGGAAATCAAACAAATCTGAATCATTGGGCAATGGAATAGAAAAGCCTTTGATGACTCTATGGTGGAAGTAGAGAGTCAGCGTGGCATAGTGATTTGAGTGTTGAACTAATATTCTGGAGACCAGGGTTTGATTTTCTGCTTGGCCATAAAACCCCACTTAGTGACCTTGGGCAAGTCACATGCTCTCAGCCTTAGGGGAAGGCAATGCCGAAAATCCTCTGAACAAATATTGCCAGGTAACCCCCACTATGGCCTTAGGGTCATCATAAACTGGAAACAACTTGAAGGCACACAACAACAAGGTGAAAGTATCACAGAGTTTTCTTGGCAAGGATTATTCACAGGATGATTTTCTTTGCCTTCCTCTGAGGCTGAGAGAGTGTGATTTGCCCAAGATCACCCAGAGGGTTTCCATGGCTGACTCGGGGTTTGATCCCTGCCTTCCAGAGTCATAGTTGAATGCTCAAACCACTACATCATTCCTATAGGGCCATTTGTGGAAGGAAGGTATTTGGAATGTAGAAGTGTGCAGGAGAGGAGAGGAGTTAATTTTTCTCCCCACAGAATCAGAGTTGGAAAGAACAACAAGGTCCATTTAGTTCAACCCTCTGCCATATAGGAATATACAACTAAGCGTCTATACATAAATGGATTATGTGATTGCTGCAGATTTTTGCACATCTGCATCAACATTTACTTGTCTTCACTTTCCTGAATTCACATCTGAACTCTCTGAAGATGCCAGCCACAGATGCTGGCGAAACGTCAGGAAGAAACTCTGCTAGAACATGGCCATATAGCCCGAAAAACCCACAAAAAAACTCTGTTTAAAGACCTCCAAAGGAGAGTCTACCCCAAGGCAGATCATTTCTTTATTATACTCTGTTCCATTCTTGCCCTCCGCAAAATGTCTAGTACTGTATCTCCTTCAGTACCATTCTAAACACATTTGACCTCACAAATGTACATTTTGATCCATCCATTGTTGATGGTGGTAGAAGGGAAAATATAAACCTGAGAAGCATCCTGCCTCTCCTTTCCTAGTCCTGCTTCTTTTGTCCCTGTCTCAAAGTGGCTTTTCTTTACAAACAAATTGAATCAACATTCTGTTCCACATCAGATATATCATGCAGTTAGACCTTTTGGCTCTGTCAGAATTCATGATCATATTCTGAGAAGTGGAATACAGCACAGGCATTTCTACAGGCTATTGTAATAATTCTGGAATCAGGATGCACTTCCCAGGTAGGGGGGAAAGCAGATAAATAGCAAACAATTTTTTAAAACAGAAGTAACCCATCATTCCAGGAAACCTAAAAACCTCTCAACTGACAGATAGTTTTACAAAGAGAAGTGTCAGGAAGATTATTAGACCAACTTATTATGTGTATCTGTATGTACGCATGCATGTGTGCACACATGCCTTCAGGTCATCTGTCAAATTATGGCAAACTCATGAATTTCACAAGGTTTCTTAGGCAAGGAATACTCAGAGATGGTTTTGTCAGTTCTTTCCTCTGAAATATAGCATACGCTGGAGTTTATCACACTGAGGTTATTGGAGTTAAGATCAGGGGTGAGTGCGGGTCGAATGATGCGAATTGACGTTATAACGTGACTGTTTTATCACACCTGGTTGCCCTTCCGAATTGAGGGGGAATTGAATCCAAGGCAAGTCACGTGATGCAGATTCAGGCAAAGCGGAGTGACTGCACATTGTATTACCACACCGGTGCGTACCTTGCGGATTTAACGATTCGAACTGGGATCCTTGCGCATGCTCAGTGGGGCTATGGACGCATCCTGAACCTTTGCACTTCCGGGGTTAAGAAGGGAGCCTGGTTTCACTTTCACGAGAATGACAGCTTCCCCTTTCTTCTTCCCTTCTATTTATTATATTTATTACGTGACAATGGGACAAATGAGTTACACCTTTTCTCAGTTTTAATGAAGTTAACAGTAAGGAGCAGGCATGTTCTGCTTTGCATTAATTTAAAATGAGGTATGCAATTTGTTATTCGGCCCATTATTTTTCCTTTGCTATATTTTCCAATAATGCAAAGTTTGTCAGAGCCGAATCAGGCTGGAATGAGTTGCAAACACACACTCCCACTGGAATGCTATTGGATTCTGAACGTAGCTTTGAAATCAGGGAAAAGCTGGACCTCTGCTTGTCAGCAAGCAGGTTTTGCGCCCACATTGGCTGTGTTGGTGACTTACCCTGAGAGAGAAATCTGGGCTCAAGATCTCTGAGGTATTGATGCAAAACTGAGCTGTGCCATTTCCGCTGGTGCTATAATTGCCCACGTTCTTGTCATTGAGCAGTAGTTGGACAGTCTCGTCTGCAATGGGGGAGTCATTGACATCAACCAGTTTCATCTAAAGGGAGAAAAGAAAAACAGGCACATTAAAAATCTAATTTATGACTGAGCAAAACTCTATCATAAGACACTCCAAGACATTACCTTTGTTTTTTTAACATCACTTTTGACTGTCCAAAAGTTTGTCACATGTTTAACCTATGGTGGAATGTTCACATTAATTTAAATATTTATGCAGTACATCTTAAATGCTCAAAGTGCTCCACATGCCTACAAAAGCCTATGCTGCAACTTCTTTCGCACAGTTAGTCTCAAAGGTGCTGCAAGATCCAATTGTACATACATCATATTAGCTATTCTTACAATGAAGTTTCATATTATTATCCCAATATTGCAAAAGAGGACAATTGAGGTAGACAAATATAGAGGGTTTGGAGAATCTGAATGTGGCTGTGATGGGATTTGATTTGGGGATTTTCCAGCTCACACTGCTAGCCATTGTGTCACTTGGTTGCTGCTATGCTGAGAGCCAGCGGAACAGTTCCAGATGGAACAAATGCACTAGGAGATTGCATTATTTGTTGTTGTAGCATTTCTTTTTGTTTGTTTTGATTTGCTTTAAAAAAACCTATCCACATTATGTTTATGTTGTTATGGACTATTTTCAGATGCAACATCTTAATCCCATACTTGCATAAATCTCTTTCCAATTCCAAGACATTTCAGTACATGAAAAAAGTGGCCTCTACTCATTGAGTATTTAAAATACTTTTTTAGTGTTTGAGTTCATCAGTAGATCAGTGAAATGGTACATTTGCATTATAGCACTAGAGGTCCAAAACACACTGCAGAAATAATCCAGTTTGAGACCGCTTTAACTGCCCTGGCTCAGTGCTAGGGAATTCTGGGAACTGTTTTTTGTGAGACATTTAGCCTTCTTGATCACAGGACTCTGGTGCCACAATAAACGGCAATTCCCAGGATTTCCTAACATTGAGCCAGGGCAGTTAAAACTGTCTCAAACTGGATTGTTTCTGCAGTGTGTTTTGAACCTCTATCTAAAACCAGAGGGCCACCATAGCAAACTATGCCCTGTTATTTTGGTTTTTTAATTTTAAAAAACCCTTTGAAAAAGCCCTGGTACAGATCCAAGGAATTGCTACAAACAGCCTCTATAAAGAATCGGATAAGTGAAAGTGACAACAATTGGCAAAACCAGGCAAAATCCAAAGTGCTATATCACGAGAAGCCATGTTTTTTTAGGCCAGTCTGGAAGGGCTCAGGGTTTATTGAATTTACTTCATATTTCTTGGGGGCACAAAGAAGAGCTCTGAAAACTGAGCCAGACTTCTGGAAACAAGATTGGCTTCCCTCAAATATCGCATATGTTTCATCTGTGAAGCATTGCCTCTCCTCAATTTTGTTTCAAACGTTCATTTAGCTGAAATTTGATTTATTCTGTGGATTAGAGATTTTGTTGATTAGCTAGAAAACCAGTTTTTCTGTCTATAGTCTTGTGTAGCAGTCCAAAAGAGCTGAAATTTATTGACTTGTATTTCATTTACAAGCATTTAAACTGGTTCATACTCGTCTTTTCATTTTACCTGTCCACAATATTCAAGTCCCCTTTTGTAGTTTGGGTCCATATTTTCAAACGTCACGGTCCCCACTACCCGAGAAATCGAAATGCTGGTTGACTTATCGATCTGTATCCCTGTGGGAGAATCCAAGGACAACAATATTAATTTGTCCTGAATTTAATAAGATTTCAGGTTAAGCATGGCAGATTAAAAATCCACTTTTAATTAATTATTCACATATTTATAACTTGGTGTGGGATGGAGTGGGCCAGTGTGGTGTAATGATTTGAGCTTTGGCCTAGGAGACTGACAAATGTTGAATCCAATTGAATCCTGGTTCAGCCATGGAAGTCCACTGGTTGACCTTGAGCAAGTCACATTTTCTCAGCCTCAGATGATAGAACTGGCAAACCTCTCTGAAGAAATTTACCAAGAAAAACCTATAATAGATTTGCCTTAGGATCACCGTGAATCAGAAATGACTGGAAGGCACACTACAGCAATACCTCTGTGTTGTGATGGGGTACAGATAATAAAACTTAAAACAGTTACAAAGCCATTATATATATATATATATATATATATATATATGAACAAAAATCCACAACCCAAGAGCAAAAGGCAAACCAATATTGAGGCCCAAAAGTAGGCACTGAAATTGTGCCACAAGCTGGGCCTCCAATAGACCCTTGGTCTTTGGTTCTATCTGCCTCCTTTTTAATGAAGCCAAGGGGTTTACCTGTTCCTTTCTCAATGATGGTGGCTTTTACATCAAGGTTCATCCAGTAACCTGAACGGTTAAGCTCAAAAGTCTTGGAGCTGAAGACATGGGAAAGACAGCCATCCTTGCCCAGCTGATAAAAGAAGAGTGGAAACAATCCAACATGAGCATAAGAAAAATAGCTTGTAGTGCTATTGTTATGAGCCAGCATGGCATAGTGGTTTGAGTGTTGGACTAGGACTCTGAAGACCAGGGTTCAGTTCTCAACTGGGCCATGTTGCCCACTAGGGCAAGCTTTGTTCAGAGAAGGTTTACCATTGTCTTCCTCTGAGGCTGAGAGCATGTGACTTACCCAAGTCACCCAGTGGGTTTCATGGCTGAGCTGGGAAGCAAACCCTGGTTTCTAGGGTCACAGTCCTATACTAAAATGACTATGTCACTCTGGCTCTCTCATCCATCCAACAGCAGATTGGAACAATTGAACACCTCCCAATGAAGTTGTTGACATGCTGGTGTTGGGATGATGGCTTGTTCCCCTTTTTTGGTTCCAGTCTATCATCCAGCAATAGATTGGAACAAAAAAGGCAGAACAAGCCAACATCCCTAACTTCATTGTCCCTGCCTCCTTCCACCTTGGGGACCATTGATTTGATTTTAAATTTTTAGAGGAAGTGCTACAACTCACATCAAACAGATTCAAAATGGATAGGAGAGAACAGCTATCTCCTGGCAGCGAAGCTATAATATATTCCATATCTTCACCCAAATCCACTAAATGAGAACAAGAATGCTGCTAAATGAGGCCCAGTGGTAATACTGTGCACACAACAAGGACTTATTTAACTTCACCGTATGCAGGATTGCATGCACTCATAATGTGACTGTGGAACAGTTTGCCTGGTCCTGGAGGAGAGGGCCAAAGAGATCAAGAAAACATTGGGAGAAAATGAAACGAAAGGAAAGGTAAGGGGCTCTGCAGACTGCCCCTAAGGGGTGATCTGTGGCCCCTTCAACTGTGCCAGATTGGGGCCGTGGCAATTGCCCTGATCTGGCCTTTTCAGGAAAGGGCACGATAGCTGTGGCGCTGCAGCTTTAAGGTGCTCCGTTGGTGATGGTTGCAGCGCCAAAGAAGCACAGTGATGCTGCGCACTGGGTGGAGTGGCGCATGGCACCACAGTGCCCTGGGGCGGAGTCAGGACATGCATCATGTGGATGCCACTCCCAGACTCCGCCCTTAGGCCAGCTTAATGGCTGGTCTGCACAGGGCCTAACTATGGCCCGGAACATACGCTTAGCAACCCTTACATGTGACGAGGGCGCCCAAGCTGCAGTGCGCCCACCAGACCGGGCACGTAATGGTAATATTGCAGCTGCACTGCCTCCAAACAGGGCGGCGCAGCTGTGACATCACCATGCCGGCACTGGCACTTTGGGGCGGCGGAAGTGTGTCACAAAAAAGAGCTGCTTTCCAGTACGTCTTTTCTGCTCTGCAGCAGCGCTGCACAATTTGGTTGCTGCAGCGCTCCTGCAGAGCAAAGAGAGGTGCCAGGGATGCACCTCTTTCTGGCGGTCTGTACCCTGCCTATGTTATCTTACCTCTTTAGTAACAGATACACAGAGGGGTTCCCTCTTACAGCTTCCATAAAAATTGAGATTTCTGCACACAGAGATCTGGGCTCTTCCTTCCACAGGCTGTCCATAGGTGTAACTGCAAGAGAAAGTAATATATTAGAGAAAAGAGAGCCTCAAGCACAGGTTAGAACTGGAAATGATAAGTAGACCATTCAGATATGCAAGTGTGTTTGATGTACTTTGCATTGTACTTGAGCATTCAGTCTCAATGATATAAATTCCATTCTTGTGTGTATGCACCTTTTCTATTTTCCATAAGAAAAAGATCTATTTTTCTCAGCAAATACTTTATTATCATCCTCTAGGCCTACCAGGTCTCAGGGTGTCAGGGGAAATCTTAGGAAATCACTATATTTCTCTTTGTCCCTAGAGTACAAATTGTCCCATCCCCAACTGAACTCCATGCATATGCATGCATGTGTGTGTGTGTGTGTGTGTTGTATGGAGTTGTATCACTTGGCAAAGAATTTTCAGGGAAGGATCCCTTTGTAATTTTTTTTTTTTTTTTGGCAGTATCTGGATTGGGCACTTGGAGGAACTAGAGAACATTTTTGTGCTATTTCTAATGGCAGAATAGCAACCATAACAGAGCACATATTAACAATAACAGTTAATATGACAGAGGCAATCTCGATCTCAAACAAAGCGTTGTGTATGTTGCTGATAAGAGTTTAAATTTTTCCCTCCTGAATTGGAGGGGAACTCTTGGTCTCCCAGAGTTCACATGGCCAAAAGATATGGCCTCTGCCTGCCTGGCTATCCCTCCATACCATCCTAACTGAGAACAACAACATCTTAACAAAATGTAGGCTGTGACTCTAACATTGTTATATTCCCCCATCCCCCAATGATGCCTGATGAAGAAGCCAGTGGATCATGTATTTTGTACATTTGGGTTCACCCAATAAAGGTATAGTTGTTTTGTGGATATTGGATGTCATTGTACTTAGTTAATATGTTAATAATGAGTAATCCGGATTGCAGAAAAAGTAACAAGTAACGATCTCCTAGGTGCTCAGACTAATCAATAAAGTGATTAGTTCCTTTCAAAAAGTAACATTCTGAGCTCTGAAAAACCTGAGAGCAAAGTCATGAGGGCATCTGTTTGGGATCATTGTGGCATTTGAGAACAGTGTCATTCAAAGTGGTCGTCTGTGGACAGGTGTCAGTTCAAGAGTCATCAGCTGCTCATCCACAGCACGTTTCCGAGAGAGAAACAATTGTATTCAGTGGTCATAAATATGTGTTTGGCTCTGGCACATTATGAAAAAACATTCCCTGTGGTCAGATTGATCAGCATTTATTTAGATCTCAACAAGTGCCAATGTATTACAAGTTCCAGCACCAGAGCAAGGCCTGGAAATCTCTCCATGTATTGTATGCAGGATGCAAGTTCTGATGGGAATGGCATCAATTGCTCTAGCTGTTAATACACACACACACACACACACACACAGAGAGAGAGAGAGAGAGAGAGAGAGAGAGAGAGAGAGAGAGAGATTTTCCTTCTTAACATGTGCTGATATACTGGGTCACTGTGTTTTATGCACATCTGGGATTTTGCTGCTACTCTTCTGCCTTGTTTCTGTAGGTCAGCTGACCCCAGGGCCCTTTCACATTATACAGTTATAGCACTATGATTCCACCTTCACTGCCATGGCATCCCGGAGTTTGTAGTTTCCTCGGGGAACCAGAAGAAGACTTCTCTGGCTAAGATTTCTAAATGTCCCTCCCTAAACTGTATATCTCTTTGTTTGCTATTTGCTTTTTTCTTTCTCTCCACTCTTTTTCCTGCTATTGCTGTCATACTTATCACTATTTTGTGATGAAGGTATTAGGAAATGGCTATATATAGGTGCCCTTGCTCTCAGCCTGAAGGGAAGACATTGGCAAACCTACTCTGAACAAATCTTGCCATGAAAACCCCATGATAGGTTTGCTTTAGGGTTGCCATAAATTGGAAACAACTTGAAGGCACATAACAACAACAATATATCTAATACGCAGATCTTTGGTCACAGTAAAATGAGCATGTGTGTATTAGTACAGAGTGCTGAGGATAATGCAAAAAGCCAAGAAGCCCTGGTGGCGCAGTGGGTAAATGCCTGTACTGCAGCCATTCACTCGAAACCACAAGGTTGCGAGTTCAAGACCAGCAAAAGGGCCCAAGCTCGACTCAGGCTTGCATCCTTCCGAGGTCGCTAAAATGAGTACCCAGACTGTTGGGGGCAAATTAGCTTACTTGCTAATTAGCTTACTTGCTGTTCACCGCTATGATCTTTGGAATAGCGGTATATAAAAAAAAATAAAACAAAAAAAAAAAAATAAAAAGAAGACAAACAAGTGATCCCTGAGCAGATAAGCCTGAAATACCTCTAGAAGCTAAGATGATTAAATTGAGGCTGTTTTACTTTGGCCCCATCATGTGAAGGCATGACTCACTGAAAAAGACAATAATGCTAGGGAAGATAGAAGGCAGAAGAAAGAGAGGAAGACCATATGCCAGATGGATGAATTTAATCAAGGAAGTCATGGGCCTGAAGTTACAGGACCTGAGCAGAGCAGTGAAGGGCAGGAGGTCTTGGAGATGTCTCATCCACAGGGTAGCTATGAGTTGGGGACAATTCCAGGGCAGCTAACAACAAACAACAACTAGCTTATATGAGAGCCAGTGTGGTGTAATGTTTTGAGTGTCAGACTACACTCTGAAGACCAGGATTCAAATCCCCACTCAGCCATGGAAACCTAATGGATGACCTGGAACAAGTCATCCTCTCTCAGCCTCAGGGGAAGGCAAAGACAAAACCCACTCTCAACGCATCTTGCCAAGAAAACCCCACGATAGGCTCACCTTAGGGTCACCATAAGTTGGAAATGACTTGGAGGCACACAACAACAACAACTAACCTGTGGCCCTTCATACGTTCTATGTACTGCAGAAGATTCAAGTGGTCTAATTCACCCTAATGTACATTTATGTACATTATTTTGCCAGTGTTGTATAATGCCTGCCCATTTCTGACTACATATCAAATTATGGACTTGAAATTTTCGGGAATAAGACTGAGAACGTGGCAAGCCTAGTTTATTTTTCATTCACCATTCTCCCCCACCACCACCTTCTCTTCATCCACTCCTCCTGTATCTCACTTGGGACAATCTTCACAAAACACACTCATGGTGAACAGGATACAGCAATGCTGATTAGCAATAGTATTCTTAGCTGTTTTTGCATGATATAGTGTCTAATACTGTGCTCTGCAACTTTTTAATGGATGAAAACTGGGGCATGTGTGGCCCAGCAATATCAGAATGTGGTCAGGAGGACAGAAGGTATTACTGAGGAAGAATATACAACCTAGGAGAGGGAGCCCTAGTGGTGCAGTGGTTAAACACCAGTTCTGCAGCCACAGCATTGTGGTTTGATCCCAGGGCTCCAGGTTAAGACCCTGATCCTCTATTGCCCCCCTGGCTCAGTTAATTACATACAATTGACAATTATTTATGTACTCCTTTCCATTTTGAACTCAGTTTGCAGCAGGTGAAGTAGCCTTAAAACAAAGGAGGAAAGTGGGAGGAGGGGAGAGAAATGGAGACATTTTAGAAGCATCTGAAAAATGAGATGATAGAGGAATAATAGGAATTATCCCTGCCAAATCAGGACCATTGGAGGGTTTGTACTACTTACACACTGCACACCTTCACTACAAAATCTGGATTCTCCACAGAAACTGTTTTTGGTGCACTGATGGTGGCATCAAACTTTGGTAATACTGGGGAAGGAAAATAAGACACATTCTGTATATTTTGTCAGAGCTTCAAGTTTACACGTTTAAATGTTTTAGTCTGCAGGACAGGCAAAATTAAGGGAGGAGCAGCTGCTCAATGAAATAGTGCAACTTTTGTCATAGGCCCGTTACAGATGGGCATAAAGTACGGACTGGGTTCATACTAGGGTTAGAAAGGTGCGTCCCTTCTGGATGCCCCTAACCCTAATACGGACCGAGTCCATACAAAGTGGTGGCGCCCGTTCCACACGGGGGCCACCATCTTGACGTAGCGGATGCTTTGCGTCCGCATATCGCACAGCACATATGATGCCGCGAGTGCGCCATTGGCGCCTCGCGGCGTCATAATTGCGCCTCAAAGAGAAGTGCCATTTTGGCACTTCTTATTTGCAGCGCGGAGGAGCCGCACGGTTTGGATGCTGGGGCTCCTCTGCACTGCAACTGGCAGCGGCACGAGACCACCCGTTTTGGATGGTCTGTAACGCACCAAAGATTGGAAATTTTCACGAAGAGGAGAATTCTTTATGTGGTATTTCCTGTATAATTTCCTTAGGAGAACCTTGCCAGGCTGTTCACTGATGGCTTTTAACACACTGAGAAAAACCTTTCTTTTTCAAAAGACTGTTTCCTGAGCCAGCATTCTAAATTTTAGTTTATTCCTACATTTGCTTTGCCACAGAGCTGAAACTTATGCCATTCCATCTTTTTATGAGATACCACTACTCCAAACATCCCTCACAGATGACCAGATTGGTAGAGGCTAATGGGAACTTGAGCCCAACAGTAAGTGAAAAGCCATGGGTTTCCTTGTCCTGTTCACCATTCTTTTTAAAATTAGGTTTAAAAAGGATTTTCATTCTTGTTTTCTAAACTGTCCAGGAATCAGGGGGAAGGACGTGTCCTGTCTCAGAGCAAACTGAGAAAGTGGGGCATACATTATAGGCAATATTGTTCTTGTCCATTTCCCCTGAATTAGATGAATCATATTAGGACTTTATCACACAAGGCAGTAAATAAGAACTAAAGCAAGATATTAGAATATTTGGCCAATCTTTATCACACAATGTGTCTATTCAGTTGCCGGTTTGCATTGCCTTTGTTTCTGGAGCACACCTTTTCATTGACAGAGAAAACTTATCAATAGACTTCTAATATTCTTCCTATTCCATGAGTTACAGCATAATAGCAGCAAAAATTAAAAAATGAAAGGAGCAGAACCTTGGCAAAGACATATCTGTACTGAAAGGCATGGAAAACAGGGTTACAGAGCCATGTAGAAGGGACCAGAGATTGCCAAAGCAGCACCCTCACACAATTAAAGATTGTGTTGTCAAACCGATATGTTCTTGTTGCTTCACTAACATAATTGTTGTGAGAAGAAAAAAGCCCAATTCCCACTTACCTCTTGATTCGATTCCTGAAACTGGTTCAGCAAACATAGTGATCCCCGCTATTTTTGACACTGGTTAAATGGGTAAAAACCATCCCCCCCACTTTCCAAATCGCTTCAGCAATTCGAATTAAATGGGAACCATGGTGGTTTAAGCCGATTCATTTGGAATCACGATCCAGTTTAAACCATAGTGGGAACAAGGCCCAGGTGCAGTCACTTGAATGCAGGCACTCTAATGGTAAAGGGGATGAAGCAAACATCAACATAGAGAAACATTTTGTTTACAGCTCTACAGCTGTGTTGTACTTGGCTCTGTTTTAAAAAAAGATGTCTTTTCTCTTAAAATGTCTGGAGAAATTAAATTACATCTTAACATTAGTAATTGCTATACAGCTTCAGATCTTGTGAAAACAGCAGATGTAGATATTTACCATATTTCTCCGCAGTAAAAGAATGAGAGGTCTTGGCTCCTGATGTCTTCTGCACAATGATTTGATAGTCCCCCAGGATTGGTTCAGGAATCAGTTGGAATGAGAGTTGGACAATTGAAACGTCAGATGTTACATTTAGCCACTGATATATCCGGTTGCCCTGGGGATCCTGAAAAGGCAGAACAAGGTTGAGCTCAGATAGTGTACAAAAACACCTATTTAAGTTGCTTAGATTCAGGAGAACTTGAACTACTGGTGACCACCTGGTTGCCCTGGGCTATGTCTGGGCAACTTCTATCTAGTAGTCAGCAGTGATGTAGTCAAGTCTTTTAGTCCAAACCTCAAAATCAAGTTTCAAGTCTATACCTTCAAGCATTAAGTTGAGTCTCAAGTCCTTGCGAAATACTTTCAAGTCAGGTTGCGAGTCTCAAGTTTGGGAGCCACGTTTTAACAGTGGAAAAGGCAGTGGGGTGTGTTTCTGAGGGGTAACAGCAAGTGTGTTTAGCAATGGGCTTGCAGCAGGACTTGAGGTTTCCTTGGCAGCCTGCTGCACATCAGAGTAGCATTCTAAAGGTTTTTGTTCTGATTGTCAAAATACGTTGCATTCTACTGTGCCAATTGCTATTGTTGAAATGACACGTGAATACAAGTTATTTCCCCCCACTATACCCACTACTAGCAGTGAATTCAGCTACAAATTGCCAAATGGATGCTAAACCAAAGAGAGGGAAAATGTGGTCTGCAGCCTGTATGAAGCCCTCCAATTGTTTTTCCACCCTATAACTCACCCCAAGCCCTGAGACCTTCAAAATGTTAGGGCCCAAAGCAGCCTAGAATAATCAACTGTTTCTCATGGGATAGTGGCTCACCTTTAACATCACTCAAAACAGCAGAAAACTGGTCCCCAAACCCAGTGGCATTACCACCTCTGGTGTCACCCAGTGTAGGAAAGGGGCTTTCTGGGGGAAGGACTTCCAGGGGCAGGGCTTCTAGAGGCAGCATGCTCACACTCAGCCTTCCTCAGTGCTGCTGGGTCATTCTTCTTATGAGAAGAACAAAGAAATGGAACCGAGGGGTGGGGTGGGGGCAACCGGGTGTCACCCTTCTTCGTTTTAAAATAAATATTTGTATTGTTTTCCTTACAGACACATCTTGAAACAATATAGAATAAAATACAAAACATAAAAACATAAAATTCCACACATTCAATTACTTATATTCATCCACAAAGATCCTCAGGCATTTCATTCAACTATTCTTACTTCCATTTAGTACCACTTGTCTATAAATTCATCTAAACACAACTTGTTTCATAATCTCTACCTACCTGTTGATTCTACGTTCCATAACTTAAAGCAAGTTATTATTATTATTATTATTAACCTTTATTTATAAAGCGCTGTAAATTTACACATTACACAGTTCCTTCCTTTCATCTCTTGTCTATAGGTTTCTTACTTTAATCTTAAAATCCTATCAGAGCTAAGTCATCCTAGGTATTACTTATAAATTTAATAACTATGGCCTGATGCAGACTGGCACGTTGTGCTGGCCTGCGGGTGGAGTTACTGTTCAGTGTCCACACACTGGACACCATAACGCCACCCCTAGGACACCATTTTGGCATGCGCTGGTCCACACAGTGCACGCCATCATAACACCCCTCCAGTGCTGCATCCACTTGTCATAAAGCCACGCTGCAGCAGCTATGTTACCCATTTGCAGTTCCTTCTTGCACTCTCTGGAGGCCGGATAGGGGCTGTGGCATGAGGTTGCCATGGCTCTGATCCGGCCATTAAAGGGGCAGCTGCAGACTGCCACTTTGGGGCAGTCTGTATAGCCCCTATGTCCCAGTAGCTATGGGGCTGTACAGATGGGTGGCATGCAGCTGCCCCTTTTCTGGGTGGATGGGGGCCATGGCAACCTCACAGCACAGCCCTAATCTGGCCTCTGGAGAATGCAAAAAGGAAGTGAAAAAAACAGCTCTGTTTTGTGCTCTCCAAGGGTCACCATAGCCATGGCGGCACGGCTTTTGGACGCCCCTTCAGCACTGCATCATTGTGCCATGTAGACCAATGCATGCCAAAATGGTGCCCTAGGGGCAGAGTTAGCGCATCCACAAAGTGCCGGTCTGTATAAGCCCTTGGTCACTCTTCCTCTTGGGTGTCACTCAGTGTGGGCCACACACCCCACACTCTTACTAGTACTGCCACTTACCAAACCCAGAAATTGAAACTTGATTTCTGGATGCTTCTGGGTAGGATTTCCAAATATTCAATGCCTGAATCCCTTTTAAATTTCTCAGGGCCAGAGGAAGAAATCTCAGGGAGCAATCTCAGAGCACTTCCTTGAAAATTGTGTGTATCTGCATTTTCCTCATTAGGTAACTTTTATTTGAATGGCATGTTCTGTGCAACTATGATTGATGTATAATATGTCATGCTGAATGACATCACTAGTGGCTGCTCCTTGTAACATCAATCTTGTAACATCAACTGGATCGGCCCATGGGATCACAAAAAGTCATCCCTTGGTCTCAGGTTTTAAGCTTAAAATGTTCTGACCTGACCTGACAAGCCTAACTCTGGGTCTCATTTTCAAGTGATTTTTTGAAAATACAATACAATACAATATTCATATTCTTATTTTTATTCTTATTATAATTTTAAAATCCCTGACATACCGCCATTGTGACAATAAACATTAGGCCTATTTTCAGACAGTCTGCTTCTTATCCTAGTCTGGATTAGTCCCTTCACCATCAAATGTATAACACAATACCCATAGAAAACAAAAACAAAGTGTCTCTTACCTGTATGGTGATCAATGGATACTGAAAGAGATGAATGAGAAGGAAGTGTTAGAGCTTGGAGTATTATTTATTCTTTAATGCTGACAACATTTAAGAGACGAGCTTTTGAACTCCTAATGTACTCATATTTTAATGGGCTGATTTCTAATATGGGATTAAAACTGCACACTTTGACTGTCTCAACATAAATTTTAATGGCAGTGGAAGACAAAGAGTTGAGTAGGGAGCATTTTTCTCATTTGCAGGGCTCCCCAAAACCTAAAAACTGCACATGGAAAGGGTCCACTATACTTTTCTTTTGGTCACTTGCAAAGGAAAGCCTAGCTTTCTGTGTCCACACTGCTTTGGTAAGAGCTTAAAATTTTAAAGTGAAGCCATTTCTTTTGGTCACTGGGAGGAGGAGGAGCTAGAAGTTCTACAAAACTGCTGGTGGAGGAATTCTGGGACATCCTTGCAAAGAGGTACTGAAGCAGCGGTTTGTGGGCCTGACAAGATGTCTTGGCAGATGTGCTGTCTCCCTGGGGCAAAGATCTGTGATGTGACAGAGAGGCTGACAAGACAAGTTGCTGGGGAAGAGGAGGTCACTTCACATACAACAGAAGTAGATGGCTGGAGGAGTGTCACACACAGAAGTAGGGTAACCAGGGAATGTTCTGTGAGGTTGCGGCTGCAGAATCGTTTTGAATCTCTCTCTATTATCAAGGATGATGAGGAAGGATAGCAGGGACAGACTTCAGGGACAAAGCAGGAGACCCTAGGAGTAGCACCGAAGGGAACAGCCGCTGCTAAGCCTCGGGGGAGGCGTGTGGTGGGCATGGGGGACTACTTGCTGAGAGGTACAGAAGCAGCGGTTTGTGGACCTGACAAGATGTCTCGGGAAGTGTGTTGTCTCCCTGGGGCAAAGATCCATGATGTGACAGAGAGTCTGACAAGACTTGTCAAGCCTACTGACTGTAACCCCTTTTTTTTGGTTCATGCAGGAACCAATGATACTGCAAGGCACAGCCTTCAGAATATCAAGGCTTTGGGTAGGAAGTTGAAAGAGGTGGATGCACAGGTTGTCATCTCTTCTCCCAGTCGAAGGGCATGGTCCAGGAAGGGAGAAGAAAAATAGTAGAGGTGAATAACTGGCTCTGCAGATGGTGCCGTCAAAAACGATTTGGATTTTTGGATCATGGTTTGAGGTTCCATGAGGAGGGACTTCTGGCAAGGATGGATGACAAAGGAACTTTCAACTGATCTAAGTTTTAAACGGAACATGTATAAGAAATGGAAAAAGGGGGAAATTACCAAAGGAGAATTCAAACAAATAGCAAGCACATGTAGGGGTAAAGTCAGAAAAGCTAAAGCACAGAATGAACTCAGGTGTGCTAGAGAGGTTAAGAACAACAAAAAGGGCTTTTTTGGATATGTCTGCAGCAAAAGGAAGGAAATGGTAGGACCACTGCGTGGAGAAGATGGAAAAATGCTAACAGGGGACAGAGAAAAGGCAGAATTACTCAACACCTTCTTTGTCTCAGTCTTCTCAGAAAAGGAAAAGGGTGCTCAACCTGAGGATAATGGAGCAGAGGACAGAATAGAGGAATTTCAGCACAAAATATGTAAAGAGGTAGTACAGGAATATCTGATTAATTTAAACGAATATAAGTCTCCAGGACCTGATGAACTACATCCAAGAGTATTAAAAGAACTGGCAAACGTAATATTGGAGCCATTGGCAATAACCTTTGAGGACTCCTGGAGAACAGGAGAAGTTCCAGCAGACTGGAGGAGGGCAAACATTTCCCCCATCTTCAAAAAGGGGGAAAAAAAGAGGATCCCAACAATTATCGTCCAGTTAGTCTGACATCTATACCAAGAAAGATTCTAGAGCAGATCATTAAACAGAGAGTCTGTGAACATCTAGAAGGCAATGCCATAATCAAAAAAAGTCTACATGGGTTTCAGAGAAAGAAGTCATGCCAGACAAATCTAATCTCTTTTTTTGATAAAATTACCAGCTTGTTAGATGAAGGAAATGCTGTGGATATAACATATCTCAATTTCAGTAAGGCCTTTGACAAAGACTCCCATGATATTCTTGCAAACCAACTGGTGAAATGTGAGCTAGACAATGTAACTTACATGGATTTGTAACTGGTTGAACGGCCGAACCCAAAGGGTGCTCAGCAATGGCTTCTTTTCATCCTGGAGACAAGTGACCACAGGACTTTGTCCTGGGCCCAGTACTGTTCAACATCTTTATCAATGACTTGGATGACAGAATTGGGGGCATACTTACCAAATTTGCAGATGACACCAAATTAGGAGGAGTAGCTAACACCCCAGAGGACAGGATCAACATTCAAAATGACCTGAATAGACTAGAAAGTTGGGCCACAGCTAACAAAATGAACTTCAACACGGAGAAAGGTAAGGTACTGCACTTAGGGCGGAAAAATGAAATGCACAGATATAGGCTGGGGGACACCTGGCTGAATGAAACTACATGTGAAAGGGATCTGGGAGTCCAAGTAGACCACAAGTTGAACATGAGTCAACAGTGCGATGGGGCAGCTAACAAGGCCAATGGGATTTTAGGCTACATCAATAGAAGTATAGTGTCTAGATCAAGGGAAGTAACAGTGCCACTATTCTGCTCTGGTCAGGCCCCACCTGGAATATTGCATCCAGTTCCGGGCAAATGGCCTTTGGTCTAAGCGTTAATAAATGACTGACTGACTGACTGACTGACTGACTGACTGACTGATTGATTGATTGATTGATTGATTGTAGCACCTTTGAGACTTACTGAAGGAAAGAGGTTGGCAGCATGAACTTTTGTAGACTTAGGTCTACTTCCTCAGATGCATTTGGTAGACTTAAGTAGACTTAAGTCCACAAAAGCTCATGTTGTCAACTTCTTTCTTTCAGGTTAGTCTCAAAGGTGCTACAAGAACTCTTTACATACTGATTTTACAAACTAACACTGGTATATCTTTGAATTTTACAGATAATACAAGATAATTCTTTCTGTTATAACAAGTTGTAAGCTGCTACACTTTTAAAAGGAATAATTGTCTTTTATTGTGGTTAGAGATCCCATTCCACCACAGGTCTCTTATTTATTTCCTTGCCAGCTACAGCAAGGCCTACTTCATTTCCAAGAAACAGTTTTCGAAAGACACACAAACACAATGGAGTCAGTTTTGCGCAGCATCTGAATTAAATGAAGTCATTAGTCAAACTAAAAATGCTGCTATGTGCTAAGCAATCATGCACACATAAAAGTAGCCAAATGGCTTCTTAAAACAGCTTAATTTGGTTTCATCCAGAATTACTAGCATAAACCCCTTTATGTGGAATGCTGACTAAAGGATTTTGGCCTAAATCCTATTATTAGATCAAACTAGAATATATCCATTGAAACAATGGAAATTTGGTAAGTCAATACTGATGCAAACTACGTTGACAAAGTGTCTTTGTCTAATTTGGGAATGCCATTGTATTTAGGCTTTTACCTTCACCTTTGGGGTTTGTTTTGTTTTCTGCCTTGCTTGCTTTTCGGACAGCCTTTTGCCCACTTAAATAAATAGCTAGGCCAATAGATAAGGTTCCAGTTCCATCTACAGAAATATTAACCTGCAGTTATAACCGGGTCAAGTGGATCTGATTATTTCTAAAGATGTAAATATACATGAGAAGCCTTCTTGTTATACTATCTTTGTTTTAGAAAAAATATTTGATATTATCCAATACTCATCATGTACATATAAGCTATATTCCTATGATGTAATAACTACTACATGGATAGTGTACGTGGAATTTCTCTTTTTTTCTTTTTATAGTTGCAAATGAATAATAATAATAATAATAATAATAATCAGAAATAGCGTTTTTGGGAAATTCTTCCTCCCATCCATATACTTACAGTCTCAGGAACTGGTCTGAAATCTGTATCCAAAGCAACAACTCGGAAGAGCACTGAAGAGAGAAGAAAAGATTGTGAGGGAAATTTGTGTACTTCCAACAAAATAAGTAAGCACCTGTTAGGTTTATCATTCAGATAAACTAGATTCTAGGAGTGTGCAGGGTGGGGTGGGGGGACTGACATAAATTAAACGTTTCTCTCATTATCTCTTATAGAATTGTAGAGTTAGAAGAGATCACCAGGACCATCCAGTCCAACCCCCTGCCATGCAAGTACTCATAATCAAAGCATCCCCAACAGATGGCCATCCAGCCTCTGTTTAAAGACCTCTAAGGATGGAGATTCCACTACACTCCCCGAGGGAGTTTGTTCCACTGTCGAACAGCCCTTACGGTCAGGAAGTTCCTCCTAATGTTGAGGTGGAATCTCTTTTCCTGTAGCTTGCATCCATTGTTCCATGTTCTAGTCACTGGAGCAGCAGAAAACAAGCTTGCTCCATCCTCAATGTGACACTCCTTCAAATACTTAAACAAAGCTATCATATCACCTCGTAACCATATCTTTACCAGGCTAAATATCCCCACCCCCCAAATCTTTCCTCATAAGACATGGTTTCCAGGCCCTTCACTATTTTGGTGGCCCTCCTTTGGATATGCTCCAATTTGTCAACATCTTTTTTGAGTTGTGGTGTCCAGAAGTGGAGACAGTATTCCAGGTGAAGCCTGACCAAGGCAGAATAGAGTGGTACTATTACTTTTGTTGATCTGGACACTATACATCTATTGAGGCAGCCTAAAAAGCATTGGCCTTTTTAGCTGCTACATCACATTGCTGACTGATGTTCAACTTGTGGTCTACTAGAATGCCTAGATCCCTTTCACACACAGTGTCCTTAAGCCAGGTGTTCCCCATCCTATATCTATGCATTTCATTTTTTCTACCTAAGTGCAGTATCTTACATTTCTCCCCATTGAAGTTCATTTTGTTAGTTTTGGCCAAGCTTTCTATTCTATTAAGGTCATTTTGAATTTCGCACCTGTCCTCTGGGGTATTAGCTACTTCTCCTAATTTGGTGTCATCTGTAAATTTGTGCACAACACTTCTGTGCACTACAGCTTTACAGGGTTGATTTGAGTTTTAAATGGATGTACGCTATAGATACTTTAGTCCACTCCCTATAGGCATCTGATTTCTTGACTACCTCTATTTAGTTATTTATTTAGAGTATTTATACTCTGCTTTTCAGCCACAAAGGCTCTCTAAGATTCACCTGCCTTCCCTAACCATTAAACACTCCTCTTCATCTTAAACATGGTTTCTGAACATGTCAGAAAGGTGATATCTCTTCTAATAAATAATATTTCCATAGTTCTTTCTTATCCTGTAATGACTGCTTGTAACTGATGTGGTACTATAAAAACGGTTGCCATTCATAGGTCCTGGGGGCATATTTGACCCTTAAAGGTTTCCACAGCTCTCCCCGAGAGAAGCAATGAGACAACACACTGTAAGCAACAAATCAATTCCTTTTGCAACAAAATTGAAGACAAAACACTCACACTGTTTCTGCTTAAAAGTGCCCCTAAAGGACATTGGAAAATTAGTCGCCCAACTTAATAAATACCCAGAGTTGAGTAGGCAATGGGTTCAGTTAAATGCACTTCTATGCATGTGGAGGAGAGGTGGGCAACTGCACAGATGAAAACCCAAATGTTACTGTTGCTAATGACATGTCCCTTACTTACCTTTATCTCCTGGTTTGTAGGTGGGTTTATCAGTCTGGATGACGATAGCACTGCCTGTGTTCTGAATGGCCACTGTCCTCCTCTCTGTCCCATTAACAGTTGTGCCTTTGAAGGAGATAGTGATGAAAGCCAGAGGGCTGGAACTGACACTAGAGATCTAGGAGAAGACCAGATCATGACATGGCAGGATTCTAACAGTGTCTGTTTTGAAGTTTCCTTTGTTGTTGTTGTTGTGTACCCTCAAGTCATTTCTGCGGTATGGTGACCCTAATATAAACCTATCTTTGGGTTTTCTTCAGGAGTTTCTTCAGAAGTGGGGTGTTCTCATTGCCATCCTGAGAGGCACTGAGGGAGTATGACTAGCCTAAGATCACCCAGTGGAATTACATGGCCTAGCCAGTATTTGAAACCTGTTCTCCAGAGTCATACTACCTTATCACACGGAGGCACTTACATCAGCGAAACGTTGCTGAACTGTTGCAGAAGCGCAAAGATGGGATTGTCCATCACACTTCTAAACATCATTGAGGCTTCCCCCTTTCCTTCTGTCGATGAAACGTTCACGGAGAAGCCCTTTTTTGAATAACATGATATCCCGTTATTCAAAAAATGGCTCCTCCTGACTTCTCCATGAATATTTCATCGATGGAAGGAAAGTGGGAAGCCTCAATTACGTTCTTGAGGCGCGACAGATGATCTCACTTTCATGCTTCTGAAACAGTTCTACAA
The DNA here is from genome assembly GCF_019175285.1 of Sceloporus undulatus. Classification (NCBI taxonomy): domain Eukaryota; kingdom Metazoa; phylum Chordata; class Lepidosauria; order Squamata; family Phrynosomatidae; genus Sceloporus; species Sceloporus undulatus. The sequence continues at coordinate 230,047,591 of NC_056523.1, forward strand.
TGTTTCGCCCACCTAAGTGCCTCCATGTGATAATCCCCATAGTCCCGTGCTCAAACCACTATGCCATGCTTGTACCATTTGCAAGAAAGTCTAGTTTTCATACTGATCTCTCTTAAATGTCAAGGCTACAGTATAGTCTAGTAATACTCAAACTGGGGATGTAACAAGATAATAAATAATAATAATAAATAATAAAACTTTAATTTATATTCCGCTTTTGTTACCACAATCAAAGAGGTGTACAACCTTTAAAAAATGCAATATACAATCCCCCCTTAAAAAAGGATTAAACAATTCTATGCATTAAAATTACAAATGATAAAATCTAAAAACAGTACGATAATAAAATAACAGTGGGCAGAGTCTTCGCTTATATATATCTGTGGGGGGAGCGTTACATGGCCGAGTTCTATTCCAGGAAGGCCTGCCAGAAGAGATCTGTCTTGACAGCTTTCTTGAAGCTCTCTAGGTTGGCATTTGATGGATCTCGTCCAGCAGGCCATTCCATAAAGTGGGAGCGATCGCAGAAAAAGTCCTCTGAGAGGTTGCCGTCAATCTGGTCTTTGTGGACTGCAACAAATTCCTCCCGGAGGATCTGAGGGTATGGGGGGGATTGTATGGAAGGAGGCGATCCCTTAAGTAGGTTGGGCCCAAGCCATGGAGGGCTTTAAAGGTAATTGACCAACACCTTGTACTGTGCCTGGAAATGAATAGGCAACCAGTGGAGTGATTTCAGTATAGGTGTAATATGGTCACTCCTAGTTGTTCCTGTAACCAATCAGGCTGCCGTATTCTGTACCAGTTGAAGTTTCCGGACTAGGCACAAGGGTAGTCCCATACCCTTGCATTGCAAAAATCAAGTCTTGAGTACCAGTACATGTACTATTGTTTCAAGGTCACCCCGTTTCAGGAAAGGGCGCAGCTGACGTATCAGCCAGAGCTGATAACAGGCACTCTTGACCGTTGCATTCACCTGATTTCTCATCTGAAGCAACGAGTTGAGAAGCACCCCTAAGCTGCGAACACAGTCCTTTGAGGACTGTGAACCCCTCTAGGACTGGAGGTTGCGGCCTGATAGCTGGTTTGGGGGCCCCCTACTGTAAGTACTTGCATTTTGTCTGGATTCAGCTTGAGCTTGTTTTCCCTCATCCAGTCCATTACTGCTGCAAGACATTGATTGAGGGGAGAAATGCCATCTGTTGTCATTGCTGATGACTGAGACATGGAGAAGTATATTTGGGTGTCATCAGCATACTGATAATACCCCGCTCCATGTCTATGGATGATATCTCCCAGCGGCTTCATATAAATGTTAAATAGCACCGGGGACAGGATGGTGCCCTGAGAGATGCCACAACTAAGCTCTGTTTTTGAACAGCAACTGTCCCCAAGCATCACCCTCTGGAATCTACCTGAGAGGAAGGAACGGAACCACTGCAAAGCAGTGCCTCCAATTCCTAACTCTCTCAGGCGTTCCAAGAGAATGTCATGGTCTATCATGTCAAATGCCTCTGAGAGGTCTAAAAGCACCAGCATGGTCACGCTTCCTCTGTCGATGCTTATATATGTCTGTGGGTTAAGTTAAGGTGACCATGGCAGTCTCCACCCCATATCCTGTCCTGAAGCCAGTTTGAAGTGGATCTAGAAAATCGGTTTTATCCAAGACCAAGAGCGACAGCACTCTCGATCGCCTTACTCAAAAATGGCAGATGGGAAACAGGCCTATAATTTTTCATGTCCAGGGGGTCCAAGGAAGGTTTTTTGAGAAGCGGTCTAACAACTGCTTCCTTTAAGGCAGATGGTACATAACCTCCTCTAAGGGATGCATTGATGACATGTCTAAGAAATGCCATCAAGACATCACCCCCCTGGATGGCCAGCCATGATGGGCAGGGGTCGAGAGGGCATGTCATCTTTTTCACCTTTCCACGTCATCAGTACTCACAAGCTCAAATTGATCCAGTCTAGTCTCATAAATGGATTGACTGGATACCTCATCAGTTGAAATGATTGTAGTATTTTCTTTTCCGAACACCCTTTGGTAGTAAAACAAAAGTCTGCCTATTGAAGGTTTGTAGGATTTTAGGCATGAGTTGCACCAATGAAAGATATGATTTGACTTACATAGCTTCCCCACTCCCCCTTTAGTCAGTGGCATGAGAAAAATAAGCTTTCTTGTTCTAGGGTTTTCTTCACTGTAGCTAGCATGGAGTAAAAAAACCAAACCAAAACAAATAACTAGAGTTCCTTATTGAGGTTTCTTCTCTGTGGAGCAAGCAGTGGCCCCTTGCATCATGACTGATGGTGCGTCATAGTATTGTCAGCACAATAGCTAAGTATGATTTGTAAGCTGGGAAATTCTCAGTGTAATAGTTCTTGTTCCAGGAGTTCATTAAGTGGACGTTGGTCATGTTCACTAGGTCTTCAGTAAGGGTGTCAATAAGACTGATCTGCTTTTAAGGGTTGTTTATAAAGATTACTGAGCCAATGCATATGAAGTTTGTTGTTCTTGTGTGCCTTCAAGTCATTTCTGACTTATGGCAATCCTAAAGTGAACGTATCATTGTGTTCTCTTGGCAAGATTTATTCAGAGGAGGTTTGCCATGGCCTTCACCTGAAGCTGAGAGCATGTGACTCGCCCAATGGGTTTCATGGCCAAGCTGGGAATCAAACCCTGGTTTCCAAAGTCTCAATCCAACACTCAAACTACTACGCCATGCTGACTCTCTGCCTACATGTGAAGTGCTTTTCATATACAACATTCCTCATGGGTACAGAGTGCTTTACATATATAAAACATCTTGAACCTTCCTGTTCTTGTCTGATTTTGGAAAATATAAGTAGGTTCAGTTACAGGATTGGATGAAAGACCACCAGGATGATCTCCAGATATGTGTCAGAAAGAATTGTGCCTGAGACTATGGCAATGCTGGATTAGTTGGACCAAGGGTCTGAGTCAAGGCATGCTAAGCATTATAATCACCATTCCTCCTTCCCAGATCAGCCCTCTCTTCTTGTTCCACTTTCATACTTGGTTCTAAAATTTCACTGTACTTTTCTGTTTCCTTCACTTTCTCTATTTACATCTCTTTTTAAATATCCCAAAAATAGAGTCTTACATTAAAGGTGCTGCACTTGAAGATATTCGGTCTTCTCACTTGCTCTGTCAAAATGGTGACGTTCTGTCCTTCATATTCCAGAAGGACCTTCAGGTCCACAGACTCATTGAGGTTCACCAGGTGCACACATGCCGTATTTGGGGAGGCGCTCTGTAGGACTGAAGGCACTACTAGAAGATACTGCCTGCGGAATCCCAGAAAAGTTGTATTAGTTTGGACCAACAAACACAAGTCATGGAACCAGGAAAGCTCATCCTTCTTTCATGCCAAGAGCTTCTTGGACAGAAGGCCTGGTTTCAAATTCATGTTGAAAGTTACTTCATAAATGAGACAATATTGATTAGCTCAGTGGGAACAATCACAAAGTTAATTGTTAGCCAGATGCCTTCACTGTTGATATACAAGTAACAGCAGTGCACACAATTCATATCACTCTTTCTCACCCTTCATTCTATGGGCTCATGCACTTTGAATAGCTGGACAAAATGGGAGCTTTGCCAGTGTATTGTTCTTCAAATGTACAGGGGCCCTGTCTACTTTTATGCTTGTCTACTTGCTGACAACAAGAGAAAAGCTAGCCTACTTGCTCTTATCTATGCCCTTTTTGTATAATACATACTGTATAATCATAAAGTTCAAAGAATGATTCTTTCTGTTCCTTTCACTTGATGCATTGATCTAATTCTGACCTAGTTTCCCAAAGTGTAGAAGCAGCTGTTATAGTCAGATAAAGATCAAACCAATAATAATAAAAAAGTGTATTATATCTTACAGGTCTTCATTCCCATCAGTTGTGCTAAAATGCAAGACAAGGAAGCCAAGCAAAACCCTCAGCCGCAACATGGCTCTGAATGATTTGAGAAGGCACAGAGCTGGAATTTTCTTTTTAGGGATTTTGGTTATTGGCTGTTTAGACAGCTCTTGGACATGCCTTGTTCTAGCTGCCAAAGCAAACAGAAGCTAGCTCTGCCTTTCTCTTCCTTCCCTGGTTTACTTTTAGAGACTAGCAGATTTATAGTCTCAGAAAGGATGTCTTAATCTCCATGTCCATCCCCTGACAACTTCCAGGACCTATCAGAAAATAAAGGAACTCTCTCTGCCACCCAATTATGTCCAGAGGTGGTTGCCTAAATTAGTCACCAGGCATGAGAACAGATTGGGACATGCTTCTAAACCTGATGCAAGAAAACCAGAAGAAACAAGAAAACTAAAACAGACCCAAAAAATCCAGACGATCCTGTCAAACTAGTCTAATTTGGAGTAGCTCCCACCTCCCAGCTCTAGAAGAATTTGTAGAGGTTTTTAGACTACTTATGGAAGGCTAATTTATTTAAAAAACAAAAACAAATGGCAAAGAATTGCCCTTTTCAGATCCTCTAAGAAACAAAGCCCAGCATTTTTTTCATCTTTGATTTTTCTTGATAAGAACATGATGACATGCTAATGCCCCAGATACTTGAAAATGAAATCTTATTGGTTTAAGTGGAAGTATTGGCAAAGGTAACTGAGAAGAATGAGGTTAAACAAGAGAAAGGAAATGGTGCAAACATGGAACAGCAACCAAAGGAACAAGAGATAGCACCCAAAATAATGCAAATGCTTGGTTATGCAAATTTGATTCAGTGCTTTGTACAATGAATGTACTCCTATTGAAGTGAATATTTTGTACATGATCTCTGCAGCTCGAATAGTCTTGGCTAAATACTGGAAATCTAGTACAATTCCTACTATAGAAGAATGGAAATCTAAACTTCTTGAATTCTGGAATATGGATAGGTTATCTATGTATGCAGCAGGGAAAACAATTCAAGAATATGAAAATAAATGAATGGTAGTGGGAAAAAACATGGTATCTACGAGATAATACAGGTACCTAAAGACAGGAGTTACTTAAAATACCATTTGGTTATTGTCATGGTTTGATAGGCCTATTGTATACAGTGTTACCCCGGGTTACGAAAATAATTCGTTCCGCCGCCGCTTTCGTAACCCGAAAGGCTTTCGCAAGCCGAAACCCCATAGGCGCTAATGGGGAAAAGCCGCGATTTGGTGC
>NC_056523.1:230053359-230160840 GCF_019175285.1 Sceloporus undulatus
AACCTTCTGTTTCTGGGCTGATTTTGGGGAAATATATAGGTTCAGTTACAGATGGATAAAGACCACCGGAATGATCTCCAGAAGGTGTCAGAAAGAATTGTAGGGCCTGAGAATATGGGCAATGCGGGATTAGTGGGACCAAGGGTCTGAGTCAAGGCATGCTAAAGCATATAAGCACCATTCCGCCGTCCCCGATCTCCCTCTCTTCTTTGTCCCGTCATACTGGTTCTAAAATGTCACTGTATTTTCTGTTTTGCCGGCACTCCTCTATTTACAAATTCGCTTTTTAATATCCCAAAAATAGAGTCTACATTACGGTGCTGCCCTATGAAGATATTCGGTCTTCTCACGTGTCTGCAAAAGGGGTGACGTTCTGTCCCTGCATCATTCCCAGAGGGCCTTCAGGGTCCAACAGCTCTGAGGTTCACCAGGGTTGCGCACCGCCGTATTTGGGGAGGCTCTACTGTAACTGAAAGGCCACTACTAGAAGATACTACTGCCGGCGGAATCCCGAAGTGTATTAGTTGGGACAGCAAACACAGATCAGGGAACCAGGAAAGCTCATCCTGCTGATCATGCCAAGAGCTTCTTGGACAGAAGGCCTGGTTTGGCAAATGCATGTTGAAGTTTCTACTACTAAGTCATAAAGAGACAAATTATTGATTAGCTCAGGGGAACAACCACAAATTGATTGTTAGAGCCAGATGCCTTCACTGTTGAAATACAGTAACAGCAGTGCACACATTCAATCACTCTTCCTCACCCTTCAGTCGATGGGCTCAGACTTTGAATACTGACAAATGGTAGAGTGTTTGGCCAGTGTATTGTTCTTCAAATGTACAGGGCCCCTGTCGACTTTTATCTTGTCTACTGCTGAAAACAAGAAAGCTAGCCTACTTCGCTCTTATCTATGCCTTTTTGTATAATACATATGTAAATCATAAGTTCAAAAGATGATTCTTTCGTTCTTTCACATTCCCTTAATGCATTGATCTATCTGACCTAGTTTCCCAAAGTGTAGCAGCAGCTTTATAGTCGATAAAGATCAAAACAAATAATAATAAAAAAGTGTATTATATCTGACAGGTCTTTTGTTTTTTCCCCATTTCCCATCCAGTTGTGCTAAAATGCAAAGACCAGGAAGCCAACAAAACCCTCAGATCCGCACATGTGCTTCATGATGATTTGAGAAGGACACGAGAGCTGTAATTATTTTTTTTAGTTCAAGAGGGATTTTGGTTATTGAGCTTGTTTTAGACAGCTCTTGGAACAGTGCCTTGTTCTAAGCTCCAAATCACCAAGCTAGCTCTGCCTTTTCTCTTCCTTCCCTGTTTACTTTTAGAGACTAGCAGATTTTATATTCTCAGGAAAGGATGTCTTAAGTCTCCATGGTCCATCCCGCCATAACGTCCGTCCCTGTCATGGAAACTAAGTACCTCGTCATCTGCTGCGCACCAATTATGTCCAGAGGTGGGTTGCCTAAATAGTCACAAGGCAGGAGAACAGATTTGGGACATGCTTCTAAACCTGATGCAAGAAAACCAGAAGAAACAAGAACTAAAACAGACCCAAAAATCCAACGATCCTTCAAACTAGCTATTTGGCATAGCTCCCCCATCCCAATGCTCTAGAAGAAGTTGTAATAGTTTTTAGACCACTGATGGAAGGCTAATTTATTTAAAAACAAACAATGAAAGAATTGCCCTTTTCAGATCCTCTAAGAAACAAGCCCCGCATTTTTTCAGCTTGGATTTTTCTTGATAAGAAAACAAGTATGACATGTCGAATAGGCCCCAGATACTTGAAAATGAAGCTTAATTGGTTTAAGTGGAAGTAGTGGGAAGTAACTGGAAGAATGAGGTTAACCAGAGAAAAGGATATGGTGCAAACATGGAACAGCAACCAAAGGAACAAGAGATGCAAACCCAAAATAATGCAAATGCGTGGTTATGCAAATTTGATTCAGTGATTTGTACAATGAAGCAACTACTATTGAAGTGGAATATTTGTTACATGCTCTCTGGCAGCTCGAATATCGTGGCTAATACTGGAAATCAGTACAATTCCTACTATAGAAGAATGGAAAATCTAAACTTCTTGAATTCTGAAATATGGATAGGTTATCTATGTAATGCAGCAGGGAAAACAATTCAAGAAATATGAAAATAATGAAATGGTAGTGGGAAAACATGGTATCTACGAGATAAACAGACCTAATACGGGAGTTACTTAATAACCAGTTGGTTTTTGTCATTGGTTTTGATAGGCCTCTTGTATACTAAGGCCTGTTACAGACGGCCAAAATAAAGCTTCTGTGGTCTCTTTGGAGGTTAGCATTTAAATGAAGCATGGGATCCTAAGAGATCCGGAGGTTGCAGCAAAGCACACTCCATTCCTAACACCGGAGTACAGCTTGGTGGCAGCTTCCGGATTCTTAGGATGCATGCATCAATTTAAATAGAATACCTTCCGAAAGAACACAAAGCACTTTATGTTGGCAGTCTGTAACAGGCCTAAATACGATAGACAGTAATATGCTTTGCTTTGATTTCAGGTTTAATGATAGGTCTACAGGGCACTAATAAGAAATATTATTTTCCTTTACCCCTTCATTTCCTTATTTCCTCGCGCCCCTGTGTTTATTTCCCCCCGCTATCCCCACCCTTTCGTCTTTCTTAATATCATTTAGATAGGATTGTTTTATTCTGTTTTGTATATATGTTTAAAAAATAAAAATAATTTTTAAAAAACAGTGCAATGCTGCAGCTAACAAGGCCAATGCGATTTTAGGCTTGCAATCAATAAAAGGATAGTTCTAGATCAAGGACGTAATAGTGCCACTCTATTTCTGCGTGGGGATCAGGAGCCCCACCTGGAATACTGTGTCCAAATTCTAGGGCGACACAATTCAAAAAGGACAGTGAAAACTGGAGTGTGTCCAAATAGGGAGACGAAAATGGTGAAGGGTCGGGAAAACATGCCCTATGAGAAACGACTCAGGAGCTGGATGTTTTTAGCCTTGGAGAAGAGAAAGGTTAAATGGTGATATGATAGCCTGTTTAAAGATACTTTTAGGTAGTCATAATGAGAGAAGCTAACTTGTTTTCTCTGCTCCAGATACTAGAATCTGGAGCAATGCATGCAAGCTACAGGAAAGAGATTCACCATAACTTTAGGAGGAAAACTCTGAAAGTAAGGGCTGTCGACGAAGGAAACACTATACCTTGGAGTGTAGTGGAGTCATCCTTCCGTAGAGGGTCTTTAAACAGAGGCTGAATGGGCCATCTGTCGGGATGGTTTTGATATGGATTTCTGCATGGCAGGTGGTTTGGACTGGAATGGCCCTTGTTGCAGGCTCTTCCAACTTATGATTGTATGAATCTCTATAAGATTCCTTATGCAAAGGGACTACTTCACTCCAATGCATCGAGGAATAGATAATAGTCTATAAGAACTTATTCTACAAACTTCTTTTGCAACAAGTAGTCTTAAAGGTCTCTAGATCATTTGCATACTGAGCTTCCATACTAAAAGGGTATGTCGCTGAATTCAGTGAGATGCAAGTTTTTGGTATTTGAAGAACCATGGTCACCAGTAACCCTTTTTTCCAATATTGCAACTATACTGAATCCATGCTGTTTGCTGATAGGTCTCGTAGTGTAAGGTCAGCCTAAGATTAATTCATTTTTAACAATTTTGTTGTTGTAATGCCTTCGAATTGTTTCTGACTTAGGAATGACCTAAGGCGAATCTATCATGGGTTTTCTGTGGCAAGATCGGTTCACGAGAGGTTTTCCACTGCCTTCCCCTGAGGACTTGAGGGGTTTATTCATACCTGAAAAGAATTTTCAGGATGAAGCGGTGTTGAATCTATTATTCACCGGCATCCCAAAATGCACCCAATTAAAAAAAACCCCCACTTAGGCCACGGGCACTGTGCGCCAGCCGGGGGCCAATAACTAAGGGTCGGTAGCATGGCACCAACCACACACAGTATCCATATACAAGCCATAGTTCGTGCAAGACGGTGCCATCTTTTATGCAAGTGCCATTCAACCAGGGTGGTGTAACGATGACATCACACATGCACGACATGTTTAAAATGGGACAGACGTGCAATGTGATATGTCTCCATCTGACCCCAAGCCGCTAAGGCGGACTGGCGGAGGCGTGGCAAGGAGCTCCGAAACGGAAATTCTTTGGGGCCGCCTCGTTGTTGGTGTGGCAAACAAACGGCCACGCCAATGAATGAAAAGGACACCCTTTTCCAGGCAATGGAGAAGTGGCATTTTTTTGGCTGCTGTCTCTTTGGCTTGGAAAAAGGCTGGATGGGACCCAGTGTGAAAAGAAGGTGGGTGCAACGACTGCCCCGTTGAGTTGGTCTGTACCGTGCATAATCTGGGATAATCAATAGGGGGTTGAGGGTTTTTTTTTTAAAGATCTGCATTGTTTGGTAGTGTGAAGAACCAATGTGAATAGACAGAAAAAAATAGACCCCGGGATAAAATGCTGCATGCCTTGAACAGTTCGGAATACATTTGCATATTCGATTCCATCCTTGTTTGAGTACTTTCGACCTGTGAGCAACTGAACATGCAGAATGCACATTACATGTGCTCATAGTGTGAATAAAAAATCCAGAATGCATGAGTGAGATTATTTGCATTGTTTACAAACTAAAACCCACCCCCCCCGATAACATCTGAATAACACCCTGAGAGTGTGTGACTAACCAGGGTTACCCAGCGGTTGCAGGGCTGAATGAGGAATCCTGGTCTCCAGAGTTATAGTCGCAAAACTAAACTCAACCGCTACGTCATACCGGTGTCTGTTATTTTTAAAATTAAAATGTCCGTAATAAGAAAGAATTCAGACTTTGAAAGCAGAGGATAGTTTTCTTCCAATTCAGTGGACAGTATGACCAAAACATGCATTGCTTCAGGCGATCATTTGCATGAACTCCAAATCAGTTGGTGGATTTGAGATATTTCTATCAGGTTTGTGGTATAGTTAGCTTCTTCTGAATGGATTGTTTTTTGAGAAAGTGCCAGAGAGAAAAGAAAAGAAACTAGTTAAGAGAGACCAAATAAAGAAAGCATTGTTAAATTAGGAAAACCTACTATGGTTGTATGCATTATGAACCTGGTCGAAGAAACCAGCCATTTCTTCATACCAGAGCTGGTTCCCAAGAAAGCAATTAAATACTTTTGGGCTTAAATCAAGCCCTGTTTAAATGTGATACTTTCTCAGATAATATATTAATGTTATTGCGATGTCATTTTCCATAGTAAATTGATAATATTTAATAAAGGCTCTATTTGTTCATAATCAAGGGCTCCTAGAGTTGTTTTCTGTCCAGTCCCCCTACTATGATTCTCCAAAAAAAAAAAAAAACAAAAAAATAAATATTTTAGTATTTATTTTTATTAATTTTACCATATATATTTTTGAGAGGTATTATTCTAAATTTTTTAAGCACCAAGTTGACTCCAGTTTTACTTTAAAGTCTAAGCATTTAATCAGATAGAAGAATACTATGGATACAGCCACGTCTGACAGAGTCTTCAGCAAGTTCAATGTATCCAAATATAACTTATATAATTTTGTCGGTTGAATGTCAGGGATGATTTCCCATCAGATTTGCTGCTCAAGCATTTCCTGCAAACATAGTTGTTTCTCTGCATTCTTATATATCTGGAAGGAAATTGGCACATAATTGCCTTACATCCGGGATGGACAGCTTGTACTGAAAACACACTGGCAAGGTTTCACATAATTCTCTTTCTCATCACTCTCTCCCTCCGTCTCCTTCTCTCCATCACAAAGAAAGTCTATTTAACAATTGTGTTGAGAGGTATTTTTAAACTTTTCCATGAACCTTTATTATTTCATAATGATAGAAACAGTGGCTATTTAATTGTACACACAAGTCTACTTTAGCTGAGAACTGTACAGCCAGGGAGAAAGCCTGCATTATACATTGTTTCATATAATACAATATAAGTAATCTTTGGTTTTAACTTGTATACATCATAGCGCATGTATGGTTACTAATCAGCAGCATGAAAATGAACTCGCATCAAAACATGTTAAAATAAGAGCAAATATGGATAAATGCCACAAAATACACACGTCTCACTTAGAAATTAAATTGTGCATGAAATATGCCCCAATTTTGGATCCTATTTTACTAGAACAATTAGAAGCAATATTTAGAAAGCACATAGTTTAATAATGCAGCATAGGGAAGACTCTTACTAGTTATGTAAGCTAGCATATACCTTACTACTAATGCAAGTACTCTTACTTGAGCTATATATCTTTTATAACAGAATTCCAGACAAGGGCCCTTATCATGAATGAGTGTGGAACTGGGGGTCTTCTGCAACTGGCGATTCGAATTCGCGTCAAACGCAATGTACGTCATACCTGGTAGTCCTTCCGCATTGGCAGGATTAAGAATTGGCCAATCCGCATTCGCGCGAAGTGCATTCAAGTGGCAGAAGAATGTTTTGTCAACACGCGGTGACTGCAACAGGAGGATTGCCGATTCATATCGGCCGCCTCGCACATGCTTCCGTGGTGCATCCTGCAATGGGTTGCGACCTTAAACGATGCCGGGGTGAAAAGGGGGAGGTCCCGTCATGACAGGCCCGGTAAGACAGCTGGAGAGCCACTCATGCACATTAACAATCGCGATACAACGTGCCCATTACGGTTCCTCTCTACATCCTGCTTGGTTTTTAATGTTACGCATGACTCGAATGCAACAATATAGCAATGCCCGGTTCTGCGTGTGTGTGTGTGAGTGTGTGTAGGTATGTAGTCTGGGGGGGGGGGGGAGGAGCAATTCCAGCGGATGTCAAAGAGGCGGGATGGGACATCTAAGTCAATGGGGGAGCTTTGATTAAGAGTTTCGGCATGGCAGAAGGAGGTTGACTGGATGGCCTTTCTTGGGGTCGCCATGATGCCAGCGGCGTTCCGCCTCCTCACCGGCTTGGGATCCAGCCTGGGCTGCATCCCAGGCAGGGAACAGGCACGGGGCCGCTAGAATCGCGGCGAGCGCCGCCGTTCCAAGCGGCCTCCCTCCTCCTCCTCCCGGCTTGAGAGGCGAAGCCGGGGAGAAGGAGGAGGAGGTGCTGGAACCGCGATTACCATCGCCACCGCGCCTCTTTCCCTTGCCTGGATGCAGCAGGATGGCTCTCAGAGCCGGGGATGAGGAGGAGGAGGCCGCTGAACGCCCCCCCCACGTTCCCTGGAACCGGCAAGAAGGAAAGACCCAAGAAGAAGGAAGAAAAGAAGAAAAAAGAGGATAAACATTGAAGCTGGGGGTTCTTTTTGCGATGGAAATCAGACTGGGTAGTCAAACACAGACCCATTTAGCACTGAGATCAACAGAGCCCCAATCCAGGAATATCGCCGAATCCCTTATCAGCGCACTGGCAACACGCTCCAAAAGAGGAGCCAGGACCATTCAGTTCGGCAGTTCGGCGCATTCACGTGAGTGAGGATTGGGCCATTCGAATGCTGGTAATGATGGTAATGTTTGGCGAATAATAACGCGAATTTGAACCACCCGTGGCGCAAAACCAACCCAGTTCCACACATCATCTGATAGGGCCAAAGCATTAATGTTTTGCCCCTCGTGCTGTTTGGTTATATGAAGTTCTACATGAACTAATAGGAAGGAAAATGGAAGAAAGCCCCAAAAAACGCTCCTGTGGAAGGGAATTGACAGACTGGGAGCTCACACCAACAAAGCCCTCGCTTGCAATCTTCACAAATATGGCTCTGAAGGTGACAGGGGTGAAGGAATACCCCCTCCTCAAAAGTTAGTAAGTGTTATAGGGGAGAAGATTAGCCTTTTCAGATAGGACTGTAGACCGATGAGGCGACATCATGATAAGGCACAAACTCACGGGAAAAGACCAGATGCAATGAATGATAGAGGGGCAAAAAAAGATAAGAAGACCACATGCTAGATGGATGGACTATATTTAATGAAGGTCACAAGTATGATTATTGCAGGACCTAGCAGAGCAGGGGAGGACAGGGAAGTCATGCAGATGTCTCATCCACAGGTTTTCCATGAGTCATATGATTGGAAGATGGTTAGCAACAAAGAAGAGTAAAATGACAAATGAAGGCCCATGTCCTTTTACTCTTCTACTGTGAATGAGCATTTAAACAATACAAAAGTAATAACCACACTTTTAATTGTCATGGAGACAAATAGATAATCAGAGAACTTTATATACATCATAGTTTATGGGTCCATTAGTCACCATCAGTCAACAATCAGGCTCAGCATTGGGAGCCAATTCAAATTCCAAACAATTTTCAAAGGCAGCTGCACTTAGATTACATTACAGCAATCCAACAAATAATTCATGGTGGAATGTTGTTGACATTTGGTGATACTCCAGGGACAAGAACGCTGGTATACGAGTCTTACTTGTACAAGTGCACTTCCTGGGATTTGTAATTCAAAAATAGCTAGGGTGAGAGGCCAGCAAGTATAAAGTTTTGAGCACGGTACTTGTTGAAGTGTGCGTCAAGTCATGTCTGAGCTGGACTTGTTAATTGTTGTGTGCTTCAAGTCTGTTATGGGGATCATAAGGCAAACCTATCACAGAGGTGTTCTTTCTTGGGCAAGTTTTCTTCGTCTGCAGAGGGGGTTTGCCATTGCCAATCCTCTGAAGCTTGAGAGGCACCCTTGCCCAGTGGGTTTACATGGACTAGCCAGGATTGAACCTTGCTCACCAGAGTCATAGTCCAACCTCAACCACTACCATGATGATTCTCAAGAGGGTTCAAATTAATAACTTCTATTGAGGCTTTTAAAAAGGCGATAAAAACGATCCGTGGTCCGGAGGGCCGTACCCACTGACTTCTGCCCTGAATAGAACAAATTTGTTCATCTTGTCAGCCCCTTTGGTATTGCCCACTTTGTGTGAACTGTTTTTAATGCTGCTCTGTAGTTAGGATGAGTTTATTGTCGTGATTTTTAGTATTAAGGGAGGGAGGGGTTTGAAGGGTTAGGGGGTCAGGGGTATTGTTTGTTTTGTCATTATTGTTTTGTATTTGTATAACCTTGAGTACCTGCCCAGTTCATCCTTAAAGGGAGAATTGGAGATACAAATATAGTTTGTTGTTGTTGTTGTTGTTGTTGTTGTTTGTGTGCTCAGACATGGAAAACTCACTGGGGGATTGGGGGCAAGTCACACGCTTTCAGCCACCTCAAAAGGCAGGCAAAGCCACCCCCCCAAAAAATATTGCAAAGAAAACCCTGTGAATAGCTTGGGGTGTGCCCCGTAAGTCAGAAAATGACTTGAAAGTGACAACAACAACTCCTTGGATCGGTGATAGAAATTTGGAAACTAGGCTCAGGACAAAATCCAGATGTCTAAGTCCACCCAGATAGGAAGAATCCCTCTTCCTTGACCTAACTCTTGGTCTGATTGAAGTTCATTCTTTCCCTCATCAATCCAAGAGTGCCTTTAGAAAAAAAAATCCACAAACTCTCATTTTAGGAGCCATTTACGTTAGCTGTCAATGGGCAACAAAGATGGCATTCTGTGCTGAAGGTCCTTTGCTTACATAGGATTTCTCATATTGGTGTGGTGGCATTTTGATTTGGTGATTTACAAGCCCTTTCTAACGGAAGTCAAGGCCTGTAAATCCATTGTTATTTTGCATTGTAATGCCTCTGCTTTCTCTCTCAGACTCACGTCCTGTATCCAAGGTTCTCTAATATGTGTTCATTTGGTCTTGTTAAATTTTTTTCTGTAAAGGGTTCAGGTCCGCTGGTACGAGAGAGCTTGTCATATTCCATCTTTCTCCTTTTGGAAAAATTTTGAAATCTCATCTTCCTGGATTAGCCCTTCTACTCACTCAGCAGAGGCTTTATGGCTACATTGCACAGTCATTCATTTGAGAGTGCTTCAAGCATTCATCAATGAAAAACCCATCCCTCTGTTGCCTTATGATAGTTAATTCTAAAGGACAAGTAAAAGGAGAATAGGAAGGGGACCAGGTAGGCACTCTTGGAAAAGAGCCGTAGATGAGAGACTGCCACCCAGGGCACACTAGGGGCTTCAGTATAGTCCCACCTCAACTTCCGCAGTCCCAAGTAAACAAGTAAGTGGTTCTAGGCTGCATCCACACTGCAGAAATAACCCAGTTTGAACCCACTTCAATTCCCAAAGCTCAGTACAAAGCTCAGCACACTGCGTTTGGGAATGTAGCTAAACGTCTCACAAACTTACTTCCCCATAGAACAATGAGCAATGGCAAGTAAGGTTGTGTAAAATGGGATTTTTTTTGCAGTATGGATGCAGTCCTAGTCTTCCCACCATTCAAATGTTTTTAATACAGGCCCTTTCACACTTCACAGTTACAGTGATGATCTAAATGTCATGCCTGTGTAGTAAAAACTGATAAAACACTGAAGTTTCTTCACTAGACTCACAGCAAACCTCGGTCTGACAGAGCCAGAAGGAGGGACCAAAGATGAATTGGCCAAACACAGATTGTTTTATTTTAGACAGCTGTCACCTCGGGAGGAATTAGCATTTCCAACAAAGATCCCGAGAGCCCCGAACAAGGAAAAATGGCTTCTTTATATAGCATTGAAACAAAGAACTCTAGTTGGCAATCCCATGGACAGGGCAAAAGTTAACATAAGGATTTTCGTACAATCAGAGTGCAGATACATGAATACATTAAAAGTACATTCTTTTCACATTCCACTAGCCATTAGCCTTATCTTTAGCCTCATCTGTCCTTGCCCCCCTTCAGTCCTTGCAGAGATATCTCTTCTCCAGGATTAGGGCCTCTGCCTAACTTCATACATAAACCACACTCTAGACCTGGGGTCAGAGCCCTAGTCACTTTGATCTCTCAGGCCTTAAGTTTTACTCCTTTGCTTGCATTCCTGGGCCTCTCAAATTCCTTTCAATGCATGTACCTTTATTTCTACAAACTACATTTATATGCATACTAAATATGAAACTTTAAAAATCTTTACCTCACCTGCTCCTATGGGATCCTGGGATTTATGGTTTTACGGAGGGAAATTTAGAATTCTCAAAGACCGAGCTCCTTTAGGTAACCCATTAAACTACAAATCCAAGATGACTCAGATTGCAGCCATATTTTATTTATTCATTTATTGAATTATAGCCCACCTTTCTCCCACAGCGGGATTCAATATATCATGGTTGTGAGAGAGGCACAGCTCTGGCTAAATCTACATTGCCACCTTTTAGCGGCATAAACATTTACAGAGGCATTAGATTTTTTTGTCTTCTTCTGGTATTCAACGAAGGGTCTCCATTAAAGTTGTCTTCCTTATTCTGCAAACGCATAACTAGTCTGGCTGGCAAAAGCAGAAAATCTTGTGAATTCACTCTAAAGAAGATTAATCAAAGTGTGACAATGGGATACAATGGGTCCTTGATAGTTTCTTGGGTTTGGTCCCGGCACGCGGGACATAGCCAAGGGGGGTGTCAGAGGGTCTGGACCTGCGACTTCTTTCCCTTCTTTCCTCTCACATTCAAGTCCTTCCACCCTACTCCTCCTCATGCTTTTGCAGAAGTGTCCCTGGGAGAGGAGAGGAGGAAGGGGGGGAGGAAGAAGAAGGAAGGAAGACGGAAGGAAGGAAAAAGGAAGGAAGAATTATAGGAAGGGAGGGAGAGAACTGAAGAAAGGAAAAAGAAAGAAGGATGGAAGAGGAAGGAAGAAGGGAAGGAGGAGGAGAAGGAAGAATAGAAAGATTTGTAAGCGCGAGGCAGGGAACCGTCTAACTACTAAGATATTGCATGTACAGCGCTGTGTAAATTTACAGCGCTTCATAAATAAAGGTTAATAAAATAATAAGAAAATAAGAATATGAAAAAGAAAAAGGGAAGGAAAGCTCTAAAAGGAATATATAAAAGAACGAAAAGTTGACTTCTTACTTCCTTCAGCATTATCCAATATCCAATATAGTAAAATTTACATAAATAATAATAGAGATAATAAACAGTGTACCATCGGGATACAATTACCCAGTATTACGAATTTTTCGGGTAAAGAATAAAAACCATAGGGATTTATTTTCGGCTTAGCGAATGTTTTTTTCGGGTACGAAAATTACCCCGGCCTGGGTTTTAAATGGAGGCCGCGGCAGAAAGCCGCGGCTTTTCTCATTAGGACCTATGGCAATTCGGGTTAACGAAGGTTTTTTTTCGGGTGTACGAAATTAGCCGATGGAACGAATTAATTTCGTAACCCGAGGTACCAACTGTAATAATAATAATAATAGCAATAACAAGAAGAATATCCTTATCAAGCTAAAGGGGGAGTCTCCCTTATCCAAAATGCTGAGGACTAGATGATTATAGGAGTTTCAGAAGCTTGATATATTTATAATATGTATAAACGGGTATTTTGGAGATGGGCCCCAAGTCCAGCCATTAAATCCATATTTGTTTTATATGCATCTCAACAGACATAGGCTGAAGGTAATTTAATACACAATATTTTTTAAAAATGAGCTTGCCAGCAAAATCCTGAGAACAGACCAATATAATCAGTAATTGATCTAAACCTCAGGATTCCCAAGTTTCCTTGACTTGGGTCAGACCAGATGCTCTCATGGTCAGGTTTTGGGATTTCGGAATAATTCAGATTTCAGAAGTCAGATAAAGGAGACTCGTACTCTACTATGTGCATTTCTTCTGATATTAAAATCAAGTTTTCAAAAACATCATTTCTTTGATTTTTGCAACAACAAAAAAGAGGAGGGTCTGTGATGGCAAAAACCAAGAAGCTTCCTTACCAGCTTTGTTTTTCTCTTTTTAAAATAAAAATAAAATAAATACAGTTAGTTGTGCCCATTTTCAGCATGTCAATGGGGATGCTTGATGGAGAGTTCCTGCATGGAAAATGGGGTTGGGACTAGAATGGACCTCCTTGGGGTTCTTCTACTAATGATGAAAAAATAAGAATCAATCGAAAGTGGGGTCGCCAATGAAAGAGGTCGGCGGCAAAGGTCGGGGCCTCTCTGTCCTGCCCTTTGCTGTCAGAATCGACCTTCAGTTAGGTGTTCAGGGTGTCTTCGGCCATATAGAAGAAGATGGGTAAGATAGATGGTTAAATAATGGAATAGAAGAGGGTTAAAGGGAGGGATAGATAAATGGATAGAGAGATGGGTAAATAGGGTGTCTTCTGCAGATAGATAGATAGATAGAAAGTAGAGAATAGAGAAATAGATAGATAGAGAATGGATAGGATAAACCGACAGACAGTCAACAAGCCGAAAGATAGGAATGATAGAAGAATAGACCGAAGATGAAGAGATAGATAGATAGATAGATTACATCACCAAACAGCAGACAACATTGAACGAGGGGGGAAAGGTTCCATGGGGAACGAGCGGATGGTCACGTATGTAGGACGAGGCAGCAGGTAATTTATGAGGGGCTATTGAGAATCTGAGCCCATCCGGTATACAGCCTTAGATCTCGGCGACATAGGAAAGCCAGGAACCAAATGTCAACCCTCCTCCTTACTTTTACAGATCAAAGAAGGGGTTTTACACAAAGGAAAGGTGCTGGGAACCAACTCATTGGGAGGGGCTGGAGGGAATCTTAGGTTCGATCCCATTCTGGGTCTTCATTTTGGCAAAGACGTGGCAAGAATACTTGTTCCAGTTCTAATCAATAAATTTTTCTGTTTCATCTGAAGGTTGTGTGGATCTTTGGCCAGAGTAGTTCCAGATCTCACACCCTGCCTTGTAAGTAAAGTCCATTGGCAGACCTCTGAGTTTTACTTTGCAAGGAGTTTTTATTTTCCTTATTTTCACCTTTTTAAAGGAGTTCCCCCCAAATTCCTGCAGAGGATTAAGGGGGGCTGTGGAGTCCTATGGCTCTGCTCCAGGCAATGCTAGACGGCAGGCCCCTCATCCAGCAGCACACCACAGACTGCTGGGAACTGCAGTCTAATAAGGCTGCACACTGCAGAAATAAGCCAGTTTGACACCACTTGAATGCTAGGAAAATCCTGGGATTTGTAGTAATGTTTGTGGCACCAGAGCTCTCTACAAAGAAGGCTAAATGTCTCCACAAACTACAATACCCAGATATTGTTGTTGTTGTTGTTGTTTGTTTATTATTATTATTATTATGATTATTATTTATTTTATATCCCGCCTTCGCCCAATATAACGGACGGACTCAAGGGTGTTTTCCATAGCATTAATATAAAGTATGTCTTTCTACAATGTAGCTGGACACCCCCATTACATAATTTGTTGTGGATGATGTTTGATTAGATTTCCTGCATGGCAGAATGGGCTGGACTGGATGGCCCTTCTTGGGTCTCTTCCAACTCTATGATTCCATGATCCTACGGTATCCTACTGTGATTTTAATTGTTTTTAAATTTATAAAGTTTTAAAGTTATAAAGTCTTATAATGCAAGCCATGCACTGATGGACTATTGCACTATAATTTTTTATTGATTGATTTTATATCCTGCCTTTCTCCCCAAATAGGTTTCTCTTAAAGAGGTTTGTTTTTTATAAAAAGAAAGGACTGTATAATGTCTTGGAAATAAAAATTATGATAGATAGATAGATAGATAGATAGATAGATAGATAGATAGATAGATAGATAGAGTCTTGGAATTAAAAAGTGTGTGTGTGTGTGTGTGTGTGTGTATGTCTTGGAATTAAAAATTCTTCTTGGAAGTGGGATTGAAATGTTGTGTGGCTGCAGCCTGGGTTCTTAGCTCAGCTCAGAGGTTGGAATGCAGTGTCTCAAAGCATGAATAGAGTGTCTCTGAGCATGAACAGAGTGGCTGCCGCTCATTGCTTGAGCAGCTGCACTTTGATTTATCGACCTGAATTTATCTGATGTAAACACCTTCAGAGGAAGGACTCAGTTTGCATCTGCACTGAAAAAATAATCCAGTTTTATGCCACCTTAACTGCCCTTGGCTCCATGCCGTGGAATGCTGGGATTTGTAGTTTGTTGCGGCATCTGACAGAGATGGCTAAACAGCTCCTCAAAACTACAAATCCCAAGATTCCATAGCATGGAGCCATAATGGAAGTTAAAGTGGTGCCATCCTGAGGTAAACGCTTGCACCCTCCTTTGTGTCTGGGGCGGGGGGGGGGGCTTTAGCCTCATCAAAATGGTGGCTCTTAGTCGGACCCCCCTTTCCCAAAATCCTGGCTACGTCCCTGGTCCCGGACCCCCCCTGTGCATAGCAAATCAATAGATGTCAAGTCCCATTAAACACAATGGCATAGAAAAGGGTACCCTGTAAAAATGGCAAAATCAGATTTGAAATTATGAAATTTATATTGATTTTTTAATATTTTCAAGCCATGGATGCTTGAATCCGTGGATACAGAGGTCCAAATGTACTTCTGAGATCTGACATTATCAACTGGAAACTTTGTCTTTCTATCTAACATCATTCGGATAGTCCAGGAATTTTCTCCACAAAGGACATGCTCTTAAAGAATCTGTTTGTTGTCATGAAGCTGTAGAGCCAGAGGGGAAAAGGGGGGAATTTCCATGAAGACTGATAGGACAGCGATTGATGGTGAAATAAGAACTTGGGAGACACCCCACCCGTCCCCTATCCAGGGAACTTTGCAAAGAAACAGATTAGATGGAACGCATAGATATAATAAACAGAAAAGACAGAGATCACTCTTATCTAATTGACAATCAGGATTAAGCAATCTCCCCTAATGATGTTAAGGAAATGGTGTAGTAAAAGGTTTCAAAACTGGTTGTGCTAGCTCAATATACTAGCTAGCTCAATATACAGGAAGAGCAAATTGTTCTAGGGTTTTGCATTTTTAAAAAAACAATATTAAATTCTCAAGTCCTTTCCTGAGCTATATTGGGAACACTGGCAAATCTGGTGGGGTTTTGTGAGCACTGGTGTAGGTGGTAAGGATGACATTTATAAATATGTGCTGAAGGAGACACACTAGTGCCAGAATTTAGCATTGCACAAAATATTCTCTTTTTCACAGAGTATCCTAGCCAGCATTGAACATAAAGAAGGACAAAGAGAAATAAGCAGCTCTCTTATGACTTTATCATGCAAGATGTTAAAGCTAGAGAACAGCAGTGTTGGTAACACTTATTGCATGACATTGTGGTTGTTTCATTGCTGTTTTGCTGCTAGAGTGTCCCTTTTCATTGCTAGGGAACGTCTGTCAATAAGGTCCCCAAAACTCTCCTGTAGCATTTGTCAACGAATCATAGAATCATAGAATTGGGAGAGACCACAAGGGCCATCCAGTCCACCCCCCCTGCCATGCAGGAAATCTAAATCAAAGCATGCACAACAGATGGCCATCCAGCCTCTGTTTAAAGACCTCCAATGAAGGAGATTCCACCACACTCCAAGGGAGCATCTTCCACTGTCAAACAGCTCTTACTGTCAGGAACTTCTTCCTAATGTTGAGGTGGAATCTCTTTTCCTGTAGTGTGAATATAACTACAAATACTATATGCTAACAAAGGTAATTAGGATATAGTATCTATGGGATCTACGGAGGAAAGTCAAGGAAGAAAGTGCAAAGGCAAGCTTACTGCTGAACATAAGGAAAACAAGAAGTTATTCATAAATTCAACCTAGACAATGAAGAAGTAGAAATAGTAAAAGAGTTCCTATACTTTGGATCAAGCACACATCAAAAAAGGGGCTGCAGCCAAGACAGCAGCAGCAGCAGCAGAAGAAGAAGAATGGGGAGGGAAGCTAGAAACTGTTTTAAAAAGCAAAGATATGCAACTAAACATGACAGTTAGAATCATGCAAGCAACTGTATTCCCCATTACCATGTATGGATGCAAGAGCCGGACAATTAAGAAATTTATATGAACAGAGCCTCATTTTCAGGGGCTCATAGGACTTCTTATCTTCTGGCTTCCTTATAAGTGCAAGACTCACTCTGCTAATGAGATTATTGTCTTTTTTCACCTGGTGACTCTGAAACTCTTTGCTTTGCTCTACTGTAACCTTTACCATGATGCCAGATAGGAGATAATTGCTTCGTTTCTTTCTAGTTTCACTGTCAAAGAAAGCAATTTTTCTATGTTTTATTGCTTATCTGATAAGATCTCTTTTGTTACCGTATTGCTTTCAATGATTTTTTTTTTAGGTTGCAATAATCACAAGGACTGAATTAAAGTATGCATGATTTATTTGACTGTCTTAACTGTTCATAATTAAAGCAAGTTGCCATTGTTTGCACCACTGTGTATGTTGTCTTTCCTTGCAACTTTTGTTTGCACTTCTGATTGGCCCATGGCCACTATAGGCACATAATTGTTTTGTGTGATGATGGTGGTTGGCCACTGAGTTCCCACATAACCAATGCCAGAGGTACTGAAGACAACTGCTTGAGAATCCTTCTTGAAAAACCTGGGGATCGGCTGGGCCTTGGGGCTACAGGCTGGTTACAAAGGGTGGACTTTGGACTAGAGAAGTGACCAGTGGGGTCCCACAGGGTTCTGTCCTGGGCCCAGTGCTATTCGACATCTTTATTAATGACTTGGGTGACAGTATTGGAGGCATACTTATCAAATTTGCATATGACAACAGATTAGGAGAAATAGCTAATACCCCAGAGGACAGGATCAAAATTCAAAATGTCCTTAATAGATTAAAAAACTGGGCCAAAGCTAACAAAATGGATTTCAAAACGGAGAGATGTAAGGTACTGCACTTAGGGTGGGAAAATGAAATGCACAGATATAGGATGAGTGACACCTGGCTGAATGACACTACGTGTGAAAGGGATCTAGAAGTCCAAGTAGACCACAAGTTGAACGTGAATCAACAGTGCAATGTAGCAGCTAAAAATGCCAATGCGATTTTAGGCTGCATCAATAGAAGTATAGTGTCCAGATCAAAATAAGTAATAGTGCCACTTTATTCTGCTTTGGTCCGGCCCCACCTGGAATATTGTGTCCAGTTCTGGGCACCACAATTCAAAAAGGACATTAAGAAACTGGAGCGTGTCCAAAGGAGTGCAACTAAAATGGTGAAGGGTCTGGAAACCATGCCCTATGAAGAACGACTTAGGGAGCTGGGGATGTTTAGCCTGGATAAGAGAAAGTTAAGAGGTGATATGATAGCCCTGTTTAAATATTTGAAGGGATGTCATAATGAAGAGGGAGCATGCTTGTTTTCTGCTGATCCATAGAATAGAACCTGGAACAATGATTGCAAGCTATAGGAAAAGATATTCCACCTCAGCATTAGGAGGAACTTCCTGATAGTAAGGGCTGTCTGACAGTGGAACACACTCCCTCGCAGTGTGGCGGAGTCTCCTTTCTTGGAGGTCTTTAAGCAGAGGCTGGATAGCCATCTGTCAGGGATGCTTTGATTGAGTGTTCCTGCATGGCAGGGGATTGGACTGGATGGCCCTTGTGGTCTCTTCCAACTCTAGGATTCTAGGATTATATGGATGGAGCTAGTGGTGTTATGATCCTCTGTGAAAATGGAAAATGTCCTTGCCCAGGAACAGAGGCCACTTTGGGAGATCATGCCTTCTAGACCTTTGAAGAACAAGAGGCTTGATTATCTAAGAAGGCCTACATGCAACTATCTGCAAACTTTTTAAAAAGAGGGGAAATTCTTTTTAAAAATAGAGCGATAGAGTAATCAGAGATACAAGGCATGCAACCTCCTTTCATCCCACCCATAGAAATTGGTTCGTATTTGTGAAATTCATTTTGTTTCTCTCAAAATCTCTGAGATGCTTTGCCAGAGCAGGAAACGTCAACTTTTGATGTATTGTTTTAGGCAGAAATGGGTTATAACACTAGGTAATTAATTAGTCTCGTCAGTTTTGTGCAGTGAGCTAGGATTCCCCATGATGATATCCTTATTCTGGTGTGACAGATGGTGTTGCAGCCTCAACACACTTTTTCTAATAACTAGTAGTAATCTTGTGTAACCTGTCAAACAGGAAATGGCATTTCCCTAACATACTGGGAAGAAGGCTTTGTGAGTCACAGTGAGAAGGGCTGCCTGAACCAGTGCCATGTTCAGCTGACCAAATATACCCTTCCCAGAAGTCTTTGCACTTCAGGGAAATCCTGGGTAAAACCAGGAGTAGCTGGTTACTGGTGATAGGGAGCAGAAGTAACCCAGATGAAGACTCCACTCTGTTCTGCTTTTGCAGAATAAATGCAGCTGCTCACCACTCCCAGACACAGATCAACTATGGAGAGATCCCTTTTGGCCACTTAGACCAAAGCTATTATCTTTTACATGCTGGGAATATTCGCTCATGCAGATTACTCTGAGATGTCTACTGAGCTGCTAGCATGCTATAAATTGCTTTTACTTGCTGTTTTTATTTTGTGTGTTGCTCAGTTGTACAGTGTTATATGAAAACAATGATATTTTGAGGTGAGGGAGAGGTGTCTATGTTTTTTGCATTTGAAAGGCTTTCCATGTGATTATCAGGGACAATTTGACAAACAAAAAGGCCAAAAAGATACTTAATTTTTATTGTTCTCAGTAAGGCGGCTTTGTGGGACTGGTGTGGAGCTTGAGGGAGTACAAAAGTAAGAACAGGGTTATGTGTGTAACCCATGGACCGTAATTCCCCCACCCCTGCTGTAAAAGGATGTGCATGTGTTTCTGTTAATAGGAAAGTCACTCTCCCTGAATGATTCCAGGATGCTAGAGGAAGCTGACAATTCCATCACGCTGGGGAAGTGCACCTGGCCTTCATACACTCACACTTCTCCAACGTTTCCTTCGCAGTTGGCGCATAGTAAGACCCTGTGTGATAATCTTCTGTGTTAACTGCCCTCAGTTCAACCAATGGTGACCCTGTGTGCGAAGCATCTCCAAGACCTCTTGTCCTTTATTGCTCTATTTAGCAGAGGGGATCCCAGTGCGGATGGCAGGACTTCTGGTGGGACTTGTGAAGCCAGAAAAATGGCTGCTTGGGCAGGGGAAGGCAAGAGTTGCACGGTGCCCCAGTTTGACTGAATGATTCCTGACATTCTGGAGGAGGTGAGGGGACCCAAAACAACAGGACAATGGGCCACAGATATAAGATATAAGATAAACAAAGCACCAGCGATCCTTTGCTTTAATCCTCTCTGCCTGGAAATGCACATCTATTGCCCTCCATTCACACCCCAGTGTGACAACTTTGGAAAACCATTTCAAAATGACTCCAGACATTTCAAAGTGATTCCAAATCCATTTCAAAGTAACTTCCAAACCATTTGGTCTTTTGAAACTCTGTGGAGTCTGCCCCTGAGGCATAATTTTGGTATACATATTGGGACCTTTTCAACAAGTCCCTGGCTCAGTCTATCAGCAGGCAGAACCCCTGTTAGTTTGCTTGGCTTAGCAGTTTAGCAGCTCACCTATCCCCCCGGCTGTTGGAGCTGCTTGAGCCTTCCATTTCATCCTGGACCCTCAATGATTGGAATCAAGGTCCGCATAGGTAATTATCACTGTTAGTGAAGCCTCATTACTATTCCATCTTGCCACCATTGATTTCTCTAGCCATAATGGTTAAATGCCTGTACTGCAGCCACTCACCCACAAACTATAAGGTTGCAGGTTCAAAATCAGTGAGGGCTCAAGCTTGACTCAGGCTTGCATCCTTCCGAGGTCGCTAAAATGAATAACCACCTTGTTGGGGGCAATTAAGTTAGAATTGTAAACAGCTTAGAAACTGCTTAGGCAATATGAATTGGTATACAGTATAAATGAAGCTGCTATTGCTTTGCTAGTATGTATGTGTGTGTGTGTGTGGTCGTTTGAGTGAGTGTGTTTATCTCCCTTTTAAATAAAAAAGCGGCTGCCTGAATCCCCCGGGCTGGCCGCTTTGCCAGTGGGGGCTCGGCAACGCGGGGGCCTTGGCGCGCTCCAGCATGCCTTGCTGGGGTGTGCTGGCTCCTGATTGGCTGGCCGGGGGAAAAGGAGGGACTTCTGCCTCCCACGCGGTCGCTCTGGGAGACGGAGGCCCTTCTCTATGGTTGCCCCGGTCCTCCAAGGCAGCCGATTGGCCGGCTGCTCTTGGGGGCGGGGCGACTCCCCTCCCAGCCCCCACTGTTCAGGCTGGCCTATATAAGGCCACATGGCGCTCTCTCCGGCGCCATTTGCAGCTTGGCTCTCCCACCTGCCCTCCCTAGGGTGCTGGTTTTTGTCACGACTTTGGGGCGCCAGCAGAGGTTCTGGATCTGGTAGGCATGGTCTATAAGGTTGCGTAGCACTGTATTGGGAGTCCCTATGGGACACGGGAATGATGAGAGCATGCGTTGTGGCCATTGCGGGGGCCATAACGTCACACCACTTCCCGGTGACTAGGGGCTTGATTTCATATGCAATCAGCAGGTTGCATGGTTCCGAGAGGGCGTTAGATTAGCCCCTAGCTCATCCCGATGCCTTGCTCCATATGACATGTCATTATCTTACAACGGCGGGTTGTACTATGATCCAGACCTCATGCTTTTGGCCAACCCTACCTTTGGTTGCTGGTTTGCGTAAATAAAGTTGTGGCCTTTCCTCCACATGTGGCTTCTGTTATTATTGTGGCGCCGCCCTAACTGGCAACTCATTTTCATTAGAAGTCTGCCTCTGGAGTTCAGTGTGCTTTTGGACCCTGTAAAAATTGGGACTGAGTTAATCCAGTCATTCTATGGCCTGGGACAAACCACCTGAAAAGGGTGCCCTGCTGGTGGCCTTTTTTCCTCTGGAGGGAAATCAGAAGAAGAGCCCTCACTCCAGTCCATCTGCCTTGGTCCAGGCCTCAGAGGGAGAGAAAAATCACTAGACTTCATCCCCTTCCCCACCACCATTCCCTTCTCCTTTTGTGTTGTTACTTTTAGATTGTAAGCCTGAGGGCAGGGAACCGTCTAATTAAAAATAATAATTGTAAGCTGCTCTGATAGCCATTAGGGCTGAAGGGCGGGGTATAAATAACATAAATAAATAAATAGGTGGCGCCTAACCAAAGCAGAATACAGTGGTGCCCCGGGTTACGAAAGTAATTCGTTCCGCCGCCGCTTTCGTAACCCGAAAGGCTTTCGCAAGCCGAAACTCCATAGGCGCTAATGGGGAAAAGCCGCGATTTGGTGCGAAAAAGCCGAAAAAAGCACCAATTTTTTTTTCGTAACCCGAAAAAACATTCGTAACCCGGAACAATTATTTCCTATGGGATTTTTTCGTATCCCGGAAATTTCGTAACCTGGGTATTTCGTATCCCGGGGTACCACTGTATAGTGGCACTATTACTTCCCTTGATCTAGACACTATACATTTATTGATGCAGCCTATAATTGCATTGGCCTTTTTAGCTGCCCCATCGCACTGTTGACTCATGTTCAACTAGTGGTCTACTTGGAACTCCCTGATTGGCTGGGAAGTCAGGAAGGAGTGGGACCTCTACCTGATGATGGCCCTGATTGGCTGCCATTGCTCTTTAGAGCCACATGGCTGGGCTGGCTGACACCATTCCAGCTGGACTTTCCCACCCTCCCTCCCTCTACTTGGGACATGGGTTCCTGAGTGCTGTCACAACTTTTGGGGTGATAGCATAGGCTGTGGATCTGATGGATGTGGTTTCCTGAACTGTGGAGCACATGATCGGGAGTCCCAAGGGGTTCCGGGGGTTCTGGGAGTAATGAGGTGTTGCCATTGCGGGGGGAACTCCAGAATAGCATCCTCTGGTGACAAAGGGGCAAAGAGCCTTAGCTCTGGAGTGGCAAACCCAATCTAGCTGCGGGGAAAGACTGCAAAGCAGTTTGAAACAAATCGGCTTCTTCCCATTGGATGTTCTTCTCCATCCCTCCAGGATCCTCCAACTAAGAAGGAAGCACATGGGTCCCAGAACCCACCAGCCTTGGAAAAGAATGAAATCCCAGCCAAGGTGAGTGACATGATGTGGGGAGTGATACTAGACTCTTTCAAACATACAAGGAATTGCAGGATAGTGCGGCACTGGACTGGCCAGTGGGCTCTGATGCCTGATGCCTCCAAAAAGGTGACAAGCTTGGAAACTTCCCTCTTGTAGGCCTTGAAGGTTGTTGGGACCAGCAAAGACAACATGCCCTTCATCACAGCAAGTTTCCAGTCTCCCACAGTTCCCCTGAGAAAGATGTGGTAAGGGGTCTGCTTCAAGTGCCAACTGTCAGAACATGGCCTCCTGAAAATGAGAGAGAGAATCTGCAATTCCATTCTCCAGGACAAGGCACGAAATGGGCCCTGAATCTGGTGTTGTTGTGGAGGCACAGCAGAACCAAGTGGTGGACCAGGAGCATGACCTGCTCTGATTTGGATGTTTGGTGGGTGAGGACACTGACCACTACCTGATTGTCACACCAAATGCAAACTACCTTGCTGGCAAAGATCTCCTTCCAGATGTGGACTGCTACCAAAATGGGAAAGAATTATAGAAAAGTGAGGTCCTTGAGGATGCCCTTCTTCTCCAAGTGGGCGGGCCATCACTGGGCATACCAGTGGCCTGGGGGGGGGGAATCCCCAAACCCAGGCTCCCTGCCATATCAGAGTGGACCTGTAGCCCTTGTCCCAAGCCCAAAGTATATTGCCTCAGGGTCATCTCATTGAAATCCCAGAGAAACGTCTGCCACAATTTAAGGTTCTCCTTGATGCCCCTTGAGGCAAATGTGGTGGTGCACTGCCCTGACCGCCATAGTCACCATTGCAAGCCGGGTGCAGAAAGCTCAGCCTGGGGAAACCACCCTGCATGCAAAGTTGAGGTGTCCCAGAGGGGCCTGGACTTCTTGGAGTGTGGCCTTCTGGGATGCAAGGGTGGCCTGTAGCATGGAGAGGAGGGAGAGAGACACTTGTCACCGAGTCCAGCTGGATTCCTAGGTATGTGAGGGAGGTGGTGTCTTCTTGGATGTTAATGGAACTTCCAGTTCAGCAGCCATGGCCTGGAAAGTGGCCAAGAATTTGGCACAAGCCTCTCCCTATCCTCCCCAATGAAAAGTAAGTCATCAAGGCAATGAGTCACCAAAGCGGACATGGCATGGCCTTTCGCCTCCCACTCCAGGAAAAAACTGAAAGTTTCAAAAGCTGCACAGCTGATGGAGCAGCATATAGGCATGGCCTTGTCAAAGTACCATTGTCCCTCGAATTTGAAACCCAATAAGGTTGGGCAAGGGTTGAGAGGGCAAGTCGTCTTTTTCAAACTACAGAGAAGCTTGTCCACATCCTCAGTACTTACCGACTCAAATTGATCCAGTCTAACAGTAATGGCAGAGGCACTGGATGCCTCTCTAGTTGTCTCTGTCCTCAAATTGGCATCCAAATCAGCCCTTATCCGAGAGATGTTATCTGCAAGGTAAAAACAGCCATGTAGTATCCTCTGAGGATACACTTCCTGGTCTTCTTGGACAAGTGAAGACCAAGGGGCTCCTCAATGTCTGTGAAGATGGGAAAAGTGGCTGTCTGGGGGTCCTCCCACACTCTCTCCAAACCCAGGCACCTGGCCCTGAACCTGATGGCACATGGAGCTAACCCAGGGGCCAGGGCATGTTCCAACCAGTAAATCTTCCTGCTGACTGGATCAGCAGACTCACCAACCCCATCCCTCCTGGTTTGTGACCTCTTGGCCTTCTTGCTGCTTTGCTTCCTCCTGCGTGTCATGTTCTTGGCAGCAGAGGAAGCACTAACCAATTTGGGGCTCAATGACCTGCTGGTGCTGCTGCCCTCGCTACCCCTTTGGTGACTCATTATGAGGAGGGACCCACTGCTGGTGACAGAGCTGGCTACCTTTGCTTCCCCTTAGGAGCCAGGGCAGCCCATGATTTCCTTTGCTGCCCAGCCTGCCCCCTGGTGGCAGGCTGTGCAGGCTCTGCCACCTTACTTGCCTTCTTAGGAGGCATGACTAAGTGGGGAGGGGGGAGCAGAGCTGGTGTCCTATGCCCCTTCCTGGCCACTTGAGAGAGCGGGAGTGCCCCACCGCTTGGAGGCCTTGGCCCAAGGCCCTGCCGGTGAGGGCTCCCTACACCAGATCTGAAGCTTCATGGTTCCAGAGGGGGGGTCTGCATGGAGTGCTGTGCGAGTCCAGACCTCACCCCCAGGCCAACTGTCAGGCTGAACACGATGTGGCTGGACAAGGGGAGGCCCCCGGTGCTGGAGGAACCTGTATGGGCGCTCTCACTGAGAGCCCAGCAGGAATGATGCCGGCCAGACCAGCCAAATGGCCTGAAATAGGCATGACTGCTGGTTGGAAGTCACCGGCAGGATCTCCGGATGCAAAGGCTGCTGGGACTTGGAGTCCTGTGCAGTTGCTGTAAGTCCCGCCGCAAACTGGCCCAGACATCCTGAGAACAGGCCAAGGCCCTGCTGAGCTGGGAGAGCAGCCTGGTGGCACGATGGCTTCCCCCCCAGCAACTGGACCGGCCCGGATGAATAGGACGGACGCATTTTCTAGTTCCCCACCAGAGATTTACTCATTACTGGGCTTGATTATGAGACTTCTGTCAGACTCTCCAGTTCCATAATACGGGCTGTAACTTTGAATGTTCAACTTTATTAGTATTCACTCCGCTGTTCCTCTTTCACTTTCTTAGCATGCTCCCAAAACCTGCTCTGCAGCACCAATCTTTGGCAGCAAGAAGGAATGTAGGGGAGCAGGGAGGAGAAGCAAGTTGTGTGCCCTTTTAATAAAAATGTAACTGCAGATGAGCAATCTTATATCTTTCCACTTTTTAGCTGCTTTTACAATGCCTCTGTTTGTCTCTCCTTCTCTTCCCTTCTGCCTTCCTCCACAGCTTACTTTTGTTGTTGCAAACTGAGCCCAAAATGTAAAAGAAATGCATGTTCAACAGGAGTAAGAGAAAGAGGAGCTGGAATCTTTTCCTTCCCTGTGCTGGAGCCTTTCCTAGCTGGCCTGTTAATCTTCTTTAATAACTTTGCCAGCTTGACCGTGTTTTGGTGATGCTTGGCCACACATGTCTCACTTTTCATGTGGGAAATGTTGGAGGCTGTGCAATAACATGTATGATGTTTAGTGGGAAAGCTTACACTGTGGATGGTATTGTCACTCTTTTTTTAAAAAAAATGTTGCAGACTCTGGATCTTTACTTGATAGAACAAGACGAGGCCAACAAAAAGCTACATATGACAACTAGATATCACAATTTGTTGTTGTTACTGTGTTCCTTCAAGTCATTTCCAACATGGGTGAAGGTGATTGTAGGTTCCCCTTAGAGCCACCATTATCATATGATTATCTTGGCAACATTTGTTCAGACCGGGTTTGATTTTGACTTGCACAAGGTCACTCAGTGGGTTTCCACAGTTGACTGAAGATTTGAACCCTGGCCTCCAGAGTCATAGTCCAAGGCTCAAACCACTAGAACTATGCTGGTTCTAGGTGTTATGATAGCCTGTCCCTTAAGGAAGCCCTCAAAGACCAATTTCTTATTGAAATTTATTGCAGATCGATGAATTATTACCAGTGCCACTCACCAAAAACAAAAGAACAAAATTCACCTTGAGTAAACCAACCTTATGCACCAACCTCATTTATGGCATTTTCAGAGAACGTTGACACAAAGGAGGTAAAGAAGCACTCATGTGAAGGGCAACAGTATATTTAGAATTCTTCTTGCATTCAGCTTTAGTACATATAGAAATAGGCTACACTGGGAAGGGAAGTAGATGGATCCTCACTGTTCCTTTCCCCCATTCAGATATTTGCAGTCTTTTGTTCTTTCCAACTGGAAGACATCTGCAAATTTTGATATCTTCTTTTCAGTGAAGTGAATCTAAATTATCTTTCATTTATGCTGGCCAAATTCAACAGGCCCAGCTACTGCCGGTATGGTGAGAACTGTGTTGTCCTGCTTCTCATATAGGTGTTGAGGGCATTCCAAGATCCTCATAACTACAACAATGAAGCTCCAATGCTGTAGTTGTGAATGACTGAGACCCACAACCGCCTTTGCTGCCTGGTTAATGCCCTGACTGAAGCATTTCTGATGTGTTGAAGATCGTGGTGCTGGAAAATGACTTCCATAGCACACTCCTAGTTGTGGGGCCCTGCTGCAACTGCTTTCTCAAAGGCACTCCACAACCAGGGGTGTACTGCAGATGTCATTCCCCAATGCCCTAATCACCAGCACTTCAGAAATACTTTAGTCAGGGTGATGCTAGGATATTTTGGGGATCATGTCCAGTCGTTTATGACCACAGGACACCAGCCTATATGTATTTTGATACATGGTAGGAGATATGTGTTGATGTGTTACAATATTGATTTGAGGTTAGAAGGATTTGTTACCATGGATGAAATATGGCTGCAAGATTTTGCAACACAGATAGGAAGAGCTCTTTTCCATCCCTATGGAATGGCAGTAGCGGCAGCAAAAAGGATGTGTTGACTAAAACTATTGGAGCTGCACGGAACCAATCAGTTGAGCTGTTTCGAGTGGTCAGGGATCTGTTGCAATCTGGTCCTGTGGAGAACCTAAGCCACTCAATAGTGAAGAATTTGCCCACCATTTCACTGATGAGTTCCAACAAGGCTAAAAGAGGCTGTGTGGTAAGACTTATTTTGAAAAAACCTTCCCTGGATCCTACTGTATTAGATAACTTCAGACTAGTCTCCAATCTCTCATTTCTTGCAAGGAGCTAAAGTGTGTAGTGACCTCTCAACTCCAGAAGTTCCTGGATGAGACGGATTATCTAGATCCATGTCAGTCGGGTTTCAGACCTGGCAACAGGACAGAAACTGCTTTGATCGCCTTGGTGGATGATCTATGCAGGGAACTGGACAGCGGGAGTGTGTCCCTGTTGGTCAGCAGCTTCCGATACCATTGGCCATGGGATCCTTCTGAGTCACCTCTTTGGGATGGAGCTTGGAGCTGGCTCCATTCTTTCTTGGAGGGCCACTCTCAGAAGGTGGTGCTGGGGGATAATTTGGCCATTGGCCTGTGGAGTCCCTCAGGGCTCAGTCCTGTCTTCTATGCTTTTTAACATCTACATGAAACCGCTGGGAGAGGTTGTCCGGAGTTTTGGAGTAAGGTGTCATCTGTACGCTGATGATACCCAGCTCTATCACGCCTTTCCACCCAATTCTGAGGAAGCTGTTTCTGTCCTGAACCAGTGTCTGCTGCTGTAATGGACTGGATGAGGGCAAACAAATTGAAGCTTAATCCAGACAAGACAAAGGTGCTCCTGGTCAGTTGAAAGACAGATCCAGGAATATGGATTTGGCCTGTTTATTTTATTTAACTTTGCGTAACATACAAATATATAGAACACTACTAATTTATACATAAAGAAATGGAAATATGCACACACACACACACACACACACACTTGTATATATATTTGTAAGCCAAATACATCTACTATAGGGGCATGGTGACCTCTTTTCATGGATATTTGACATTATTTTCTGTCATCATCCATTATTTACTTCTTTGCGCGTGGTGAAGTCATTTTTCTATTAGGTTTCTTATTGCTTTCCTTCAAGCAGTAGGGTGAATAAAGGATTTTTTTTAATTCTCAAAGTTTATTCACTTTTCCCCATTTTTTTGAAAATTTTGATCTATTTTCTCGTTGATCATCATAGTTATTCTGTCCATCTCCTTCAGATCGATTACCTTAATCAACAATTCTTCCAATAAATTGTTATTCCCCCCTTTCTAATATTTAGTAAACACTAGATGCACTGCTATTACTAAATACAATATAACATCTATTCATCTCGACATATTTTCTCTTTAAGGTCAGCTGTAATGTTCAGTAAGTATAGTTGGGGTTTCAATCCTAGTTCAAATTGAAAGATATTCTGAATTCTCCTGTGTACTCTTTCCCAAAACCTTCTTGCAATTGTGCAATCCCACCACTTGTGGAACAATGTTGTTTCATTTTCCCCACATTTCCAGCATTTACTTTCCTTTGAATTTTGGATTTTAGCTAATTTTAATGGAGACATATGCCATCTATATAGCAATCTGTAGTAATTTTTAGTTAGATTGGCACTTTTGGTAAATCTTATGTCTTTTTTCCATGTTCTTTCCCAGTTATCTAATGGAATTGGTTCTTTGATATCCTGCATCCATTTAATCATTGTATCTTTCACCAATTCACCTTCGAATGCAATATCTAGTAAAATTTTATACACTCTTGATATCATATATTTTTGTCTCTTAAATAATACTTTATCCAAAATACTTAATTCTGTATCAATACCAATTTCCTTCTTATCCTTATAGTATCTCCCTTTTAATTTATAATAAAGAAACCAGTTTATTTCTATTCCATCATTTTTTAGTTTTAACTTCCTGCCTTTTTCCTGTATTAGTTAGGATATCTAAATAAGTAATCCATTTCTTTTTTTATAGATTCTTCTGCTTTATAAAAGGCTTCTTGGACCAAAGTCCATCTTGGTACTTTAGAGTAAAAGTACTTTTTATACTTCTTCCAGATTTTAATTGAAGTTCTCCTTATTATATGTCTATTCCATTCTTTGAGATCTTTCTCTTCGTAGCAAAGGTATGTGTGCCATCCTTTCCCTAGTTTTGTTCCTTCCAATGCCAATAAATCATCATTGTTTAGGTCCATCCAGTCTTTAATCCATGTGAAAGCTCAATCATAGTAATTATTCGGTCTGTTTAGATGGGATTCCACTCTCCCTGAAAACTCAGGTTCGTAATTTGGGGGTACATCTGGATTTAGCACTGAGCCTGGAAACCTGTGACCAGGAGTGCTTGCTCACAGATAAAACCTGTGTACCAACTGCGCCCGTTCCTTGAGAAGTCAGATCTGTCCATGGTGGTACATGCCTTGGTTACATGCCACCTGGATTACTGTAATGCATTCTACGTGGAGTTGCCTTTGAAAAGTGCTCAGAAACTTCAGCTGATCCAAACAGCTGCAGCCAGGCTGTTAACTGGAGCTGGCTATAGGGAGCATACAACTTGCTTGTTGCAACAGCTCCATTGGCTGCCAGTCTGTTTCTGGGCACAATTCAAAGTGCTTGTTTTGACCTATAAAGCCCTATATGGCTTGGGTCCAGGCTATTTGGAGGACCGTATCTCTCTGTATGAGCCTACTAGAGTACTGAGATCATCTGGAGAGGCTTTTCTCTCTGTCCCACTACCCTCTCAGGTGAGAACAAGAGAGAAGGCCTTCTCAGTGACTGCTCCCAAGCTTTGGAACTCCCTCTGTAGAGAGGCCTGGATGGCGTCATTCTTACTATCCTTCCGACGCCAGGTAAAGACGTTCCTGCGCAGTCAGGCCTATGAAGCTGAGAAGGACTGGGTTTTTAATGCTGGGCTATCCAGATTTTAATGGTTTGTATTTTAATATGTTATATTTTAATTTATAACTGTTTTAATCCTTAAAATTGTTTGTTTTTAAAATTTTATATTTATGTATTTTAATATTTTTGTATTGTTTTAAATTGTATTGTTCTATACTCGTTTGCCACCTTGAGTCCCTATATTGGGATCAAGGAGGGATATAAGAAAATAAAATGATGATGATGATGATGATGATGATAATAATAATAATAATAATAATAATAATAATAATAATATCCTAATAGTTTGACTGAATAGTCCATTTTAACAAGAATGCTAGGGGTTTTTTTTGGTGTGGAATATTAGCAAGTATTGCGAAACATACGATCAAATAAAATTACAACAAAAGAGAACTACTCAAATGACTGTAGCAAACAAGTAATATTTTATTTTGTAATCAAGATATTCAAAATAGCCATTTGAACCTTAAAAATGTGCAGCTAGTTTCCAGTAAAAAAAGTAAGCTGCCCCAGTCTTGACAAGTTGTTAGGGCAATTGCTGGACTGGTGATTCTCAGAGACACAGCTGATCTTCCTTGCTGAAATAAAGGAACCATTTCATTTAGAGAAGGGACATTAAAAATAAGTAAATTAAAACTGGTTTTGGAGCTAATCTTCATTAACATGCTGAACAAGCCTTCAGCTATTTCTTCTGCTTCCTACGAGTGGAAAGAGCACCACTTGCCACTTTAGAAAGACGGCTACACAGCTGCTGCTGTTGGTTGCTGTAATTTGTTGGTATAGTTCTTTTTTTAAAAAGCATCTGAAGAAGCATTCAGTCCCAAAGCATTCAGTGGTAATTCCTGGCACCAGAATCAACATTTTATTCCCACCAACAGGTTATTTTTTAAAAAAAATTCTAAGATACATTACAGAAGATACCCCGCAATGGCTTGTATGGTTCAATACGTCATACTGGGTTCCTTGGCTATTGGTTCTCCTCCTTGCTAGATGGGATCAGGGAGAAGGAATACTTTCTGATATTACTATTAGCATTTATTCCAACACTGTTCCTTAAAAAAAAGAAGAAGAAGGCATGGCTGTATGGGTCTCACAACATCCAGAGCCAACAGTGAGAAAATGCATTGAAGAAATCTGAATGGTGTTTGGCCAAACAGTTTACAGTGTTGTGAGATCCAAATGATTACAATGGGCCCTTTGGATCCACTGGGGTTTGGTTCTAGGAGCCCCTGTCAATACTAAGATCCATGGATGTTCAAGTCCCATTGAAAACAACAGCATAGTAAAATGGTGCCCTTTATATAAAGTGGGAAAAATCAAGGTTTGTTTTCTGGAATATTTTAAAAATAATATTTTCAAGCCATGGATAAGTTAATTCATAGATAAAGACATTGTGGATATGCAGGGATGACTCTATTTGGACAATTGTCTGCAGTGTAATACAGCGTAATCCTCCTGCACTTGTGTGCTGGCTTTTGCAGGGACTGGATAAGCTTCAAGAGGCAACAACTAGTAGTAGTCAAAGCTCTCTGTTGTGAGAAGTCCTGTTTTTTGTACTTACCTGGAAGAATGTGTCTATGAAGTTCTTATTTTTCTTTGACTCTTATGCTACCCACCTTTCCGCCCTTTAAATATGCTAGCATCTTTTGCTTTGCCTTACCTTTCTCTCCATTGCTTTCAAACTCAGTCTTGCTGGCAAGCTGTAGTATATTCAGCCTGGGCAAACTCATCTGGTGGAAGGAGAAAGAAGATGGGTCACAGAAGTCTAAATGGGACAATGTATGGATCCATTCACATATTTAGCAAGAGAGGGGTGACTTTAATTTTAGGGAAATGAATTAAAACACCTTTGGATTGCAAACACAGGATGCTCAAAATTATCCCATTCTTTGGAATCTTCAGGTTGAAAACGGATCTTTATGACCCTCCTTCCCTGCCTTTAAAAGCAGCTCCCCTGCAAAATCCAGCAGATGAAGCTTTCAAGACCATACTGGAATCTGTAGATCAGTCTGTTATATTAACAGTATGTTAAAGACATAGGCAATAATTTTGAAGAAAGCATAGGTGAACTCAGAGGACTACAAGGAATTGCGTTTGCATATATGCAAGGGTTGTGAAGGATGTAATGTAATGGCTAAATATGGAATACAATCATG
This sequence comes from Sceloporus undulatus, assembly GCF_019175285.1. Classification (NCBI taxonomy): domain Eukaryota; kingdom Metazoa; phylum Chordata; class Lepidosauria; order Squamata; family Phrynosomatidae; genus Sceloporus; species Sceloporus undulatus. The sequence goes on from NC_056523.1 coordinate 230,085,814, forward strand.
TCAACTGTGAAATAGCTGGCTTTCCATTAAAGAGAAGATTATAACTACAGTCTCATAGTTGCTCATACAAAGGAACTATCATGCAGTTTGGAAGGAATGGCTCCACCTGTTAGCCCTGAAAGGAAACTCTTCCATTATTTCATACCAAATAAATACATCTTCAATGTGGAGCTATTTGTCCCACTTGTACACAGTGACCTGTGTACAAATATATTATTCAGCGACTACCAGATCTCTTACCTGTTTCATAATAATCGTAGATTTTAACTAGAGCTGGTTTGATGTTAGACACTGCATGTGTTTGTTCTACAGTTAATGCAAAAGTAATTTTCTCTGCTGATACCTGAGGAATAAGAAAACAAGAGATATTAGAGATAGCTTCTCTTGACATGTTTTGAAGCTGCAGCTTTACAATAAACTTACAAAAGCCCTTTCCCTCCCACTCAGAACTTACAGCTTCCAGATAACAGAAGACGTGGTCATTCTTGATTTCTACTCGCATCACTTTGTTTTGGAGCTGCATGCGACAAAAAGTAAAAGGAAGGATATTTTTACTGACAGGAATTGAGGCATTGGCCTATGACACCGAAGTGAGAAAAATATGGCCTATAGATTGCTTTTTGTCATTGCTTCTGACTAGTTGGAATGATGCCAGTTCTGAAAAGCTCTTCCTTGGGAGCTCTTTCACTTCCATGCCGAAATCTCTAAGTGTATTAATGAGGGGGCCTCTACCCACATTCCCATGGCAAGATGGGGGGAAATGGCTTGTTGGCCTAGGGCTGCTGGGATGTAGATACTCTACTGCAAGGGTGGGAAATGTGTGGCCCTCCTAAATTTGCTGGACTACAGTGCCCACCAGCACTGACCATTGGCCATGCTTGCTTGGGTTTAATGGTTGCTGGGATTCTAAAGCATCTGGAGGGCCATATGTTCCCCAGTCCTGCTCAGCACATTTGAGTGAGTGTTGCATGTAGCATGTGGTTATTACCACTCCACTATGGAAATAAGCAAATAACATATTTTCTAATCCATTCATGGTCCTTTCAGAAATAACATAAAAGGGGTCCTACTCCACATGGTAACATCTCCTTGACATGCTAGTTCCCTGCCTTACATGAAAAATATGAAAGCTCATGCTAACAGCCTTTCTTTCAGTTAGGAGATTATTGCATGCGAAATCCACGCCAGGTAACACATGGGTTGTTACCAACGGCTACGGATCTTATCACATTTCTCCATGCCCAGGGAGTAGGTTGCTTGTATCCAACCCAGGCCTCTCCCACAGCTTTTCATGAATGGGATTTTCCCATTCATTAAAAGCTGTGGGAGAAGGCTGGGTTGGATATGACTGCCTACTGCCTGGGCATGGGGAAATGCGATAAGATCCGTCACTGTTGGTTACAACCAACATGTAACCCAGCATGGATTTTGTGGGTGATAATCTCCTTATTCTCAAAGGTGCTATAAGATCCTGTTGCATACTAATTTTCCAGACTAAAATGGCTATGTCTTTGAATTCATTCTTTTAATGCTGAGCCTTTACCTCATTGAGGGACGACTGGACAGGAACAAAACCAGACAGCATCTTCATATCAACAATGGCCATGTTGGATGTGTTGCGCTCCCCAGTGTAACTTGAAACAAAAACAAACCTGAGTCATTTTGTATTCTGACTGAGCCTAGTTGAAAATGTATTGTCAAGAGCTTCCTAAAATATTCATAACATCTGGAAATTCAAATTCAATGTTAAAAATTTTGTAGCAAGTTAACTCAAGTTTTGCCACGAGAAAAGAACTTTCATCTTGTGGAAGTTAATACAACTTTTTGTTTTTAAAATGCACGTTTGTTTATTTTGTATAAATGATGGCAAATGCTGGGTTATTCCAGCATTTGCCATTATTTTTGTCATTAGCAGTACAAACTGGTATTATACCAAGTAGTGGAAATATGCCTCAGCCCCTTCCCTTCCTATTTCCAAGATTTCACAGAATCTATCCATTTCCAGATGCCTCCCTGCATCCATTAAGCGTTAGAGACCAGCTTTGCTTTTTAAATAGAAGCTGGAAATTTTTCTTACAAAGTTCAGTTTTGTACTTATTGTGCTTCCATGAAATCATGGCGTATATGTGCCATATGGCTGCCCTAACCTACAGTGAGTAGTAAGCAAATTTATTGCTTGGATTTTGCACCTCACACAGGAACAATACATATTCCTGATGTATTGTTGGATTGCCAACAATACATCAGGAATAAAACTGAAGTTGACGAATTGCCTCTATGGCAATGCAACAAGCAGAGGATAGATGCTAATCAATACCAGTCATCTGTTCCCATTCTCTCATCCACATTTCAAATGGGACATTACCTGGTTGTCACAACAACAGTAAATCTGGGCAGGAAATTGCCTGTACAGGAAGCATTTTTTGTTTCCACTGCTAGAGCAAAGCCAGAGGCCTGTGCAGGAAGGATGATGTTGTACCTCAAGGTTGTCTGAAAGAGGAGGAAAAATGATCAGATAGCATCAGCAACAATTGCATCACTGGTTGTGATGCTGTGCATTAAGTAGCCAAGGTACTTATGGAAGGACATTGACCAAATCATTTACCTGTATGTAGGCACATCCAGAGCCACTAACGTTCACGCTGTAGCTTCCTTGGGCACTGGGCAGTGCAACCTGCTGCAGTAGGACACTGTTGTCCTTATTCACCAAGAACCGCTTCGTGAAAGATTCCCCAGCACTAATATCTACTGTGTTTTCAGCATCTTTTTGAAAAGTCTGGATTCCATATTCAGATAAAGCATGGAGGGCCACAGGAGTGTCCTGGAGAAAGCAGTAAAACCGTATTAGAAAATATCCAAGGGTAGCCATGTTGGCCATGTAGCAAAATCCAATAATATCTAAAAGCCACTAAACAGTTATATCCTCATTGGACTAACCAAAATACACAAAATACATGATGAATATTATTAAATATATTATAATATATTCTGTTAATTATATTAATTATGTCTAAGTCCATGGTGGTGTAGTGGTTTGAATGTTGGACTATGGCTCTGGAGATCAGAGTTCAATTCCCAGCTCGGCCATGAAGCCCACTGGGTGCCCTTGGGCAAGTCACATGCTCTCAGCCTCAGAGGGAAGCCATGGCATACCTCATCTGGAGAAATCCTGCCAAGCAAACCCCATGATGCATTCCTTTAGGGTCATCATAAGATGGAAACAACATGAAGGCACACATTACCACCACTGTATTAATTATATATTATAAATATTCTATTAATAGTAGAAAACCATGTGAGGCATCTCATTCATCACATTTCCATCCCACTGCAGGAAGCCTGAAGTGATATACATGGAGGCTATTTGGTTTTGCCTTGACAACAACTCTGAAAGCTAGGTGAGGCTTAGTGAGCTTCATGGCTGAGCAGAGGTTTGAAGCCAGGTCTCTCCAGTCAAAACCTAGCATTTTCCATTTTACAGCCCTGTCTCTTCTCTTCCCAGCATGTACTAAGGAAGAAGAGAAAATAAAATAATAAAGATTGGCCTTGATTAGCCTTCAGAGCAAAATAGAGCAATAACTAAGCCATGTGGACAGTTTATTTAACTCCCTGACAATTAATTCCATGGGTGTTTGGCAAACCAGTGTGAATGCAAAATCGAAAAGGGCTTTTTACCTCATAAAAGAATACTACCAATCTATTTGTAGAGCTTGAAATGGAGGCACTGGGAGACATTCCAAGTAGTTTAGTAAACACAGTCTCTCTCTAGTCCATACAGCTTTTAGTCCATTATGGCAAACATTTATTTTGATTCAAAATGCTGTCTGACCCCAAGAGTAGGAGAGGACTAATGCTCTTCACCACACAAATATGTTCTGCTAGGTCTGTTACAGACTGCCAAAATAAAGCTGCTTCGGGTCTCAGGTATGCTGTTTAAATGATGCATGCATCCGAAGAATCTGGAAGCTGCACCAAAGCAGCACTCCAGTGCATAGGAATGGAGTGTGGCTTTGGCGCGACCACTGGACTCCTAGGATGCATGCATCATTTAAATAGCATACCTCCAAAGAGACCCGAAGCAGCTTTATTTTGGCAGTCTGTAACAGGCCCGTGTTAACTTTTTAGTTAATTTAATTTAGTTATACTAGTTTTTAGGCACGGTCAATTTTTTATCCTTGTATATATTTGGATATTCTAACATAATTTGTATTATGTATTTTGTCTTCTATTGATATGGTCAGCTAATCAATAAAATTTTTTTTGTTGTTGCTAGTTGGGTATTACGTATGGGGAAATGTGCATTCTTGAAAGCATTGCGTTTTCCCAACATAGAATCATAGAGTTGGAAGAGACCGCATGGGCCATCCAGTCCAACCCCCTGCCATGCAGGAAATCCTCTACTCCATGCAGGAAATCCTCTACTCCATGCAGGAACAGACTAGAATAGGAACCAATTCAATCAATTCAAATGATAAGAAAATAGACTGTATGCAAACATTAGAATAAATTCTTTTACACTAGAGTAGATGGTGACCTCTCCATCTCTGGAGGTTTTTAAACAGAGGTTGGATGGCCATCTTTCACGGGTGATTTAGCACTAGATTTCTCAACTGCCAGGGACTAGTTGGCCCTTGTAGTGATGATTCTATGACAGATGAAAGGTGCAATTTCCTCCAGAGCATGCAATTAATTTAATAGTCACCTGACTGGAGGAGAAGCCTCCATAGAAGTTCTGTTGTCTGACAATCCAATGTGCTATCTGTGAGGCAAAAGTCAGGTTTGCCTGGGAGAGGTTGGGTTGTTTGAGCCAAGCCAGCAGGATGTAAGCGTTGGTCTCAATCTCAGCAGATGGGGCACGAGGATAGAAGGAAGAAAACTGTTCAGCTGCAGGCCTCTTCTCCCTTTCCCAGTACACCAGACCCCCTAGGAATTCAGAAGATAATATTGAGAAATGGCATGGGCGGAATGCATTGGTAGCAATTGGATATTTGTCCATAGGTAGTTTCTTTGCCTTTCACCCTGGTCAAAGTAGGCATTCTCTCAGACGTACCCCACAGACTGAGTCTAAAGAAAGTGTCACATGCAAACCCTATCTTAAAAGGGGTGGTGGTGGTATTGTACCATTTAGCCTCAAAGAGTTCTAGAAAATTCAAAAGTGCACACTACCATCTCACATTTTGATCCGTTTAAATAAAAGTATTTCCTCCTCTGAACAAATCTTGCTAAGAAAACCCCATGATAGGCTTGCCTTATATTCACCATAAGTCAGAAACGACTTGACTGCAAAGGCACACAAAGCAGTGACCCATTTCCTAATTCCCCCTCCTTTTAAACTCATGGACCACATGATTACTACTTCTGTTTATTTTTAATTTTCCTTAAAGCAATCTTATTTCTTACTTACTGTATATACTCATATATAAGTCTAGAAATTTTAGTCCAAAAACTAACCCCCAAAGCCTAAGCTGACTTATCCATGGGTCAGTGTAAGTACTGTACTTTAACTCTTATTTAAAAAGAAACCATCCCCTGGTGAAAGAGTGTAATCTGTCCTAGAAGCATTGACTCACCCACTAATCGCTCAGCTATCTAGCCTTTATGGTGAGCCCAAACAATTATGCCTGCCAGAATTTTATATGTTCTTTAGCATTGTTTTCCTTTGCTTCATCCTTTATATCTTTTATTATATGCCCCTAAATTTTACCCTTGACTTATCCATGGCTCATATCAAAATCCATAATTTTGGCACCAAAACTTGACCTCAACTTATAAATGAGGTCAACATATAGTCGAATATATATGGCACTGAGGTACATGGTGAAACCCAAGTAGTTTCCCTCTGCTAACAGAAGATTTCCAGAAATCCACTCTCTTTCTCGCTGCACCTGTGCTTCTGAAGAATCTCCTGTTCAGCAAACTCTTACCCTCTGGGTCATTTTTTAATACAAAGGGAGGGATGCTTCATGTGCTCTTAGGCTACTCTCCAACTGTAGCATTTTCTAGCATTGACAAAATTGTAAATGTTTGGTCTGCTCATGCAAGGACTGAAATTGTGGTAGGGACAGGGGTGTACATACAAGCTGTGCTCCCCCCCCCATTTCTCTATGTCCTTGGCTCCTCCTTGGGTGAATTCATATCAGCTCTCCATATCCATACATTTTTTATCTATGGTTTAAGGCATCCAAAGTTTTAAAATATTTTTAATATATATAAATTGCACAAAGCAAACTCTGATTTTGCCATCTTATTCAATGGACACCGTCTTACTGTGCCACTATATTTAATGGGACTTGAGCGTCCATAGATTTTGGTGTCCACTGGGGGTCCCTGAACCAAACTCCAGAAGATACCAAGGACCCACTCTAGTGTTCTTACATCCAGCAAAACTGCAATAGAATAGCTCTGCACCGTGGTGAAACTGGTTCTCTCCTTAGCTAGGGGTTTGTTTTGTTTTTGTTTTGACTCCTCCAATGGATTATAATGTCCACAGGTTTTTCACTGGTTTATACCAGACAGTCTGCCCACTTTTGGGGTGAAGTTGCATATCAGATTTAGGTTCTCCCTTAGTTCATCTTCAACTATCACGAGAAGAACCTTGAATTATTTGTTCCTACTCTTGACCCTGGGCTCCAAGTCACAGTAGGCCAAGTCTAAGCTGGGTCTGTAACAGGTGATGATTGGCACTTCATCTCAGCCCAAGCAGTCATTATACCAACACAGGCATGGTTAGAGGTGTTAAAGCATTAGTTGATTGCAGACAGGGTGACTAGACATCCTCCTTTTCCAGGACATGTCCCTCATTTCAGCTTTCTGTCCAGGAGGAATTTCAAAATATTTCCATTTTTGAGTATGCCTAGGAAGCATGAATTTATATGTGTGTGTGTTTAGCTTTTACCTTGTAATGTCCTCCATTTTTCTTGAATGCCCTACATTTTACGATGCCTTTTCCTCCTTTGTGGTTGGGACATCTAGTCACTCAGATTGCAGATCATTTCAGTTGTCAACAAAGTTATGGCCCTTATTTAAAACCAAACATACATGCCTTGTTTTTTCGTCCCTAGGTCCAAGGGCAAAACACTTACCAGTTCTAGTAGCAGATTTTAGCAGGATATCAAAGATATGGTTCAGTTTTTCCACTTCGCCAGCTAAGCTGTAGGTATAGGCCAAGAGAGCATTGACATAGATGTTTTCAAAATCCCTGTCTGAAAGAGCAGCCAAGCAGGAGAGACCATTCCGCACCACAGGATCCTGTAGTTTAAGACACATGTTATAGACACACTATATAAAGACATTTCTCAATAACTGAATAACTTAAATGGATACTAACATAGTTAGTATACTTGCATTTGAATTAAATAAAGAATTGCACACTCCAGTTGCTAGAACTAGGGTCAGCTCTGGTTAGTACATGAATGGGAAGCTGACAATAAATGTTAGGTGCAGTGGGCTGTATTTCAGAGAAAGGAAATGGCAAAACCACCTCTTGAGTATTCCTTGCCTAAGAAAACTTTATGAATTTCAGAGGATTCATAAGTTGACAGCAACTTGAAGGCACAGACACACCACATTAATTGACAAAACTATTCTTGTAAACCTTCTGTTGCTTGCTCGGGATTATTTTGTAATGAATTGTAATGGACTGTGCCCTTTGTTTATAACGAACAGCCAAGAACAACATGAGGGACATGCACAATCCTGATACTACATATTGTTGTAGATAATTCACATAGTATGGGTGCCTCCATGGGAAAGGTTTAATTCTATCTAAACTGAAGTTGGTGAGTGAGATTCAAAATTGGCTTAATGCCCTAATTGGAGGACTGGGAGTACAAGTCAGAACGAGAGATTCAGGAATCTGCAGTGCAAGTGCAGAACTGGTGAAAGATACTGTGTGTTGTCGTAATAAATCCATACCGATTGGGGAAGTCCATTTTCCATTAGAGAAGCAGTGACGTAAGCTGTGATTACAATTCTGTCATCTGTTCCAGCCTATTTATAAAAGGGGAAAAATAATTCAGACCAAGGTGCAAACAGGAACACACATTCTTCACTCCAAATGGTGACGGGGTTGAGAAGGCGGGTGGTTATCTTTGTTGTTCTTGTTCCTCTCAAAATCCAAAGTAAGAGTAAAATTACATCCCAGCCAAAATCTGAATTCATAGATTTCATTTTAGGCTGAGTTTAATGATAGTATCTTAATCATTCACAAATTATTATTATTTTTAGTGTGCTTTTGTATATATCCTGGACTTGGCTAGATGGAAGAATAAGACTCTTAAGACTCTTATACTGTTTCCAACATTCCCTTCTGCTGTATTGCAATCTTCAGCTTCCAAGTGTAGAAAGAATCTAGCCTCCAAGTACAGCACTATGTAGTGCAGGCATCACTAAGGTCCCTTCCCTAATAATAAGGGGGAAAAGACTGCCAGCAGTGTTACCAATCACCCTCGAAGGAAATCCCCCTGAAAATCCCCGAAACACCCCCAAATTCCCAGGGCCATCTGGGTCAGGAGTGGTACATCCAGGTCAAGGGTCTGCAAAGGCAAAAGAGGATGGGGACCCCTGGGTCAGCAATTTTGGGGGTGGTGGGGACTTCTGGGTCTGCCATTTTTTGGGCCGGAAAGGCATTTTTGGCCATTTTTTGGAAGGGAAATGAAATAATTCCCCCATAAACGGAAAGGCTTCTAATTACCCAATGAGAAGGTTTAATTCCCTGGAAATTCCCCAGAAATTTTATACCCGGAAATTACCCAGGAACCAGTGTGTGAAGATGTGGCCAACCAGAATTCCCATGCTACCTTTAAGGCATTGTTGTAGATGTTCCCTTGTGGCTGGAAGCAGCCATCTCCTTCCTGTTTGCTTGCAATCCAGATGAGTGCTTGGCTCAGGACATTGTCATCTACAAATATATAGGGCTTGCTCTGCGCAAATGCTTTGTAGATCATAGCAGTGAGCCTAAGAAGAAAAGGATAGGAGGAAGTTGGGATGAAGACAGCACAATGCAGGGCAGAGAAACCAAAGGCAGGGTATGTGAAGCATTAAAACAGAAGCTATTCTATCTACTTGCAGTCTTAGTTCTCACCAAAGGTTTCCTTCTGCTTGCTTGCTGCCAAAAGTGCTGAAGGATCCATCAGATAGTCTGAAAGACAGTTGCCTCTGGTACCCTGAAGTAGAAGAAAAGATACTAAAGTCAATTTGCAGGTGCTCTCCCCCACCTTTAATTGTAGCAGCATTTTAAGCAGCAGATACTTGGGCTTTGGTTATCATTCCTAAATTAGCTTAAGGCTCCAGTCAATATGAGGACTGCCAGTGACTTTTGGCCCTATTGAAATGTTAAAGAGAATGTGGAGGCTGCCTCCTTTCCTATCATTTTCAAAATCAAGCTAAGGTTTGGAACAAGTCTTGTACAATATATTTCCAGGAATTAAAATGGATAATGAGCTCAGCTGACATTTTGATTTCATGGTTCATTTAGACCAGCTTGTAGCCAATCCATAATTATATGGCATGGATATAGGGGGAAAGGAGGCGTGGTGAAGTGGTTCAAGTATTGGACTATGACTCTGGAGACCAGGATTTGATTCTCAGTTTGGCCATGATACCCACTGGGTGACCATGGGCAAGTCACACACTCTCAGCCTCAGGGGAAGGCAATGGTAAACTCCCTCTGAACAGATCTTTCCAAGAAAACCCCAGGATAGGTTTGTCTTAAGATCACCATACATCAGAAATGACTTGAAGGCACACAACAACAGCAAATGTGGGGAGAAATATGGACATATGTATTAATGCTTCTAAGTTTGAAAGAAAGTAAAATGAGGGAATAGTGTGACTTGGTTGTGGGTATGGGTGGTACAGTATGATGGGGAGAAAATGTCATCGTCAATAATGCCAACATTCCAAGAGGTAACCCATTTTGTCACTGAAATGTCTTGTCAACTTGTCAAAGCTGGCATCAGCCATGGGGTGCCCTGTACAGAATGCATGGACAAGATAATGGCAATCCATCAAGCCACATGGAAAAGGCCAAAAGGACAGCTGCTTTTTCACACAGGTCTTTCCCAGGGTGCATCTACACTGTAAAAATAAAGCCATTTTGACACCACTTGAATTTCCATGGCTCTATTCTTCAGAATCTTGGGATTTGTAGTTTTCTGAGGCACCAGCATACTATGGTAGGGAAGGCTGACACCTTGTAAAACTATCATTCCCAAGATTGCAAAGGATGGAGCTACAACACTTAAAATGGTGTCAAACTGCATTATTTCTACAATGTAGATGCAGTCCAAGTTTGAAAATTACTGAATTTATATTGAACCATAGAAGTGATACAGACCACCCAAAAGGGCGGCCTGCCGGCGCCTGTTTTTCCACCAGAGGAAAGCTGCAGCCGCCAAACCGCATGGCTTCCCACCGGTGGAAAAAGAATCCTCAAAAAGCAGGTTCTTTTTATGCTGCGGTGGCGGCGTAACAAGTGTGCCACTGGTGCACTCATTATGTAAGCACCGTGCAGTGCCATGCAGATGCCACGTGACGCTTACGTAACAATGGCAGCGCCCACGTATACAGGGCGCCACCATTGTTATGCCCTGATCACGTGCAAGGGTTGTGGGGCATATGGGTGCACTGCCCTGAGTCTACCCTAGCACATGACAACATTACGAAAGGCCCATCTGTTCTGCGCCATAGAGTTGGAAGCGACCCTAAGGGCCATCCACTCCAATCCCCTGCCATGCATGAACTCACAATCAAAGCATCCCTGACAGATGGCCATCCAGCCTCTGCTTAAAGATTTCAAAAGAAGGAGATTCCACCATTTTCTGAGGGAGTGTGTTCCACTGTCAAACAGTCCTTACTGTTAGTAAGTTCCTCCTAATGTTAAAGTGGAATCTCTTTTCCTGTAGCTTGCATCTATTGTTCTGTGTTCTAGTCTCTGGATCAGCAGAAAACAAGCTTGCTCTATCCTCAATGTGACACCCATTCAAATACTTAAACCGGGCTATCATATCACCTCTTAACCATCTATTTTCTAAGCTAAACATACCCAGCCCCCTTTCCTCATAAGGCATGGTTTTCAGGCCCTTCATCATTTTGGTTCCCTCATTTGGACATGCTTCAATTTGTCAACATCTTTTTTGAATTATGATGCCCAGAACTAGACGCAGTATTTCAGGTGAAGTCTGACCAAGGCAGAATAGAGTGGCACTATTACTTCCCTTGATCTAGACACTATACTTTTATTGACGCAACCTAAAATAGCATTGGTCTTATTAGGTGCCGCATTGCACTGTTGACTCATGTTCAACTTGTGGTCTACTTGGATTCCTAGATTCCTTTTACACATTGTCTCCTTAAGCCATGTGTCCTCCATCCTATATCTATGCATTTATTTTTTTTCTACCTAGATGCAGTTATTTTACACTTCTCCCTGTTGAAGTTAATTTATTAAGCTCATTTTGAATGTAAGTTCATTTTGAATTTTGATCCTGTCCTCTGAGGTATTAGCTATTCCTCTTAATTTGGTGTCATCTGCCAATTCTGTCCTCCAAGTCATTGATGAAGATGTTGAATAGCACTGGGCCCAGGACAGAGCCCTGTGGGACCCCACTGGTCACTTCCCTCCAGGATGAAAAGGTGCCATTGTTGAGCACCCTTTGGGTTCAGCCAGTCAGCCAATTACAAATCCATGTAACAGTTGCCTTGTCTAGCTCACATGTTACCACCTTGTCTGCAAGAATATCATAGGAACCATGTCAAAGGCCTTACTGAAATCAAGATATACTATATCCACAAAATTCCCTTCATCTAACAAGCTGGTAATTTTATCAAAGAAAGAGATTAGATTTGTCTGGCATGACTTGTTTCTCTGAAACCCATGTTGACTTTTTGTGATTATGGCATTGCTTTCTAGATGTTCACAGACTCTCTGTTTAATGATCTGTTGTAGAATCTTTCCTGGTATTGATGTCAGACTAACTGGACGATCATTGTTGGGATCCTCTTTTTCCTCCTTTTTGAAGATGGGGACAACGTTTGCCCTCCTCCAGTCTGCTGGGACTTCTCCTATTCTCCAGGAGTTCTCAAAGATCATTGCTAATGGCTCTGATATTACATTTGCCAGTTCTTTTAATACTCTTGGATGTAGTTCATCTGGTCCTGGAGACTTCGTTTAGATTAACAAGGTATTCCTGTACTGTCTCTTTACTTATTCTGTACTCAAATTCCCCCAATCTGTCTTCTGCTCCATTTTCCTCAGGTTGAACACCCTTTCCCTTTTCTGTTAACCATGTTCCATGCAGCAACTTCTCAGGGTCCCTGTTCCATACAATAACTTCCCTAGCTGCAAATCAGAGATCATTTCTAATCACAGTATCCCAGATTCCCAGACTTTACACAGATTATCTCTGATTCGTGTCAGTTATTTTAGCAATAATGGCAAGAGAAGTGTGGATATGAAGAAGAAACTCTAGTGATCACGGTGTAGCCAGTGGCTTTGAGGTTTTGGGAACAACAGATGAAACCACATTTCTGATTTGTATATCCTAGGACTAAAATTATAGAAAAACAGAGTAGATCACAGCTGGGAAATGATTAATTAAAATCCATTCATTATTCCCAGTGTGTTAGATTTTAAAGTTGTTATTTTATTGTTAAATGACAGTGACTTGTTACTAAAACAAATATTACTCACCACTAGTTAAGTGCCCAATGATCCTGGATCTTTTTTCATCTGTCAGCTGCCCAGTGTTGTTCAGATATGTCAAGATGACAAGGTTGGATAGGAACATGGCAATATTTTGCTCTGCACATCCATAGGGCATTTGGAGAAGATTTTCAGAGTTCCGCATTGCTGTGCCCATAACATCACCTGTTGACCAAGATAAGGTAGTTATTTAATTAACCAAACTGTTTCTTCCATCAAACTGTAAACATATATTATTTGCATGTAATGTTTTACAGATCTTAGACAATTACAGCAGTTTAGATTACAAAATCTTGTTTCATACTCTGCATTGCAATGATATTCCAGTGATGATTCCCACTATTTCAGTTTGCCTTCTTTCAGAGACTATTAGAGAGCATATCAGGTACTCTGTCCAACTTCCTACCAGGATGTGGAGAGATCTTGTAACACCATTGAGAATAACAGAAATAAATTGGCAGCATGAGCTTTTGTAGACTTCAGTCTCCTTCTTCAGATGCATTCTGAGGAAATAGACTGAAGTCTATACGAAAGCTCATGCTGCCAATTTCTTTCTTTCAATAAGTCTCAAAGGTGCTACAAGATCTCTCCACATACTGATTCTACAGACTAACACGGCTATATCTTGCAATCTCCAAGCGTCCGCACATGCTGGATTATGAAACAAATGGATTATCACTTCATCTATGTAGGCAGAATTTATTCTCCCTTGTTACTACAAAGACTATTTACATACTATTTTTGCACTATAAGAGGCTGAAGTGGAGAAGTGTAGTGTCTTTTAAACAGACACATTTATACTTAAGACCCAAATATGGAGTGAATCTTTTACATTTACTATGGCAAATGCCATTAATGCATCATTGCAAACTGCTCTGCTGAGACCAGCAAGTAGATTATCACATCTAAAATTAATTGCTGGCTTATTGTAACCTAAATCTTCAGGTTGAGCACAGAGCAGATGGAGGCTTTCAAGTTAGAAAGACCAAGAGGAACAAAAGAAACACCTTTTACTATTCTCTGCACAGTGTAGGCAATTTTCTTTGGCAAAAAAACCTACCACTGCATGGATGGTATGCAATACTAGAAAATCACTTATTATGAAGTCTCACAAAAATCTTAGATAAATAAAATACAAGTAAGGAGAAAATTCAAAATTTTGAAAACTTACCAAGGACAGAAACTACAGCTCTAGCTGAGCCTTCCACCAGATTTTCAGGTAAGTTCAAGGTTATTGGCTCAGAGATGGGTGTACCTTTGGGGTGATAGAAATAAATAATGGGACCGTGGGCACTCTTTCAAAATTCTTTATATAAGAACAAAATGTCCCTCCGGCAAGCCATTTGAATACAGATACGAAAACTGGAAAGGGTTAGTGGTAGAGGTGAGATGAATGTGTTTCCAATATTCTGATGCTGAATACCCAGTGGGCATCTGGTGTCTAATGAGAGCCAGCATAACATAGTGGTTTGAATGTTGGACTGTGACTGGAGGGTTCAGTTCCCCGCTTGACCATGAAACCCATTGAGAGACCTTGGACAAGTGGCACACTCTCAGCCTTGGGGAAGGCAATGGTAAAGAAATTTGGCTAAGGAAACCCCATGCTGTAGGTCAGAAATGACTTGAAGGCACAAAACAACAAACGATATGTGATCAGCATTAAACACAAGAACATGCAAAGATATCCAAGTCATTGCATTGTGGCAGGTCAGTCTCTTATGCTCAATAATAATAATAATAATAATAATAATAATAATAATTTTATTTGTATACCACCTTTCCAGTTAAAAGAGAACATGCAATTGTATTAAGATTTATTTACAGCACTTCTGTCTCTCTCTCTCTCTGTTAACATAAAAAGGGTAGCCAATTATGTCAACAATAAAATTGAAGCTGTCCTTGGGGCAATAGAAAGGACTTTACAGTAGAGACTGATATCTCTGTAGTAAGTAATTTACCAGAACTTCAATGAAATCATCATCATCATCATCATCATCACCATCATCTTGCACCCGTTTGTTAGCCACTCAAATCAGAATTCATCTATAATGTCCCCATTATTGTCATAAATTGGTATATTTCTAAGGAAAGGCATAAATTATAAACATCAGTTTGCTTTGTTAAAGCTGTATTTGGTTTACACTGTTTACTGAATTTAACGGGATTTTATATTGTTGAATGTCTGTTGTGCTGTGTAAATTAATGATATAAACACAAAGAAAACAAGGTAATAGAGAATCCTAATGGAATAAACCAGTATTTGACAGTTGGCACGTCCAGAGGTTTCATATAAAACCAATCAACTGATGTTAAAGTCTTGGAACAAGTGCAGAAAACTGGCATATTCACTTATTACAACTTGCAAAATTTTCTTTACCTTTTGTACAAATAAGACTGCTCTGGGTCACCTCCTTTTTGATGCCTTCAGGCTGAAGGGCAGAAAAGGGAGAGATGGGTAAGGTTGTATGAATCGCAGTTATGAAAATACATAATAACTCAACACTAACAAAATGGAAGCCACTAACATGTAATGCAGAATAGATGAGAAAGTCATACATGTACTTATATATTGACAGTGCAGTCGGTCCTCCATATCCACAGATTTATTAATCACGGATTCAAGCATCAATGGCTTGAAAATATTTTTAAAAATATATAAATTCCCCAAAACAAACCTTGATTTTGTATATTTTATGTAAGGGACACCATTTTACTATGCCATTATATCTAATGGCACTAGATTTTGTTATTCACTGGAAGTCCTGGAACCAAATTACAGTGGGTACCAAGGGCCACTGTATAACGGCTATACCATTGACTACACAATCATGGTGTGATTTAACACTCTTCAGTGTGCAAGTCCATTGTTCACTCTACAGGGATACTGATTTGCTCTTTGTCTCTCCCTATCCCTGAGAGCCCACTGTGCTAAGCACTGTTCCATTCACTGCTTGGATCTTCGAGGTTTTTTAGTCCCTATGTAATTGACCTACTCATGCACCCTTGCTCTTCTTCCCATCTGTATCTATATATATAAGGGGGCCTCCTCTTCACAGAGACATGCAAACTAATGTAACACTACTAGTTCATAAACTATTATTTTCATCTCTTGCAGATCCCAGTAATGCCTTTTCAAATTACCTCAACCAAGAGTGGCAGGATGATTGTGTCCCTTCGTCCCACTGTTCGCTCGCCTGCTTTGGCTTCAGCAGTGACGGTGACGTTCAAGGTGCCTGAAAAAAGATCCAGAATGCACATAAAAAAGCAAGCCTTTTGCCAAAGTAGCAGTTTGCAAAGCTATGGGCCCAAACAGACAGCCAAAATAAAGCTGCTTTGGGTCACTTTGGAGGTGTGCTGTTTAAATGATGCATGCATCCTAAGAGGCCAGAAGCCACGCCAAAGCCACGGTCCAGTTCTAAGGACTGGAGCGCAGCTTTGGTGCAGCTTCTGGCCTCTTTAGATGCATATGTGTCATTTAAACGGCATACTTTCAAAGTGACCCAAAGCAGCTTTATTTTGGTCTGTCTGTTCAGGCCCAAAGATACAGAAGTAAAATAAACAAGAACACTTTCCATTTTAACTTGCATGTTCTAGGTAAAGCACAAATCATTTATACACCACTTCAGGTATGTCTAATGAAAAGCTAGCTAATATGTTACCATTTTTTAAAAAAATCAATTTTGTTCAAAGCAAATAAGGGATTCTCATTCCATCTCTCATTTAACATGGAGAAGAGTATTTGTTCCTAAGGTGAAGTAGTATTTTAGAAAAGAAATGTTAGTGCAGTGGTTCTCAACCAGAGAGGCTGGACATGTCAGTGGACTTCCAGCTCCTAGGATCCCTGGAGTTCTTCATGCTAGTTGGGGGTCCTCGGAGTTGAAATCTAATAAGAGACCTGTTTGAGACACACTGTTTGAGAGAACCTGTACAGGGGCAGCAATACAAATATTACAAGAGGAGAATGAAGATGATTACCCAGCCGCTGAGGAATAATTCTCCAGGTATGGGATTTTGTTTCATTTGCACACAGGCTTGTGAGATTGTTCTCCGATGACAGGCTTTCTGCTTTGAAATCCTCAGACTCTTCCAGCGCAACAGTTACCTGAGAGGCAAAGGACCAAGAGGAATGTAAGTAAGGTAGTGCCACAATGCCAATTCATACCTCTGCTCTAGTACTGCAAGCTTGACTAGGATTAGGTCTTTGTTACCTTTCCTAGGATGCATGCACTCTGCAAAAATAATCTGGTTTGACACCATTTTAACTGCTATGGCTCAATGCTATGGAATTCTGGGAATTGTAGTTTGTTGTGGCACCAGAGCAGAGGTGAATGCAGTTGTTGCCAACTTTAAACATATCAAGAAATATGGGATTTGCGGCATCCCATATGGCCCAGTACAAGGGCTAGATTTCAATATGGGATATCCTCTAGAAAATGGGACACCGGGGAACCCTACTTGTAAGTCATAAAATATAGTAATAATACAATATGTGTGTTGTAACAATGGCAGCTGGAGATAGTAGAACATACTGTACCTCAATGCAGTAGTTCAGGTAATTGTAGACATTGGCTTTAAGAAGGAACTCTTCCTTTTGGATAGTGGAGTAGGGTAGTGTCACACCAACAAAGAATGGCTGGAAAGCTCTCATAGAGGCAGGCCTTGACATGCCAAAGCCATCCTTTTCTTCCAGACAATACACACTGGCTTCCCATTCAGTGATAGTGTCAGGTACAGTGTATGAGAGAGTGGCCTTCCCGCTAGAACTAAAACAGAAAAGAAGGTAAATGTAGAGGTCTTCTGAGGCCCTTTGCTCCCAGGGTTGAACTTTATTACAAAGATCATCCATTTAACCATATATCAGAGGAGATAGGATAAGAGCCCCCTAGTAATGGTATTGCAACATCAGATCTTATTTGAAATCTCTCCAAATAAAATATGTTGAATGGATTTGCCCCTGAAAGCCACTACTGCTATGACCAGCACTTTCAAGTTTATTTGATTTAACTTTATTAATTCTAGTATAGCACTTAAGAAAAGTCTCAGCATTTGAGGATTTTTCTTAACAAGTCCCATAAATACATAAAAATAAAACTAGCAAATAAAAAATAAGGAAGTTATTGCTGTAAAACTAATTTTCCAGGTAAATAAGACTGAGAGACAATATTAACAATAAAAGCAGTTTTGTTGTTGATATTGCATGGTTTTTGTGGAGACAGGAAGCAAAATAGGTATGCCTTGAAAGTGATACTAAAAGTAATGAAGAGCAGGTGAAAGACTCACTCGACTGGAAGAATATCCCATATCCAGGTTTCAGGGAAGTTGGATCTCATGGTCTCCACCACGCTGTCAGCAGATCCGGCAAAAGCAACTTCCTTTGCTATAGGAAAGCAGAGCAAAGTCATAATAAAGCCTGTAAACTCAAGAAGCGCAATTGGAAAAGGTTAATATTTACTCAAGAACACTGAATGCTAAGCCCAGAATGTATGGAGTGTTGCATTAAACTGCATCAAGCATGAATGTGGTAAAACCTATTGCCAGCTGTTTCCTTTTGGAAACAAATAGCCCATACAGACAGGCCAAAATAAAGCTGCTCCAGGTCACTTTGGAAGTATTCTGTTTGATGCATGTATCCTAAGAGTCTGGAAGCCGGGCTAAAGCCACACTCCAGTCCTTAGGAAGCCTAAGGCCTGTTACAGACTGCCCAAATAGAGCTGCTTCGGGTCTCTTTGGAGGTATGCTGTTTAAATGATGCATGGGTCCTGAGAGTCTGAAGGTCGCGCCAAAGCCACACTCCATTCCTAAGCACTGGAGTGCAGCTTTGGTGCAGCTTCCAGATTCTTAGGATGCATGCATCGTTTAAACAGCATACCCCCAAAGAGACCTGAAGCAGCTCTATTTTGGCAGTCTGTAACAGGCCAAAGTGTGCTTTTTACATCAGTATAGGAAATCAACTGAAGGGATCTTCAGTTCAGCTCTTCTACTGAAGAGATCTTCAGCTGAGATCTTCAGATTCTCCAGATGTTAAAATTGCCCTCAACTGTTAAAACCATCAACAAGGGGCCTCCTGTGGTTGATCTTGCTTGATGTGTTCTAGAAATGCTGTGTTGGGAGTTCCAGGTAGACCTGTGTAACCCAGCTTAGCCATCTATTCTATTCTATTCTATTCTATTCTATTCTATTCTATTGCTAAAGGAATATACCTGTTTGGGTGCTATGCTGCTCCTATTCTTGCCATCTTTAGTCAATTCTAATTAACTCCTCACCTTGATACCTACCAAGACCACCAACACCAGGCTCATCATCAGAGGAAATTTTCTTGCATTCAAAGTCACTTTGGCACACAACCGGCTTCTGTAGTGTGGAGTTGATGAAAACCTTGAGACCCATGCTCTGCAAATGGATAGATAAAATGTTTTTTTCTTTAATGGCAGACACAAACTTCGCAAGAAATGGTTAGCTACCTGATTTGGCAAACCTTCTTGCATTCTGACTAGGCATTTAGGGAGGTCAGACACTCCTTCCTCTTTTCCAGTTACACATAAATTATTCTTCAGGAGTAGCACAGATTTCATGCAACCTCTCCATGGATCTTAAATTAGTGACTATGATAAACTGGTCTTAAGAAACAAAAGACATATGCCATACAAAATAGCATTCATAACTAATTGAGAAAGTGCACAGTGAACAATTTGGGGGTGGGGGTGGGTGGAAAAAGGAGGTGCAAGCTGGGCTACAGAGACTGCAAAAGACTTAGGTTGGAAGGAAGAGGCTTCCTTCAAGCAGCTCTGTCTTCTCCTTTCCACCAGCTATGTCACTGGCTGCATCCCCTTTGGTTCCAGAGATTCCTACCCTCACATGTTCAACCAGGTCTTGCGGTATCCATTGGTGTTATAAGAACACATCTCCTGCTAGAACTCCATTTCAAAACAACACTCCCCTACTTCACTATTGCACTTTCCAGATCCATTCACTCCTTCAACATAATTTTATTGAGAATACTTGGTATTTACTTCATGTATCTGCCAACTATTGGTTGTTGGTAGATGATCATAATGACATCTGAGGAAGTAGGCTTAAGTCTATGAACGCTCATGCTACCAACTTCTCTTTTAGTTAGTCTCAAAGGTGCTGCAATATCCCTTTGCAAATGGATTTTCCAGACTAGCATGGCTATGCCTTTGAATAAATGACATAGGCGGGTTACAGACCACTCTCAAGTGGCCGTTCTCCCGCCGCCGCCATTCGCTGTGGAGGGAAGCCCCAGCAGCCAGACCGCGAGGCTTCCTGGTGCAGCGAAAAAGGAGAGCCAAAATGGCGCTCCTTTTCAAAACGCGGAAGTGGCGCGGCGAGGGGCGAAGCGCGCCCTCGCGGCATCACTTCCACTGCGACACGTCTGGACGCTATGCGTCCAAGACGTCAAAATGGCGGCATCCATGTGGATGGGTGCCGCCATTTACGACACGCTCCGTGTATGTTGGGGCCAGGGCCGGTTAGGAAGGGGTGACTCTTCCTAACCCTACCACGCCCCTTCCTAACCCTAGCACGCACGGAGTGTGTCGTAAGTGGCGCTTTGTAACCCGCCATAGTGTGCTAATTTGTGCTATTAGATGTGCTTTGTGTTTTATATCTCTGTGCAGTAAACTGTAACGGCCCATGGCCATGAACAATAAATTTACATGACAAGCTGAACAACAAAGCTTAACCATTTTCTCCTATTAAAAACCATTAAAACCTTATGTATGTATGTGAAATAGAAGCTGACTGCTCACTAACAAGTTCTCCGCAGTCATTATTTTAGCAACATGCAAATGAAAAAACATTCTCACTCTGCTTTCTATGTTTCATTAGGGCTTCTGACAGCAAACATGCTATTCACAAAGGAAACAAAAAGAAGGCGCAATAGTGTCAGGCCCCATGTAGGTAGACAAACATACCTGGAAAACATCATAGGCATTTCCATCATTGGTAACATTCACAGGGACATAGTACATGCCATCAAAAAATGTATTTTTCAGCTCAATGCATGGTTCTTTAGAGTCATCTTCAAGGTCCAGTCCCATGTAATAATAACCAAAAAGTTCTAGATAAGGCATCTGGTTGTACACCTGTTGAAAAGGGGGACAATGCACTACTTGAAAAAATGGGAAGACACTGAAGAGTTATAAATATGTATGTTATACTATAAAGGTCATGCTACATTTATATTTCAAGATGGATATACAGTAACTCTGTTCAGAGGAACATAAACGGCAGAACGTTTCTTTCCCCCCCTTTTTCCTGTTTATTATTTTTACAAAAATCTTAGTTAAAAATAGATAAATCTTTTTTTTTTAATCAGTATCTAACTGAGCCAAAATACCTCATATAAATCAACACTTAGTTCACAGTTTGCTTGGGACAACTTCTCAATGGCCTGTTACAGACTGCCAAAATAAAGCTGCTTTGGGTCTCTTTGGAGGTATGCTATTTAAATGATGCATGGATCCTAAGAGTCCGCACCAAAGCCACACTCCATTCCTAAGCACTGGAGTGCAGCTTTGGTGCAGCTTCTGGATTCTTAGGATGCATGCATCATTTAAACAGCATACCTCCAAAGAGACCCCAAGCAGCTTTATTTTGGCAGTCTGTAACAGGCCATAGTTTTATTTCTTCTTTAACAAACATTTAACTCTTCTGACCACATATAACTTCTTTAAATTAACTTATATTTTACATTTCTGCAATGCGTGCAGCAGTTATCGTATATATTAATATATTTTTCTCTTCCTGGTTTAAATTGTCGTTTGCAGCATCTGTTATATTTAAGAGGAATAACTGGAACTAAAGATAGATTCTTTTGCATTATGTTCTTCATTATTCCGTGTATATCTTTCCAGAACTTATTTGTTACCTTACATTGGCATCACATATGATATACTATGCCTAATTTTCCCTTACATTTTCAAGAGTTTCCCCCCTTCTCTTCCGGATCTTTGCCTATTTTGTAGGTGTTATATACCACCTGGAAAATGTTTTAAAGTAATTTTCTTTTAAATTATTACATTTTGAAAATTTGTGATTGTTTTGCCACTGTGCTAATGGTACTGTACTGTTGAATCTTTCTTTAAATACCAAGTTTTATCCCCTCAAAATGGAATTATTTTTCTGATCAATTCTCTTGCCCTTCATTGACCGCGAGTAAGATGGGGGGATTTTCAGTTGCATCTGTGGATCCAGAATTAATCTTGCTTCTTCTTCTTTTGATATAGTTGAAGGAAGCAATAGACCTCTTCTTGCTCCTTGTGGCTTTCCTCCTGTTCTATCCACTGTACCATCAAAGGGCCCTTTCCCATTATACAGTTATAGCACTATGATTCCACTTCAACTGTCATAGTTCCATCTGCATGGCTCTGGGTTCAAGGGACAGTGAATATTTTAAGACTTACACGGTCAGGAGACAGATCTTCTCCAGGCCTCAGAAGCAACACACTCTTATCCACGGCTCGCAAGGCACAGAGGGAATTGCTGGTAGCTTCAAGGAAGAGGCTGACACTCGAAGCTGGCAATGCCTCTTTCTCAGAGAACTGCAGGCTGACCTGGAATTGAACAGAGATTTCAAGTCTCTTTCCACAAAACCATCTCAGAAGGACTCATTTCTCATTTGTAGAGTCATCACACATAGCTGTTTATTCTACTATGGGATGATAAATATTTCTTTGGCCTGTTCCACATGGGCGTAAAGTACGTCCCCAGGACATACTAGGGTTAGGAAAGGGCGTGCTTTACGCATGCCCCTAACCCTAGTACGTCCTGGTGACGTACAAAATGGCGGCACCCGTTCTACACGGGCACCGCCATCTTGACATCGTGGATGCATACCATCCGCACATCCCGTGACGGAAGTGACATCGCGAGTGCGCCATTGGCCACTTGCCGCACCACTTCTGGGGCGCAAATGAAGCCGCTTTTTGTGTCTTTATTTTTGTTGCGTCCGGGAACCGCGCGGTTTGACTGCTGCGGTTCCCAGATGCAGTAACCAGCAGTGCCAGTAGAGCGCCCATTTTGGGCGCTCTGTAACACACCATAGTTTCTTTTCTCCAGCACTCTGCTTAATCTCAGGAAAACAGCAGCTATCGTAAAGCTTATATAACACTTCCACAAGTACTATCATAGTTCGCTACGTAGTGGGATTTTACTCCCTATAAATGAGGGGGGTTTTTTGGGAGGGGGTAATGAATGGACCCCACTAATAGCACATTTGTCTGAAAAGAATTTTAAACTATGCAAAGATAAGCAGATCACCCAAATCATTTAATAGCTTCTTTTCTTTGAAATAATAAATTTCTGGTTCTTTAAAGGAATGCATAATGCCCTTCAGAAACTGAAAATTTTGAATCCTGTATCAAAAACCATGAAGAGCAAGTTAGACCTACAGCCAAATATTTGACTGGATATCCTAAAGGCACTGGATCCTGCCTGAACTTGGAAGCTAAGCAGGATCAGCTTTCATTAGTACCTGGATGGGAGACTGCCAACAAATACCAGGTGCTGCAGGCTATATTTTGGAGGAAGAAACTTGCAGTACTTGAGGTGAAGGAATTAGCAAGCACCTCTAAGTATTCCTTGCCTAAGGAGTTCAAACAGTGGATTAACCC
Organism: Sceloporus undulatus; assembly: GCF_019175285.1. Lineage (NCBI taxonomy): Eukaryota > Metazoa > Chordata > Lepidosauria > Squamata > Phrynosomatidae > Sceloporus > Sceloporus undulatus. The sequence continues at coordinate 230,109,151 of NC_056523.1, forward strand.
ATGAAAATCGTGCAATTGACATTAAAATGTGATTAAAATGAGATTAACACAAGAATCATTATGCCGTGAATAACAGGCAATAAACAGCAAAAAGTAATCCATGGGAAAATCCTATGAATGATTTGCTGCTGTTTCTTGTCTTGTTATTCACAGGATAATGGCACTTTAATCACGTTTCATCTTGACGTTCTGTGAAAACCATTTGTGCAATTGTGGGATTATCACACATTATTCATGGGATAATAGTGCTTTGAACATGACCTTGCCATGTTAAAACCATTAATGCAATTGCAGTATTATCACAGGTTAATCACCGTTTATACTTCCATTTATCCCTCGTGTGATAAACTCTTCAGAAAATCCATAAAATTCATGGGGTCACCATAAGTCAACAAATGACCTGAAGGTACACACACAGAAAGACACATGTTTCTTCAGATTAATGAAACATATTCAGAGGTAGCATTTATCTCTTGGACTTTGGAATGCTTTGTTCCCAGTGCCACATGGTCAGAAGGAGGAGGGACCTGCTTGCATAGATACCTCTCCAATGAACACCAACCACACCTTGAAAAAATGCTTATGAAATATTGTAATATTCATTATATTATTCCAAATAAAGAGTAACCTTCAATCTCACTTCTCTCACTTTCCTTTCTCTTAAGTCTACTAACACTTCTCTCTCTTCATCCCTCTGTTCTCTTCTCTCACATACCCTCTTCCAGTCTTATCTTATCTATCTATTCTAATCTACCTACACACACCTTCCTCACCTACTTAACCTTCTATCTTCTTCCTTATCATCACCTTGTTACTCTTCATTAGTTAGACACATACCACTCTCTCCCTCACTTCATTCCTAACAATCTCTCCATTTTGACTTCCTCCTACCTATACTAAGTTTGCAGGGCATATGACTTTCTGATATTAACCTTATCACAAGTGGATCCGATTTCCCTTAACTATCGAAATTTTATTTCCTCCAATATATATATATATATATCACCTAGCGAGCCTGAGCACTCGAAGATTTAAGAGAGATCACCGCTATTTCACCCCATTGCCTCTCTAAAAACTGAATCACCTTTCCCCATTCGTCCCTAACCTGTTCTATTCCATTATCTCTTATCGTTTGAGTTAAATTGTCCATCGTAATAGCTTCATACAGTTTTATAATCCAATCTTCTAACCTTGGAACCTTATCATTTTTCCATTTTTGAGCGAAGCATATTCTAGCAGTAGCTGTTAGATAATAAAGAATTTTCTTATCAGTTCCTTTAATCTGGTCATCAAAGATGCCCAACAGGTAAGTCTCTGGTTTCAATTGTATCTTTCCCCCCAACATATTCCCAATTTGGTTATTTATCATATTCCAAAATTTCTTAGCTTCTTTACATGTCCACCAGCAGTGATAGAAGGTTCCAATATCCTTCTTACACTTCCAACATAAATTATTTTTAACCTTGTAAATTTTTGCGATTTTAGCTGGCGTTATATACCAATGAAAAAATAATTTGTAGAAGTTCTCTCTCAAATTTTGAGAAACTGTGAGTTCGTAATTGTTTTTCCATGCTCTTTCCCATTGCAGCATTCCAATTGGAAAAAAAAATGCAATCCTGTGACTAACACCATTATTTTATAATTCTTTTCTCTTGCATGATTCTTAACAGCTTTGCCTGATGAAGAAGCCAGTGAACATTCAATAGCTTGCTACATGTATTTTGTGCATATTAGTTTTCAGATTAAAGGTATCACTGTTTTGAGGATTTTAGATGTTATTGTACTTTGTTATGTATACTTTGCTATAGGGCCAATATATACTTTGCTATATGGCCAACATGCCTACTCCACTGTTTTGAGGACTTTGGATGTTATCGTACATTTCAAATTAGTGTGGATGAACTCTGGACTTCTTCAGCTGTCTAGCTGGTGGCCACATGCACCTCTTTCCTCCTGCTCTCTCCTAGCTTTTGTTCTACTCTCAGGACTGACATATTTCTCTTTGGTCTTTACCCCAGTTCATTTCGTAGACTTACCATTTCACCTTCACTTGCAATTTCTCACTGCTGTCTCCTTTGCCAGACAACTATATTTTTCTGCCTGGGCCCTTATAACTCTCCTGTTCTGTGACACCAAGCACAACCAATCCCTGTCAAAGCCTGACTCAAAGTCCTTAAGCATGTGATGATATGCAGATTAAAAGCAACACAATTTCTGTAGTATTTGGTAGTTTCCCAGGCTTTCATGATCAGATCACAGGATAAACTCATATTATCTTCTCAAGCACTACCATTCATTCATCCTATTTTCAAGAAGTCATTATTAGCATTCTGTTTATGCTCTGTTAGTACACCCTGCATACTCTGCATTATTTTGAGGTACAAATATTTTGTTATAATAGAAGTTACAGAAAGCCAAAAAGCATGAACCTAGAAAGGTCATGATAACCTTTAAGTGAATTTCTGATTACTGCTCGCATAGACCTGAGAGCCCATATCACATAATGGCTGTGAGGATTGCTGCTTCCCAACCCTCTGCCATATTCATTCCTCTTGAAAGTCAAAGACAAAGAAGTATGTTAGCCTAAAGCAGCAAGCCAATCTCTCGGGCACAGTACAAGGTGTTGGTTATCACCTTTAAAGACCTACATGGCTTGAGCCCAACCTATCTAAGGGATCACCTGCTTCCATATAATCCACCTCGTACACTCAGGTCCTCTGGGAGGAATTTACTACAGCCCTTAAAGACTAGATTGATGGCAACCTCCCAGAGGACATAGAATCGTAGAGTTGGAAGAGACCGCAAGGACCATCCAGTCCTGAAGGAAATGCCATGAAGGAAATCTAAATCAAAGAATCCCCAACAGATGTCCATCCAGCCTCTGCATGAAGACCTCCAAAGAAGGAGACTCCACTATACTCCGAGGGAGTTTGTTCCACTGTCGGACAGCCTTTACTGTCGGGAAGTTCCTCCTAATGTTGAATTGGAATCTCTTTTCCTGCAGCTTGCATCCATTGTTCTGGGTCCTGTTCTCTGGAGCAGCAGAAAACAAGCTTGCTCCCTCCTCAATGAGACATCTCTTCAAATATTTAAACAGGGCTATCATATCACCTCTTAACCTTCTCTTCTCCAGGCTAAACATCCTCAGCTCCCTAAGTCATTCTTCATAGGACATGGTTTCCAGACCCTTCACCATTTTAGTTGCCCTCCTTTGGACATGCTCCAGTTTCTTAATGTCCTTTTTAAATTGTGTTGCCCAGAACTGGACACAATATTCCAGGTGGGGCCTCACCAAAGCAGAATATCATGGCACTATTATCTTGATCTAGAAACTATACTTTTGTTGATGCAGCCTAAAATTGCATCAACCTTTTTAGCTGCCACATCACACTGTTGACTCATGTTCAACTTGTGATCTAGTTGGACTCCCAGATCCCTTTCACACATAGTTTTATTCAGCCAGCTGTCCCCCATCCTATATCTGTGCATTTCATTTTTCTGCCCTAAGTGCAGCACCTTAAATTTCTCTGAATTTCATTTTGTTCGCTTTGGCCCAGCTTTCTAGTCTATTCAGGTCATTTTGAATTTTGATCCTGTCCTCTGGAGTATTAGCATTTTCTGCAGCCGCTCCCACTTTATGAAATGGCGTGCCGGACGAGATCCATTCCTTTTGTAATTCTGACATTAAAACCACCAACCAGATGGGAGTCTCATAGTTTTTGGGATTCTTGGAAAATCAACGCAAACTGCCTCAAGTCAAATTGACCCATAAATACCCCTGATTAGGCACTCCCAGTTTTGTCCCATTTAGAATAAGGCAGAAATTATGTCAGATTCAAGCTTGTCCGTTCACTCCTGCTGTCTGTGCCACATGGAAAGGAGTCTGAGCTACTTTCAACTCCCAGCCTTCTCTGAGATTGGATCCTGGCTTCTGGAACTGATAAGACTTGCCCATTGCAATCCTTTAATTTGCTGTCCACTCCTACCTTTTATATCTTAGTCCATGTGTGTGTGTGTGTGTGTGTGTGTGTGGAAGTGCTTCGTGTGAATGTTGACATCCCTCTTACTGTTCAAATAATAAAACTGAGTACTCTGGAGTTCTAGTTTCTTTTGAACTGATAAAAATAGGCTTCTGTCCCGGCTACAGTTATCCTGGCCCTCTCACCGCTAAATTATTGAGCTAAATTAAGTTCCTCATTGAATATAATATATGAGTGGCCCTCTTGGGACCCCTTTCAATTTAGGTAACAGCTCCTTATCATTGTGAGCCACTTTGAGCATGAAATTATGAAGAGCAACATGCTTCATTCAGAGTCATGTGCTGATCAGCTCTTACCTTATTTCTGAAACACTTTTCAACTTCCAAAGAAATACTATCAGCAATCAGGTCACCATTGGGCTGCAAGGAGTAAACCAGGAGTCTAGCTCTTGGGGCCAGCCTCTGATCAACATTCAGTGTGATCGAGAATGTGCTATATTTCCCAGCTGTGTGGGGAAAAACGTGGAATTAAAGGGTGGAGACAACAGAATTGATCAAGCAAATCTAATTAGCTAGTAAAGTCATTGCCTAGGAGAAAATAAAGCTGAAGCCAGCCTGAGATGATATATATGTGACTATGGACCTCAATTTTTGTACCCTTGCCTCAGATGGGACCAACTGATATGCAAGATTATTTGAAACTGGGATGGTCCTTCAAAACCACAAATTTCCTTATCAGCAAAGATCCCCACATAACAAAATCCTGCCTTTCACACTACAGCAAAAACTGAATATACAGTATGCTATGAAAATCAATTTATAACTGTTATAATGATGAATGTGCAGGAGACAAATTAGTCTTACTAAAACCCTGTCTTTCCTTGTAACCTGCTCTACCCAAGGAGGACACGTCCCTGAATTCACTCTGAAATTTTGATTCAAATTCAAAATGAATGGTATCTCTAATTCTTAACTTCATTCTTAGAGCTAGGTTACATAACAAATAGTTACTCTGTGACTTGAATTTAGCAAGATAAAGGTGACTTTCAAGCCTAGTGGTTGCTTTTTCTTTGATGCATATAAAGGTAAAGGTTTCCCCATTGACCAGGTTGTCAAGTCATGTCCAACTACAGGGGGTGATGCTCATCTCCATTATTAAGCTGAAGAACCAACATTGTGAAAGATTACTCTGTGTGTTATGTGGCCAGCATTACAGCCCAGGACACTGTTATCTTCCCACCTATTTATCTACTTCCACTTTTACATGCTTTCGAACTGCTAGGTTGGCAGAAGCTGGGACTAGTGACAATCTCACATGGCACTTGGTCCTTGACCTGCCAACCTGCCACTATTGCAATCGACAGAATCAATGCCTTAACCACTGAATCACTGTGGCCACCAATAGTATATTGCTTATACTGAGCAATTTACTCCTTCATTTTACCATTCTCTAGCACAGAAACTAAAACACTTACGTGTAATTGTCACTTGCTGCGTGTTGCAATCAATAATTTTGCCTTTGTTCATCAGCTGCACGTAAAGAAAGAAAGAAAAACAAACATAGACATGTAGTAGCTAAAAGTAAATTGCTTGCTTTGCCATGTGTGATAATGGGCTGTCCCATCTGGACCACACAGCTAAGGGGTATATTCTCTTCTCCAGGTAAACAAAGGGTCAATGATGGGGTCAATATCATAGGGGAGCAACAGAGATCATGAGACAACTTTCCTAGAGGATGAAAACCTTGGTGAGAAGTGTGAAAGCTTCAAGATGCTTTCAAGAAAGAGATTACAAAACTCAAGGTGCCACAAGGCATGAAGAGAGAGACAGGGAGACTAAGACTTTGGGACTGATGGGGAGGTGTGGGGGGTGCTGCCTGCCTCACTTTCCCCAGTGAAGCTTGGTCGTAGGGTGGACCAAGGGGTCCAGCTTCCCATTACTGTCCAAGACCTACCATCTGTATCGTGAATAGAATAGGAAAGTTCAACTAGTTGGATTGTGGCTTATATTTACTCTAACCTCAGCAGAAACTGACTTAAACAGTTTTTGGAACTGCTCCTAAGTAATACATGAAGGACATGTACAAGATACTCTTTTGCTAATGTAAGATTGCTTGCTTAAAATAAAAGCTTTTCTTTAATGATTTTCTCTTTTTTTGTGTTCTCTTCATATGCCTTTGCTCGGTGTATGCATGCATAAGCGTACAGGATTTTCATCTCACATAGGAGTGGGAGTCAAAGTCTCTGCAGAGTCAGAGGTGAAAAAAAAGCAAGTTAAACCCCTCAGTTACTCCCATTCGGTTACTGAATCATGTGGGATAAAGTAGTGGAGGTGGCAGCTAGATAGTCTTTGGGAGTTCCCTCTTCTACTCAAAAGCAGGAGATCCCATTACATCAACTCAAAATTTGTCATTGTCAACTGTTCTCAAGTTGATCTCAATCCACAGCAATCCTGTGGATGAGACATCTCCAAGATTACTTATTTTCCACTGCTCTGCTTAAGTCCTATAAATTCATACCCATGACTTCTTTAACAGAGTCTGTCCATAGATAGATGGTCCCTTCTGGGATAAAGGTGGCATACAAATTAAATAAATAAAAATCTAGTATGTGGTCTTCCACTCTTTCTACTTCCCTCCATCTTTCCTAGCATTATTGTTTTTTCTAGTGAGCCATGATGTGACCAAAGTATGACAGCCTCAGTTTCATCATCTTGGCTTCCAGGGAGATTTCTGGTTTGATCTGTTCTAGGACCCATTTGTTTGACTTCTTGGCTGTCCAGGGTATCCTCAGCACTCATCTCCAGCACCACATCTCAAATGAATTGTTTCCCTTCTTATCTGCTTTCTTAACTGTTCAGCTCTCAAATTCATACATATTGTTGCATATGAATGCTAAAATCCTACATTTTGGAGAATATGTTATGGTCACAAAACAGTTGTGAATCGTAGACACATTCAGGAGCAGATTCTCAGCCTGGAGTCCTCTCTTTCCTACTTAGAGATCTTGTGTCTCAGGATGTCACAGAGCACTGCCCATGCCCCCCTCTGATGTTTTGCCACATGACACTCCCAGTATTCTAGCCACATCTTTCCACCCGGCAGTGCAAATGCATTTAAGTCCTGCTCAGTATGCTCGCAGCTAGTAGTTATGTCTCCAGTACAGTACTGGGAATATTTAGACACCCCAAGGGCAATCTCCTTTCCTTTCACTAGTTCATTTAAAGTATTTGTACTCTGACTTTCTGCTTGAAAGCAAGTCTCCATCAACCTGACCGAGACCAAGCAAATATAAGGCTCTTCCCTTCCTAGCAATAACTCCGTCAATGGCCAATGTGCTTGGACATTTTGTAACTTCAATTTACCTGAATTTTCCTTCTCCTGCCTCACCGTTCTTTTAGCTTGGATCTGTTAAATTCTAAGTGATTCTGACAAGCATAGCATATTATTGTGTGTACAATACTAATAAATATGTGAGCTTAATACAGTGGGCCCTTGTTATCCACTGGGGTTTGGTTCCAGGATCCCCTGTGGATACCAAACTCTGTGGATGCTGAAGTCCCATTAAATACATTGGGTTTGCTTTTTGGAATTTATATCTTTCTGGAAAATTTCCAAACCTTGGATGCTTGAGACCATGCATAAAAAATCTGTGGATAAGGAGGGCCGACTGTATATTACTTGGTATTATTGATTATAATCCAGTGTAGTGTAGTGGACTATGACTCAGGAGACCAGGGTTCGAATCCCAGGTCAGCCATTTAAACCCACTGGGTGACACTGGCCAAGTCACACTCTCTCAGCCTCAGAGGATGACAGTGGCAATGCCCCTCTGAAGAAACATGCCAAGAAAACCCCATAATAGGTTTGCCCTAGAGTCACCATAAGTCAGAAATGACTTGAAGGCAAACAACAACACATTATTAATTATACAAGAGTTAGTCTGTTCTTGCACACTCCTCAGCTCCCAGTCCTTTGTAAAGCACTGATTGGATTTTTAAAGCTACAGGAAATTCATTACTTATGCGATATTTAATAAGGCTTAAAACATTAGCAATATATTGCCTTCTTATACTTACAATATAATGGAAGTTAACATTGGTAGTCTGGACATCCTTATATTGATCTTTGCTCAGGATAAAGTGCACAGTGACTGGCCTTTGCTGGCTACATGGCAGTTCTTCCAGCACAGGCTCTATTTTCACAAAGCTGCCACTCCGGGAGAAGAAGCGCTGGATGTGGTAAATGGCTTCTGGCTGGTCTGTTTCCAACCAGCCATAGTCAGTGCACTGATCTGGTTGATAGTATGCCTGTTAAGAGAAGGGTGGAAAGGAAAAATATCCCAGAGGTTAGTGAATGAGGCAGGTAGACAAATCATTTTTTCAAAATAAGCTGCTTGATCATGCCCTCAGATGTTTCCATGATAGGGATGTGGTGTACAGCCTATGAGGAATAACAGTACCAGGCATGGGGGGTCTGACCCTGATAAGATACCAAACAAGGGAAGATGTTTCCTTGATCATATCTCTGTTCACCTTGGCTACTCTCTTTTTTCAAGTTTTGGGACTTACTCTCAACTTGTAGCGAGGCTCGAAGAGATCAGAGGTGTCGATGGAAAACAGAGCAGTACCATTCTCGTCTGTGGTGTAGTTAGCTACAACCACCCCATCCAATTCTAGAAAGAGAAGTCCATTGGCAAGTGGCAAGCCATCCTCATCTCTCAGTTTCAGCTAAGAAAAAGAAGTGGGGAAAAGCAAAAACATTAAGGAAACATATTCAGAGATAGTGCTTGGCATTGGGATCGGAAGGACTTTGCAAAAGGCCCTTGTGGATGGATCAGTCTGTTTCAGTCAATGTCACATTCACATATACTCTCTTGTCAATCTCTATTATTTTATCCCAAGATCCATCCACCTTTAAAAAACCCCACAGACTTTTCTGATATTAAGTTGATATAAAAAGATTGTCTTAAGGCATGTAGCTGTGAGGGCATCCCCAGTATGGAAAACAGCTATACCATATAAGGAGATCTGGGTCCATGTTTGGGGATCAGGGAGGCTCAGCATGAGGATGCACAAGAGCATGTAGCTAAGCATGGATTGAACAAGATCAGAATCTCCATAATTCCTTAATCCCTGATTGAAGCAAGGGACCTTTTGCTTACAAGTGAACAGAAATCCAAAAATACTTCCCTCTGGGAGTGATAGTCCTTTGAATATTGCACTCTGGAGTTCTACTTTTCAGAGCTGGTATACACAAGCTAGATCTTCACTTGAAGTTACCTGAGCCCTCTTGCTGCTTTCAACTGATCTACTAAAATTCACCCATTGAATAATAATTGTGAGTGCCCTTCTGGGACCATGGCATTTGGGTAACAATCTGCTTCATTGTGCCCTCCCCACCCCACAAAACAAAAAACCCAGTATCACACACAATGTATTTTCTCTCAAACATCTCTTTTTAAAATGAACTTTGAGTGTTTTGGGGGTCAAGAACTCCATCAGAAAAATTGCAAAAGCCAGGGGGCAACTAAGGTCTATGCAGGTCAATTCATAACAGAATTCACTGAGACAGAATTCATCAAGCATTCTTTACATAAAGCTACACTGGAAGGCCAGGTATTGACTTGGGCCCAAGTAAGTTTAGCTGAAGAGGAAGAGGAGATTGCTGAGAGAAAGGGAGTTGGGAGGAGCAGGCATGGCAATATGGTTAGACAGACATTGTGAAACAAGGGCCAGCTTGCATTGATGCACTGCCTGATTACAGCAGCCACATAGTTGGCTACCAACTATCCATTCAATAGAATTAGAACCATCCTAGACAGTGCCATGTCGTCAGCAGCAATCTACCAACTTGGGTCGCATGCCTGCCGCTCCAATATGCCACTCCAAAAGGATCAGGCCTGCTCTGTGGAGAGTAAAACTGGTTGTCTTTTGGTCTTTCATACAAAGGTCAAATGATAACAATAGCAGCTGCAAAGGAGACAGGCAGGCAGGCAAAGTATGGAAGTAAAGAAATGGAAAGGAAGGGGAGCTAACAAAAGAATGAAGAGACAGAGAAGGGAAAGGAGGGGAAGCAAGAAAGAGGACCACACTATACACAACTGAGAAAAAAATGGGTTTATGGATGAAGAATTGTACTGTCAAAACCTGGTAAATTACAGCAGGCTGATGGAGTATAGGATGCCTATTTCTTCACACAATGAACAACATTTCTACTGTTATTTTAGGTGTTACTTCTGTGTGTCATGAGTGTTTCCAGAATAGGACATCTGCAAGGTTTTATTCTTTAGTAAGGCCCTGTACAGCCTTGTGCCATCTGGAGCAGCGCGCGGGCGGCATCATGGCATCCTAGGGGGGCCGAGTCGGGCGAGCGTTGTCAGGATGCTGACCCTGGGAGCAGAGTCACGGGTCAGCATCCTGACAACGCTCGCCCGACTTGGCCCCCCCTATGATGCCATGATGCCATGCGCTGCTCCAGATGGCACAAGGCATCATGATGCACCTCTGGTGCTGCATCCAGATGATGCAGTGCCGAAGGGGCACCATATAGCTGTGCTGCCACAGCTATGGCGCCCTCCAAAACCCAGATCACAGCCATGGCATGAGGTTGCTGCAGCCCCTATCCAGCCTCTTAGGGGCAGTCCTTATAGCCCCAAAGTATATATTCCCATTTCCTACCGTTCCAGTGAAAGGAATCTGTCTTTTATAGTATCGATCAATGTTCTCAAAGGCTACAGATTTTGTTGCTTGGTAAACAGCGATATAGCTAGAGCTAGAAATCTGGACACCTGTGAAATAAACAGAAGCATCTGTAAAAATCCATTTATATGTTTAAAAAACCACCCCAGTCATGAAGAGTCCTGTAGTGCTGCAGAAAACACTCTGAGGGACTTGTTCTCAGGCCAGCAGTATGTTATAAATATTTCCTGTCGATATAATGAGTACCTGTTCCTTTCTCTGTGACAACTCCTTCTACCTGGAGGGACACGAAGAAATGGCGAGTCACACCCAGGTTTGCATAAAGGAGGAAGGCTTTGGTACTGATCATTTCAGAAACGCAACCATCTTTGCCCAGCTGAAAAGGGAAAGAGAACTGTGATAAGTCTGTTGTAGTAAAACCAGCCAACACCCTACCCCAAAATACATTATCGTGACCTCAGCCTTTATGGGCAAAAGTCTCTTCATAAAATCCATGAAATTATTATCTCAGGGGTCTGCATGCTTGCATGTGTCTGTGCTTCTCTGTGCAAAAATAGGAGGGACAGAGGTTGAGTGGAAGGTTTCAGATAAGACTTAGAAGGCAGACCAGCTTGTTTTATTTTCTCTCTCTCAGCTGTTCCGATTACCAAAGTTATAGGAGAAAAAATAGTTCCTCTTTCACAGACATACCTCTGCATTAACAACCTCACAAATCCCATTGGAATCTCGATCACATCTTGGATGGAAATAGCGTTGTCTACACACTCTGAGCTGGGCTTTTCCTTGGACAGGTTGGCCATAGGTATACCTAAGAAGATAGCAACAAACCAACTAAATTAATTGAGGGATGGAAAAATTCAGAGCAGCTTTCAAGTCACATACAGCTGCATTCATACTACAGAAATAATCCAGGTAGACATTACTTTTACTACTATGGATCAATGCTATGGGATTCTGAGAACTTTCATTTTGGGAGGCATTTAGCCTTCTGCCCCACCAAACTGCAATTCCTAAAATTGCATAGCATTGAGCATTTAAAGTGGTGTCAACCTGGAATATCTCTGCAGTGTGGACACAGCCCTAGAAGGCTCAGGCAACCCTAGAGATTATGAAAGTCCAGGAGGTTCTGCTCCACAAAGATCTGACAATGCTTAGAATGGATCCATACTTTCCCTGTAACAGTTGTGTACTATGTCAGGGTGGGAGGTGAGGTTAATGGTGGTGAATTAAGAGCATTGCCGCCCCAAATAGGAATTCTGCCCACCTGTGAAACTTTCCATCAGTCCCAATGTTCTAGCATTGCAGAGAGCGAGGTGATGAAAACCATTCATACCTAGAACATTGCATTTCACTAAGTTTGCATTCGTTTGGTCACTGCTGGCCTTTTTTCTTTGGCTCTCTCAACTCTATTTCTAACTGCTCATCTGCTATTTTAAATTACTGTGATGTAAGAAATTTGGGGATTGAAAATGTCATTGGGAGGCAGGTTTCTTACTGGGGCAATGCTCTTATTCCCCCCCCCCCCACCCAGTAGCTATACTCCTACCTGCAGAAGTCAGGAGTCCAAAATTCATTCAAGATATTGGTCCAAAACACACTGCAGAAATAATCCAGTTTGAGACCACCTGGGAACTGTAGTTTGTTGTGGCACCAGAGCTCTCTGACAGAGAAGGCTAAACGTCTCACAAAACTACAGTTCCCAGGATTATTGCTGCAGTGTGTTTGGGTCCATTATCAAAGAGACCTGTGCTTATTTTGTTTTGGGGATCCTCTGAGATAGAGTGAAACATGGCCCAGGAATGTGGCTCAGGAATATCTCCAGGGTGCTTTAAGAGACTTCTTCAAGTCATTTTTGGGGAACAAGTTGACATTTACATCAATACAGTGGGGTCCTTCCCAACTAACTCCCAATGTCTCTTCCTACATTCCATCTAAGGTACAAGTTAGAACAATTTCTAGATCAGAAAACATTGTCCAGCCTCAGTTCCCCAACGTTACAACAGGAACACCTTTGCAATTACATCTTCCGATTTCCACTGTGTTAGTGGGACAAAACCTTATCACTTTTTTGAAATTTAGGTGTTAAAAAGATGTTACCACAGGCATTTTCCCTGGCTTCAAGACTTACCGCGCACACATTTCTACTTTTAATTCTTCATCAAAGGCAGAGACCCTCTGTGGTGCTTTGAGGTTCACCTCAAATGTTGGCAACACTGTGGGGAAATGTCAAATGTTAAAATCATTTAGCTTGGTCAAATAGCAGATTGGAAGTGCAACAGGAAAAGGAGCTCTACTTGGAGGAAATACTTCCACCATGATGATTATTGGGTGGGAAAAATGACACAGAGAAAATAAAACAATCTTGCACACACAAACACATGCACACTCTAATGGAAACCATGGGTTTGTGGGTGTACACATGTTAATCCTCACAGTTCTCTCAGACAAAACCCATGCGTATTTCTGCACAGAATAATGTCCTTTGGGATGTGTAAATACTAGGAGAAAATTGCAGTTTTTGCTACTATTAGTGCCGGAAAACCCAACTTTCAACCAAAAAATGAATAACGGTGAATATTTTTCCATCCCTAATTCTGGTTAACACAAAAATATAATCCATAAAGAGTAACATAATCAAATCAGATTAATGATATTGGCTTCTAGTTTTATAATATATTTGAGTTATTCAGATATATTTGTAATATTCAAGGATCAGAGCTGTCCATCCTACAGCCTGGAGAAGAGAAGGTTAAGAGGTGATATGATAGTTCTGTTTAAATACTTGAAGGGGATGTCATATTGAGGAGGGAGCAAGCTTGTTTTTTGCTGCTCCAGAGACTAGGACCCAGAGTAATGGATGCAAGCTCCAGGAAAAGAGATTCCAGCTCAACATTAGGAAGAACTTCCTGACAGTAAGGGCGGTTCGACAATGGATCAAACTCCCTCAGAGTATAGTGGAATCTCCTTCTTTGGAGGTTTTTAAATAGAGACTGGATGGCCGTCTGTCGGGGATGCTTTGATTTAGACTTCCTGCATGGCAGGGGTTGGACTGGATGGCCCTTGCGGTCTCTTCCAACGCTATGATTCTATCCTGTGGGGAATGGAAGCAGGACCATAAAAATGTCAGCAAGGGCACATGAAGCCAGTCTATCACCCCATTTCTCAATTCCACATTAATGTGAGGAAGAGAGAATCAGAGTGACACTGATGTTCACAACTTTCTTAGTGTGACAACTGGATGTGCACTCAGGAGTCTTTCACATGATGGTGATGACCCTTCTTTTCCAGGATTCCCTATCACATGTGATTCAGGTTGCCACCTTCCCTGGATTTGTGAAATCTGACTAGGGATACTGCTCAGTTTATTTACTCCAGTTAAATTTCTTAGGACTCCAGGTTCATTTTAGTTTATGTCCATTTTTTCAGTTTCTCTTATACACAGAAACTTCATATATTTATTAATCTAACACACACACACACACACACACACACACACACACACACACATATATTTAATAAACATATTTATTAAAGACATGCTCAGGTTTTATAGGATAGTGACATGAGAATATTGAAGAGAACGTACTTTTTAATGAAACAAAATATTGGTATGATATCAGCTTCACAAGTGAATGCCACAGTGATGCTCACCATATTCTTCCATGCTGAACCAGTGATAAGTGTTATAGCTTGGTTTATTGTCCACTACAAGCTGATAGGTTCCCAGGGTTGTGTCTTGGACTGTCTGGAACTCATTTTGGAGAATGCCATGGGTAGCAGACTGATTCAGCCACTGAGCAACACGATTTCCTTGAGGATCCTGCAGGGCAGGGGGAGGTAAAATCATATGGTGTTGGATTTACAGTACAGTATACTGCAAAACCTAGAGCCTTATTACATTACAAAAGTAAGTTGATACACAGCAAGAGAGAAGTGGCTTTCTGCTTACCTCTTTGCAAGTCCTTGAAGCACTTCTGTTCTCTTCCTGAGAGAGATGATCATGAAAGTGTATCTTTTGTCATTCTGGGAAAATCTGTTTGGCAAGAGCCATGCTTTTATGACCATCTCCCTCTAGAAGAAGAATGGAAGTTCTACAGTGTGATTTGAAGAAATAAGCAGAAAGCTTAAAAGAGACAACGCTTAGATTTCCTTTCCTATGTTAATATCAGAGCTCATGTGCCCAATATTTTGCGTATGAGAGGGTTGCACAGGAATTAATCTTCTGTCCATTCTTTCAGGTTGTTGCGATTGTGTGCCTTCAAGTCATTTCTGACTTACAACAATTCCAAGAAAGTTATGAGATTTTCTTGGAAAACTATATCCAGGAGAAGTTTGCTTTTGCCTTCCTCTTAGTTTGAGAGAGGTGATTTTTCAAAGGACATCCAGTAGGTTTTCATGCTGAGTGGGGATTTGAGGTTCAGAGAAAGGCAACAAGGATGGTAAGAGATATGAAGATATGAACAAGAAGGAAGATATGATGGAGCTAGGCATGTTCATCCTGGTGAAGAGAAGATATGACTGCACTCTGTAAACACCTCAAGGGCTGCCACAGAGGGGAAGGAACAGGTTTGTTCTGTGCTGTCCAGAGAGTAGGACCAGGTCTAATGGCTTTAAGTTACAGGAGAGTAGATTTTGACTGAACATTAGAAGGAAGTTCTGGATAATAAGAATGGTTAGGCAATGGAAGCAATTGCCTAGAGAGATGGTCTGCTCTACTCATCTACTCAAGATGTCTTCAGAAAAAGGCTGGAGGTTATCTACTGGGGTACTCTAACAGGAGATCTTGTACTGAATAGAAGGTTGGACCTGGATGGCCCAGAGGGCCTCTTCCAACAATATGATCTATGAAGTTTATCAGATGCCTTACGTTCTGCCATGCTCCCCTCGTGTAAATGTCACCGATCTGCAATGGGAGTCTCCTGGTGGGATCGCAGATGGCTCTACGCTTCCTTTTTTGTCATGGAAGCGTTAATGTAAGTGTTTTTTTAATAATGATTTAATCCGTTATTCTTCTCTTACCTGGATGTAGATCAATGGATACTGGAAAGTAAAAGAAAGAAAAAATCAGATTTGAAAGACAAAACCAGAAAAGATCATTATGCTTTTTAAAATCTCAGTTGCTTCGACATCTATAAGCACCCAGTTTCACTCACCACGCGATTCTTTGGCTTTAAATCTGTGTCCAAAGTAATGACTCTAAATAACACTAGAAAGAAAAGGAGAGGGGAGAAATGCAACTTATATTAATTTAATACAATAGTTTCAATTGTTTCATTTCTATAGAGATTTAACTGGTAGCAGTTGTAATGCTTCCAGGGTGTGGATGTCAATGTGTTCATCCACATATTCATCTTCTTAACTGGATCTGAATAATCAATTCCATGGAAATGGCTTTGGGAATATTCAAATAATCTCTGCTCTTTCTAGGAAAGGCAGCTTTCCAGCCGTTAAAGTAGAGAGAGAGAGGCAGGTCCCCACAGGCATCCAAAGGACTTGGTTTGAGCTCAGGGGATGGCCAACAGCGCTCTTCTCATAACACATTGCACTGAAACATCCTGAAGAAGACGACCAGATATCTTCCTTTTCCAGGAAAGGCCTACATTTCAGCCTTCTGCCCAGGGGGAATTACAACATGTCCTTCATTTTGAGCACAAATAAGAAACTTGAATTTATATTTATATGAGTGTTTCTAGCTTTTATTTGGTCATGTCCTCCTTTTTTCCTGAAAGTCCTACATTTTGCAGTGCCTTGTCCTCTTTTGCAGTTAGGGCATCTGATCACCTTGATCTTGAGGTATATTGGCCAAGAAAAGTGAAGTGTGTCTAATGTGGGAAGCCTGTTCCCTCCCCTGCCTGAAGCTATTCACTGAAGAGACTGGGAAGGGTTTTGGATGGTGAAAACAATCCTGGTAGAATGTGGGTTGAAGCTTTGGGCTCATTCCTACTTGCAGTTTAACCTGATTTCTGATTTGGCTTCGCTCCGTGCTGTTTATCAATTCCAAAAGGTCCTTCATTGTCATTATAAAAATGGATCTTTTCATTATTCCTGTGGAATTGCGCTTTTTTGCAAGATTGTCATCCTCACTTGTTTGCACTTCTTCAAAATGTATGTCAATCATCTGTGCATCATCAGTGATGTAAGCAGGTCCCATCCAGACCCCTGCCATCCTTGGATCACCTGATCCAAGCATGGAAGGGGGGAGGAAGACCCCTTCCATTCTTGGATTGCCCAATCCAAGCTTGGAAGGAGGGAGGGGTACCCCCACAATCCAAGCATGGCAGGGGTCTTTAAAAAAAAAAATTCATGGAAAATTTGATTTATTGATTTTGCAAGTAGTTGCAACATCAGTGAATCAAATTTTCTATGAATTTAATTAAAACAAACAAACAAACAAACAAACAAACATGCACCTATCGGTCGCACAACAAGCACAAAGGAGGCACTGGCAAACAGGGAGGGGAATGGTAGATCTGTCAAAAACTGAGGAGGAATGGTAAACACCCCACTGCCATTTGTCCCTCCCCTCCAGAATGAATAGATTCTGATCTGTCATCTCACTTATTGAACTCGCTTCAGAACTGGTTCTTCTAAAAAGAACTGCATGGAGATTACTCTCAGGAAAAACCGAGTGTTTTTGCCTTTGCCTCACTTTATTACGACTGGATTTGATCACACTGTGACAATAACTGGTTTCAAATGGGAACAAGGATCATTTACACCAATTGGCACTTTGCCCTCTATTTCATAGTGGGAATGAGCCCTTTGTTTTCATGTTAATTTCAAATGCATCAGATTATTTTTCGGGGGGGGGGGGAGGTCTCACTTAACTCAGGATAACTGATCTTGGCGTTTCCCCCCAAGTTTTCCTAAAAGATTCACATTCTCAGCTGTGGGGATTACTGATGTGAGTATACCTGGGATAAACTAGGATAAAACAACATGCCTTGAATGTGTTTCAAATACATTTGCATAATCGACTCCATATTTACAATGCTGACATGTGTGAACAACAGAACTTGCAGAGATGCACAGAGGTGTGGTTCTGATTAGAAAAAAATAGTGTGAACAGCAAAACTGAAATGTGTGAGATTATTTGGATAGATGTGCTAAAAACAACAGCGTTTGAATAATTCCTGGGACTGGGGCTGCTCCTCTCCTATCCCTGGCCTCTTTCAACTGAATCATTCTGCTCATATCATAAAACAGGGATAAAGAATGTGTGGATGTCCAGATGTTGCTGGACTCGAACTGTGGAATCCCTTATCCCTGGCTCTGCTTGCCAGGACTGGCAATAACTGCAGTCTGACAGCATCTGGCAGGCTACATGATCCTGTACATATTTTAAAAAGGATTTTGCGTAGATTTGGTTTTGCTCCCAGCCCAGACTGAAGGGAATTGAGATGCAGGCCATTTGCATCCCTCCAGACTCATTCACAGCTCTGTTTCCTGACAACTTGTTCTTTCTGCTTGTCCAAAATTCTGAGGAAGTGTGAGGGCCATATCGAGATAGCCTGCAACAGCTTTTTTGGTTGTTTCAGGGGGTTGTGGTGTTAGAAAAATATTCTTGTGCCAGCCTCTCAGGTGCTGCTAGTACAGTCAGCCCTCCGTATCCACAGATTCTTTATCCACAGATTCAATCATTCATGGCTTGAAAATATTTTTTAAAACCATAAAGAAATCTTGATTTTGTTATTTCATATAAGGGACTCCATTTTCCCATCCATTGTATTTAATGGGACTCGAACATTCATGGATTTTGGTATTCATGGGGGATTCTGGCACCAAACCTCAGCAGATACCAAGGGCCCACTGTATTTACATACTGAACCTGATCTCTCCCTGAACCTATTTTTGCAATCAGAGCAGTGGCAGCTTCCATATTAGTGGGGCAGGGAATTGGCTTCAGATTTTAACCCAAGTTTTAAAGGATCTATCCAGGTTGTGTAATTCTGTTCCCAACACAGGTTGCACAACCTGGATAGCTTATTTAAAGATGAGATTAAAGCATGGAATAGATTGACTGCCCCACTGAAATTCTGCTTGCAGGCACCAATTATGAAGATTATCACATGAAGTAAAGGACAGAACGCTCCTGTCTTTAACTCATCCTTTTGGTGCAATTAAATGAAGATTATCAGATGCTGTCTGTCCATATCCTTATCTCATTCTTCAGTAGTTCTTATCATGCAATTGTGATAACATTTTCAAATGACATCATGCTTCTCCCATCACTGAAGTGGCATGGCCCTGTCACTATGTATTAATGGACATTCCCGTTAATACGATGGGTGCCACTGACGGGAGAAGGACAGAATAAGCGTGGACGTGATAAGGATGGGGTAAAGACAGTAGTGATCCTTCCTTACCCATTGTGATAATCTCATATATGCATGCAGATTCCAACTATATCAATTTGGATAGCTCATATAAAGCTGAGATTTAAAACATGGAATTGATTGACTGCCCCACAGAAATGCTGCATGCAGACACCAACTATATCATGAAAGGTGGTACCCAGCTGCAGGATTTGTGATAATGCCTTGCAAAAATTCAGAGGGAGTTACCCCAAATCACTTAACAGCTTCTATTCTTTGATTTTGAGAATTTCAGTAAATAGAATCATAGAGTCATAGAGTTGGAAGAGAATACAAGGACCATCCAGTCCAACCCCCTGCCATGAAGGAATTCACAATCAAAGCACCCCTGACAAGTGGCCAAAATACTTACAGGCCAAGAAAAAGTAGGTTTTCTGTTCATTTTGTTTTTAACAAGTGATGAGTTTTCTGAAACCTGGCACCCACTGACCTAAACCAGTTGTCTCACCCAAGGGTTCCTGTATTGTTTGCTTTGAGCCCTGATCCTTCCCAGGGTTTCACAAGGCATTCTTCACTTACCTTTCTGGCCAGGTTTGTAGACAGGCTTATCTGTCTGGGCAAATACAGCTGAAGTTAGGTTTCGTACAGCCACTGCTTTCCTTTTGTAGAAGCTGACAGAGGAGCCTTTGGCAGAAAGATGTATGAATGCTAATGCACTAGAACCAGCTGGGGGGACCTGTGTATAGAGAAAAACACATGTAAGAAACTTAATAGTAAAAAAGGAACCCTATTGCTCATTTCACCTGAAAATGAACACAAACTGGCTTTCATCAGTCAGGTTTACAGGCCTTTTTATTTGTCATTTGATAAGCAGACAACTCTATTTCTGATGGAATCATAGGAAAGCCATGCACCTAATGTTTTAGCATCCTTGAAGAAGCTTGGTGATGTCTGGATTGTTTCCGAATGAGGAAGGACTGAAACTGAGCAAAGGAAGAATAGACATTATCAACAAGGATAGATTCATTCTGGTATATTAATTTTAACATTCCTATTTACTTAAAGGCAGCTAGCAGGAGGGTTGCTAGAACAAAAGGCTAAGCTTTCAGACAGCGTAAAACATTGTGCCAGCATGTGCCAAGAAAACTTGTAAAATAGCCTTTTGCCATTCATCTTATTCCTGGCAAAGGAAATTGGGAGAAATGTGATGGATACGCTAATCCTGCCATTATTTTTCATTTCCTGGTGCAAAGTTCAAATCAAACATCACTGAATCTTTTCCTCATTAAAAATGTAGATAAAATGATTTTGGATTGGTTCTTTTATTCATGAAAAGAGTCAATCTTTAGGTGACTTTTCTGATTTATGTGCAGTTGGCCTCCCCTTGATCTTTTCCTGGGTGTGTGTGTGTCAAAATTTGTGTAGTTAATTCATCACCACCACCACCACCCCACTTCCATAAGAGAAATATGTAAATAGGGGTTTAGGATAATGGGCATCAGAAAAGATAGTGACACTCATCCTTAACAGTAAACCTGGTGCCGAGTGAAAACTGATCTAAATCCAGAGTTAGACTAAGAGTCAACCCATTGAGCATCCTCATTCTTGGTTTACATTTCCCTTTCATTTCTCAAATCTTGTAGAAGAGGTCTCTTCTTTCGTCATCTTCTAAAGTCTGCACTGATTATTATAGTAGTTCTTTTTGTTTGTACACACAAGCTGCTGAACCATTGCATTCAGGGTTCTAACCTTATTTGTGTCACTTTTTGTTTTTGCTTCTCTTTATCCTTAACTGCTTGAATAGTTTCATCTGTCGTCAGCTGAGGATTCGCTTTCTTTTTGGTTACAGATAGTGTCTGTTTCATTCCTTCATGACAGTGTCTGTGGCTCCCAGTCAATTAGGCTTGATACCTTTAAATTGCACAGGGATGATCTTCTGGTTGTACTTTGGCACAATAGTTGATTTAGTGTTCTTTAGTTTTACACTAATTGTTGATATCAGCAGTTCATGGTCTGTGCCACAATCTGCTCATGCGCTTGTTTCAGCAAACAGAATGGATAGTTTTTTGGGCTATGTGGCCATGTTCTAGAATATTTTCTTGGCCACATAGCCCCAAAAACCCACAAAAAACTATGGATGCCAGTCATGAAAGCCTTCGACTTCACAGACAGAAAGGAGCTTTTCTAGCTTCTGCTTCCAATTATGTAGTCTAACTGATTTCTATATTGGCCATCAGGTGATGTCCATTTATACAGTTACTTATTGGATTGATGGAAATAGGTGTTTGCAGTGAACACACTGCTGGTTTCACAAAATTCAGTTAGTTGTTTCCTGCTTCATTTCTTGATCCTAGTCCACATTTTCCTACAATCTTTGATTCTGCTCTGTTTCTTATTTGTGCATTTCCAATTACCTATGATTAATAACAAGTCCAGTTTTTGTGTGTGGTCAGTTTCCTCCTGGACTCCAGCATAGACTCTCAATTTCATCTTCTTCTGCCTCTGTAGCGGGAGCTTAAATTCAGATCATGGTTATATAATGGGTATTTCTTGAAGTCTTGTTGATATTATTCAGTCATATTTTGCATTGTATCCTTGGACTGCTTTTGCTGCATCTCTCTTCACCAATAAGGCCACCACATTTTTTAAAAATAGATTTTCATTTTCTGAGTAAAACATTGTGTAATTACTTAAATGAAAATGTCTCACTCCTGTCTACTTTAGCTTGCTCACCCCAAGTATTGCAATATGTATACATTTGCTTTCTTACTTTATTGTGTCTAGCTTCCCCCAGTTCTTGCTGTCCACACTCCATACTCTGGCACTATCTCTTGCT
The DNA here is from genome assembly GCF_019175285.1 of Sceloporus undulatus. Classification (NCBI taxonomy): domain Eukaryota; kingdom Metazoa; phylum Chordata; class Lepidosauria; order Squamata; family Phrynosomatidae; genus Sceloporus; species Sceloporus undulatus. Next base: position 230,130,980 of record NC_056523.1, read on the forward strand.
TCATTTTTGATTGTCTCACCACGGTTTGTCATGGTAAAAGGCATTCAAAGAGGATTTACTATGCCTCCTCCTGTACAGTCCTAACAAGTGTTAGCTATGGTGCCACTGCTGCTGTCTGAGATATCCTCTTTCAATGCCACCTCGCCAGTACTGCTGCTGCCCATTAGCTGTTTGGCATATTGAATCTGGCTCCTCAGCAAAAGCCTGTCTGACATGAGAGAGCCTACCAGCAGCACTGCTTAACATCAGCATGGCCTCTTTCCTCATTGGAGAAGGCAATTCCACCACCACAGAAAGTTAGTGCCATGCTGAGAATAAATGGGTTTTAACTGAATGAGTTTAGTGGGCCTAGTCTAAATGGGACAAATGCACAATTTAGCATGGGTGTGGTAAAAAAAAAACAGCCTTCCATGTGTTGTGTTGTTCAACTGCAGCTCCCATCAGCTCTAGCCAGCATGGTCAACTGTAAGTAATGCTGGGAACTGGAGTGCAACACCTGGAGGGCCACATTTTGTTCACCCCAGTTTAGCCCAAGTGGAATCGAAATAATTTCAAATTATAAATTCTTCTTCCTTCTTTTTTTTTTTTTTACAAGTCCTCCTTTCTCTTCAGGGAAATGTAGGAAGTGCAATATAAGGAAGATGAAAGATTATGTACCGTGAAATTGAAGCAGTGGGAGAAGTGACTGTTTGTCACAGTGCCCTCCCATAAAAGATAGCTTTCCGTGTTGTACTCCAGTGTCACATTCACAGAGACTGTCTCCTCCAGATTCTCGAGGTGCAGGTAGGCCTTATTGGAAATGCTGTTCTCCACCACTGCAGGCACGATCAGGGCATATTGGCTGTGAAGAGAGAAGAGCCCATGTCAGCACTGAAACACATCATGTCAAAACAACCAAGCTAATTAGGACAAACTCTACAGAAATGTAGGGCCTGAACAGACAGGCCAAAATAAAGCTGCTTCGGGTCACTTTGGAGGTATGCTGTTCAAATGCTGCAAGCATCCTAAGAGGCTGGAAGCCGTGCAGCTTTGGTGCACCTTCTGGCCTCTTAAGATGTAGGTGTCATTTAAACAGGATACCTCCAAAGTGACCCGAAGCAGCTTTATTTTGGTCTGTCTGTTCAGGCCCGTAGATATATGTATTTTAAAAATGTACCCTATCTGTTGTTCAGATGGATTAAGAGGGCATGATTTGAGTCAGAATAAGGGCATGTTGATACTTCCTCACTCTGGGTAGACATTAATGACTGAAAGATCTTGCATTTATTTGAATTTTTACCTCTGGTCAAACAGGTCAGAAAGCTCACAATGAGAGAAATAATGTAGAGCAGCATGGCAGGCATCAACACACTCCTGGACTGACACCAGGAATAATCTAGGAGCCAAGTTGTGAATGAACACTTGCTGACACACTGATATAGCAATATAATTTCTACTAAACCTTATGGAGTATCTACCCACTCTACTTCTCTATTTAGTCAGATTCACAATGGGTCAATTCAGTCTGTTCATTCCTTCATAAGATTGTATTACAGACAGTTGTTTGAGTTGGGTGGTACATAGAGTGAGTTGGCAGTCAACTCCATGACAGGAGTTGCAAGAGAACAGAAGAGATTACCAGACGATGACTTGAGCGATTATTTTTGTAAATCTCCTTCTTGGCCTCGCCTATCACCTGTCAACATACAAGTGCTTTCTTGTTTGCTTCTCTGGACTCAGGTCTATCAGGAAGTCATCATGACCAAGCACAAAGACCATTGAAAAAGGCTATGTCACCTACCACCCTTAGCTTCCTCCCCACATACCAAAACAAGCAGTTCTAGGGAAATCTTGTTTGTGTGTTTGTGTGTGTTTGTGTGTGTGTGTGTGTGTGTGTGTGTGTATATACACATCAGCCCTCCATATCCATGGATTCTTTATCCATGGATTCAAGCATCCACAGCTTCGAAACATTACAAAATTATATATGCACATTCCAAAAAAGCAAACCTTGATTTTACCATTTTATATAACGGTCATGATTTTACTTTGTCATTGTATTTAATGGGACTTGAGCACCCATGCATTTTGGTATCCATGGAGGTTCTGGAACAAAACTGCTGTGCATATTGAAGGGGCACTCTGTGTGTGTGCGGGCATGCATGTCTGTTTTTTTAAAAAAAGAACAGATTTCAGCAATGAGTTCCAACAAAGACAATTTCGTTTTCCAAAAAGGTGGAAGAGGCAACAAGGGGGTCAGCTATTTTACATCTGATCCTAACCAACAAGAATGACTTGGTTAATGGGGTGCAAGTGGTGGGATCATTAGGTGAAAGTGGCCATGTTCTCCTGAAGTTTGATATACAGCGGAAAGGAGAAGCCAGGCCTAGTCAGACACGCATTCTAAACTTCAGGAGAGCAGATTTCATTAAACTATGGCGGGATACAGACTGCCCCTTTGGGGTGGCCTGCACCCACCCCTTTCCCCGACAGATCAGGGCCTCAGTGGCCACAGCAGCAGCCCCAGAGGCCCCAATCCGCCACTTTTCCAGGCCTCGGGGAAGCAGCAAAATGCCGCTTCTCCGTGGCCTGGAAAGGGGTGTCCTTGGAGCTTCATGCCCCAGGACACCCCAACAGCGACAGGAAAAAGGGGCCACTCAGGCCCTTTCTCTCTGTATTGCAGGCGTGGCCATTTAAAAGTCGCTCCAGCAATACATGGCCGGAAAGGAGCTCTGTTTTGGAGCTCCTTCTGGCATCGCTGAAAAGGCACCACAAGCGCCCTGCAGTGGTGTCAAGATGTAACAGCTGCGTCATGCCGTTGGGACGCAATGCGGCCGTTGCCTCAAAATGGCGGTGCCCATGTGAACAGGGCGCCGCCATTTTGTACATACTCCATACATACTAGGGTTGTGGGTGTCTAAAAGAGACACCTCCAGGCAACCCTAGTACATACAGAGTACGTACAAAATGGCCCATCTGGACAAGGCCTTAGAGAAGTATTGAGGGTGATCCCGTGGTCAGAAATACTAAAAGATAAGGGAGTTCAGGACGGCTAGGAGTTTCTCAAAAGGGAGATACTGAGTGCACAATTTCTAACAGTTCCAGTGAGAAAGTAACATGGGAGGTGTCTCAAGAAACCAGGATGGATGATTAAGGAACTTTCAACTGAGCTAGGTTTTAAACAGAACATGTATAAGAAATGGAAAAATGGGGAAATTACCAAAGAGGAATTCAAACAAATAGCAAGCACATGTAGGGGTAAAGTCAGAAAAGCTAAAGTGCAGAATGAACCCAGGCTTGCCAGAGAGGTTAAGAACAATAAAAAGGGCTTTTTTGGATATGTCTGCAGCAAAAGGAAGAAGGAGATGGTAGGACCATTGTGTGGAGAACATGGCAAAATGCTAACAGGGGACAGAGAAAAGGCAGAATTACTCAACACCTTCTTAGCCTCAGTGTTCACAGAAAAGGAAAAGGGTGCTCAACCTGAGGATAATGGATCAGAGGACAGAATAGGGTAATTTCAGTACAGAATAAGTAAAGAGATAGTACAGGAATATCTGGTTAATCTAAATGAATATAAGTCTCCAGGACCAGATGAACTACATCCAAGGGTATTAAAAGAACTGGCAAATGTAATATCGGAGACATTGGCAATAATCTTTGAGAACTCCTGGAGAACAAGAGAAGTCCCAGGAGACTGGAGGAGGGCAAACGTTGTCCCCATCTTCAAAAAGGGGGGAAAAGAGGATCCCAACAATTATCGTCCAGTTAGTCTGACATTAATAACAGGAAAGATTCTAGAGCAGATCATTAAACAGAGAGTCTGTGAACATCTAGAAAGCAATGCCATAATCACAAAAAGTCACCATAAGTTTCAGAGAAACAAGTCATGCCAGACAAATCTAATCTCTTTCTTTGATAAAATTACCAGCTTGTTAGATGAAGGGAATGCTGTGGATATAGTATATCTTGATTTCAGTAAGGCCTTTGACAAGGTTTCCCATGACATTCTTGCAAACAAGCTTGTAAAATGTGGGCTAGACAAGGCAACTGTTACATGGATTAGTAATTGGTTGACTGGATGAACCCAAAGGGTGCCCAACAATGGCTCTTTTTCATCCTGGAGAAAAGTGACCAGTGGGGTCCCACAGGGCTCTGTCCTGGGTCCGGTGCTATTCAACATCTTCATCAATGACTTGGATGACAGAATTGGGGGCATACTCATCAAATTTGCAGATGACACCAAATTAGGAGGAATAGAGGACAGGACCAAAATTCAAAATGACCTGAATAGACTAGAAAGCTGGGCCAAAGCTAACAAAATGAAATTCAACACGGAGAAATGTAAGGTACTGCACTTAGGGAGAAAAAATGAAATGCAGATATATAGGATGGCTGACACCTGGCTGAATGAAACTACATGTGAAAGGGATCTAGGAGTCCAAGTAGACCACAAATTGAACATGAGTCAACAGATTGATGTGGCAGCTAAAAAGGGCAATGCAATTTTAGGCTGCATCAATAAAACTATAGTGTCTAGATCAATAGAAGTAATAGTGCCACTATATTCTGCAATATTGTGTCCAGTTCTGGGCACCACAAGTCAAAAAGGGCGCCTGGAGCGTGTCCAAAGGAGGGCAACTAAAACGTTGAAGGGTCTGGAAACCATGCCCTATGAGGAACGACTTCGGGAGCTGGGGATGTTTTGCCTGGAGAAAAGAAGGTTACAAGGTAATATGATAGCCTTGTTTAAATATTTGAAGGGATGTCATATTGAGGAGGGAGCAAGCTTATTTTCTGCTGCTCCAGAGACTAGCACCCGGAGCAATGGATGCAAGCTGCAAGAAAAGATTCCACCTCAACATTAGGAGGAACTTCCTGACAGTAAGGGCTATTCGACAGTGGAACACACTCCATTGGAGAGAGGTATAGTCTGCTTCATTGGAGGTCTTTAAACAGAGGCTGGATGGCCATGCTTTGATTGAGAGTTCCTGCATGGCAGGGGGTTGGACTGGATGGCCCTTGTGGTCTCTTCCAACTCTACAATTCTATTAACTCATTCATGGTAATCTTCAACTCTCCTACCAACTCTACCATCTTAAGAGGTGACCTAGCATTCCTTAACTCATCTCATCTGAGGCAAAAACCTGAAGCTGTTTATCTGATACAGAAACAGTGCTGTTTGGATGTTTGACAGGGTCCTCATAGTGCCATGTTCTTCTACAAGCATCTTGATATTGATCTTGTTAGTTTCAACTTGAAATGCTTTAAAGAAGATTTGGACTGGGAAGGAACAGAGAAGTAGAAAGAGAAAACAAACAAGAGAAGAGTGTTCTTTCGCAGATGAAATACATACACCTGTTAAAAGACAGAGAGTTTGTTGTACCAAGATTACATCAAAGGAAGAAACGTTGAAGCAAATACATGGAATGTACCCCCAGGGAGAAGGCTCTTCCTGGTGCCAAGAACTGTAGTCGGAAAGCAGCAACAATCAGCAGATTGGAAAACCTTGCAGAATGAAAGAGGGGTCACATGAAATATATAATGTGCAACTCCATTCAAAAACAAAATAAAGAAATCAAGTGGTGGTGAGTCAATTTAAGCTGGGAAGACAATTTGCAGAGTGGGTAGCTTTTACCTTATGTTTCCCAGTCAAAATATCCCTGACACCAGATAACTCTTGTGTTACCCTGGCTGCTCCATATAAATTTTGGTATAAATGATAGCCCTTAATGAACCCTAGATGAACTCTAGTAGCCTGTCCGCCATTGCCAGCAAAGCAAGGGGACATGTACACCACCCCAGTGGGGAAATTCCTTCATTAACATTCTAGATAGGAAGTCGCATAAGAGGATTATCCTTAGACCAGGAAGAGTAAATGTCTGCCTTCCCCGAAGCTATCGCCCCCTTCTCGAGTGTGTTGTCCAAGCAGCTTAAAACAATCAGACATACACCTAGATGAAAAGAACGTAATCAAACACCTTTGTTTCAGCCATCAAACATCTTTGCCTCAGGTGAGGTTTCGCCCTATAAAGACTCCAGACTTTGGCTAGTCGGCGCGCCATTCTAAAGGTCTACTTACTCCATGTCAGTCAGACCTCTGCTTTGGCTGCTGGCATTTCTGCTCAAACCCAGGTTGCGGAGCAGACATATCCCACAATCCTGCATCCCATTTGCTTCCCGGAGGAAGTCTACATTCTGGTACGTATCACCACTAGCAAAGCCTGAAACCTCTTTCAAACCTCAACCCTGATTTTCCTGAGTCTTGAATGCATGTGTGTGTGTATGTGCAGCGAATGTGTTTCCCCTATTTCAATAAATTCGATATCTAGTTATTAAAATCCGTCTCAGCTATATTTATTGGAACACCATGGTCTCTTGGTATAAATATCGGGAGGGCAATTTCGTAGGGTTGTCGTAGCCGACCCCCTCTTGCAATAGTTGAGCTAATAACAACAATAATAAAATTCCCCTGAACGGACCCTTGGCTACACAGTAAAGAGTGACTAGAAACAACCCTCCCATTGACAACTCAAAGGGTTTGTCTTCCCTTTTCACTACTTGGCATGTAGGAGAGATTAATTTTGGGTCTGGTTGCACAATGGAATGGAGGAAATAAACCTTCCCCAAAAGTTGTGCTCTCCAAATGAATACTCATATACTCACAGTTTTGACTAAGAAACAACAGTCTGTAGAGACTCACATACTGACTATGCAATGTGCTGTGTAATTTCACCCTAATGGTTTTAATTTTTCCCCCAGTGGCAGCTGGTACCTCCAATGTCAATGGAATGATCAGTCCAGGAGCAATCTAGGGTGCTATATTTATTTTAGGGGCAGTGACCAGCAGTCTGGATAGTTTTTTTTAAGTTTAAAAATCCAGGATAGTCCCATTGACCCCAAAAGGAGACACTTCTCAGAAGGCTAAAAGGATGGTCTTTGCTAAGAAGCCTGACAAAATTCTGCCTGTGAATGCTATTTAAACTTGCTTCAGGGGAAGGACACTGCAAATCAAAGTTGCAAGCTTTCATTTTGTTTGTAAGTCATTTTGGATGTCCTCACTCAGAAATTTCTACAGCTTTGAACTGAAGGGGAACATGACCCAATATGATGCTGCATCAAGGAAAGCAAACAATATTTTAGCCTGGATTAATAAAACCATAGTTTCCAAGACAAGAAAAGTAATGCTCCCACTGTATCTGCCCTAGTCAGATCTTGAGTACTGTGTTCAGTTCTGGGCACCCCATTTTAGGAAGGACAGAAACAATTTGGAGTGGGTTCACAGAAGGACAACAAGGATGATAAGAGGTATGGAGAACAAAACATACAAGGAAGAGTTTAGAGTTGGGTCTCAAGGACTGTCACAGAAAGGAGTGGGTAGGCCTGTTCTGCAATGTCCCAGAGAAAAGGACCAGATCTAATGCTCTGAAGTTACAGGAGAGTAAATTTTGATTGAACATTAGAAGGAAATCCCAATTGCCTAGAGAAGTGATGGGGGGGGGAGTCTAATTCTTTTAACATCTTCAAAAAGATGCTAGACAGCTATCCACTGGAAAAGCTCTAGTTCAGTGATTCCCAAACTTTGGTCCTCCAGATGTTTTGGACTTCATCTCCCTGAATTCCTAATTATTGTTCAAACCAGTTAGGGCCTCTGGAGGTTGAAGTCCAAAACATCTGGAGGACCAAAGTTTGGAAAACAGACCTGGAGATTCACCATAAGGGAGGGTTGGACTCAGTGACCTATGGGTCCCTTTCCAACTCAATGATTCTGTCAATGTATCAAGTATCCCCCTTCTCAAAGAAGCTTTGAACAGCATTCATAGGCCAAAACACATCATACTTCTTAGCCAATAAAGATCATCCTTTTAGCATCTTGAGACACACCTTTTTCTATTGATTTTACTTGATTCCCAAACTTTGGTCCTCTTTCCATCTAACCCAGTCATTCCCAAACTTTGGTCTTCCAGCTCCTAGAAGCCCCAGCCAGCTTGGCCATCAGTCAGGAATTCTGTAAACTGATGTCCAAAACATCTGGATGACCTAAGTTTGGGAACCACTGATCTAACCAATATCAGTTCCACTAGGCACTGTTGCATGTTTCTGTGACTTAAGATAGGGAACTACAGTTCTTTGTCCCCAGAGAGGAAGACCACCAGGTCCAAGTCCTTCCAAAGTTGTGTCTATCCAGCAACACATTCTTTCCACCGTCTACCCTCACCAGCTTATGCAACCTGAAAGACAAGCAGTAGCCCCATGTACTGTAGCAAAGGGGCAGAGGAACTACTTCCAGCAGCAAGAAGCAATCCTTAACTGCAGGGCAGGGAAAAGAAGCAATGCTGTACTGCCCACAGTACAATGTTCGGGCCAACTACATTTTCATTGATAACCAGTAAACACAAAGGCCTGTTACAGACTGCCAAAATAAAGCTGCTTCGGGTCTCTTTGGAGGTATACTATTTAAATGATGCACGCAGACTAAGAAGCCAGAAGCTGTGCCAAAGCTGCACTCCAGTGCTTAGGAATGGAGTGTGGCTTTGGCTCGACCTCCGGACTCTTAGGACCCATGCATCATTTAAATAGCATACCTCCAAAGAGACCCGAAGCAGCTTTATTTTGGCAGTCTGTAACAGGCCAAAGTGTCCCCTAAAGGGATGGTCCAATCTGAGTAGCCACATCTGTCCTACACCAGTGAAATTCTACATATTTTGACCAAGGCCCCTGGGATATAGCCTCCCTATCAAAGAAGTTAGATAGGGCCCTTTTCTCCCAGTGATGGATGGGTGGGCGCATTGTTCAGATATGACAGCAGTTTCTTTTCTTTTCTGTTAGTGACTGAAGTTCTATTTAAATCTACCTGTAGCCCAGAACACTAAAATAATATTATTAACCTTGGGATAAAGGCCTATAAGTTTCTGCTAGTATGCATGCCAAATTCTAGGTGTTGAGTTTTATATGATCTTGGAATAATGTCAGAGACAGACATGGAACAGAAACAGACATGGATTACCATGGAGTTCTGGTCCTTTGACTTTTAAGCACCATTCTATACAAACTGGGATCCTGACCAGACATTTGTGAACTTCCTTTCAACGAATAGGAGAAGGGGAGTAGAGTTACATGTACAGTACTAAATATGATGCCTCTCAACCTTCATGCTTTCACTGTGGAGGTCTGAAGGTCTTACAACTCGCATTCTAGGGATGCTTGGCTTATTGCTTTCAGAGTATGTTCAGTGACCCTCTGTTACGACAGTATACACAATTTCCAAAGGTTTGAAACTCATTTCTTTGCAAATAGAGATGTTGAGAGTGGGTCAAGAGTGCACAATCTAGGCGTGGTAGGTCATTGCTGTTGCATTTTGTCTCTTTCACAACAGCTAGTCTCCAGGTTTGATCTACTTGCTGAAAGCACGGTGGACTAGCATAACACAAGTTACCTTTATTTCCTTGTACAATCTTGGTAGTGTATTTGGCTACAATCCTAAACACACAGCTGCTTGGGTAAGCTCTACCAAAATCACTAGGATGTTCTTGAGTAAACATGGTTAAGATTGGGTCTCATGTCCATTTTAGTCCCATTTTCCTACTTGCTGTTAACTGAACAGATCCCTTCATTCTTTCTACACCATCTCTCCATCCTGCTTTTAAAATGTGACTTTGTTTTTATATTATTGTTCACCTGTTTAATTTGTTGCCCAAGATTGACATCAGACTGGTGGTAACATCTGCTCTGCTCCCTCTGAGTTCTGCTTCACAGTTTAAATTGTTTGCTCCTGCTCAAGTAATTGGCAAATTAAACAATTCATATTGTTATATTGTTTGTTCCTTTGAACCTCCCTGGGTGGATACTAAGATATTTCTTTTCTTTGTAGCGATGACATTGCAGGTCTCCAAACTGAACCCTAACTATAACCTAAACCCTAGTTCCAACTAGGGCTGCTGCCACACTGCAGAATTAATGCAGTTTGACACCACTTTAACTGCCATGGCTGCATTTTATGGAATCCTGGGGTCTGTAGTTTGTTATGGCACCAGAGCTCTCTGAGAGAGAAGGCTAAATAGCTCACAAAACTACAAATCCTAGAATGCGATAGCATTGAGCCATGGCAGTTAAAGTGGTGTCAAACTGCATTAATTCTGCAGTGTAGATGCAATGAAAACAGATTCACTGAACCTATGGAGTTCACATAAGTGCTGACTGACTAGATTGCCATTGATTAAATAGGCCTACTCTGGTTGGGTCAAATGAGCTCACATTTCCAGCCTAAGTTGACTTACAAGCAAGTTCCTCTAATTGTCTTATAAAAGTAAGAGTAAAGGAATTCCACACTAAGAAAGATGTCGAGTCATGTCCGAGAGCCAGCGTTGTCAGAGACTACTCTATGATCATGTGGCCAACATGATGCACAGAATGCTGTTTACCTTCCCACTGGAGTGGTATCTATTTATCTACTTGCATTCGCATGCTTTCAAACTGCTAGATTGGCAGAAGCTGGGACTAGTATTGGGAGCTCACCCCACCATGCGGCATCTGGACCTTGAAATGCCAACCTGCCAATCTTGTAATACAGTGTCTTATATAGGAGTTTCCTTTCCGGGCTACTTTTTCCAATAACTTAATTCTGCAGTGCTGTCCCTGTTTAGCAGAGGCTCCTTCACTAAACCTAATACAGCAATATCTTTTTTAAATGATGACATCTGTGGCAGGAATCAAGAGATGCTTGCTTATGTGTGCAAATGTTTTTAACCCTACCATATAATGTTGTTCTTATTGCTTTCCTTGTGTTGAGTTTTTAGATTGCATGCTCCTCAGGGCAGAGGTTTCTTGTACTCTCTGACACAACCATGCAGACTTTTGGGCACTACATAAAACAAAAAAAGGCTAAATCCATTCCCAATCTGAGCAGAGCTGCTGAATCAATGTGTTTTTACAAAAGGGTTGGCTTACCATTCAGCAACTGATTCAATACAGCTAGTCCATCTGGAATAAGCACTTGAGATTTAGGTCTTCATTTATAACAAAAATGATTTTTATTTATTTACCAACTTTATTTATATGTTATCTTTCTCCCAGGCTGGGATCCAAGCCAGTTTATAACAAAGGTTGGGTGGTTGTTTTTATAAAAATGCAATTGTTTTGTATTATAAGCATACAAACACCCTTGGACACTTTAGCGACAAAGTAGGAAGATGAAAACATACCATATATACTCGACTATAAGTTGACCTCATGCATAAATCGAGGGCATGTTTTGGGGCCAAAATTATGGATTTTGCCATGACTCGTGGACAAGTCAAGGGTAAAACATAGGGGCATATAGCAATGGATTTAAAGGATGTAGCAAAGCAAAACAATGTCAAAGAACTTGCAAAATTCCAGCAAACATAACTCTTTGTGCTTACTCTTAAGGCTGGATAAATGAGAGAATAGAGAGGGTCAGTGCTTCCAGGACAGATTATACTCCTGCTTTTCACCAGGAGATGGTTCCTTCTTTTAAATAAGAATTAAAATACAGTACTTATATTGACCCGTGGATAAGTTGACTCAGGTTTTTTGGGTCCATTTTTAACCTAAATTTCTAGACTTATACCTGAGTATATACAGTGTTAACCTTCCATAAGTCTACCCATTGAATTAGTTATTTTCCTTGTGTTGTGTTTTTAGATTGCATACTCCTTAGAGACAAGCTTTCTTGGACTCTCAGACATACCATAAATTCATGTGTGAGCAATTAAGGACTCACACCTTGAGCCACCAGATCCTTTATCACACAAACATCTTCCCATAAAGGCACCAATAGGTTTTGAGCTATTGTCACTACTAGGCTTTTGAACCCCAAGCAAGCAAATACACATACATAAATGTGATTACTTACGGCGGTGGAGGCTGCGCAGTACTTAGATGCAAAAGGAAGAACCCAAGGAAAATCCAGAAGCCCATCTTGGCTGTGGTGTGGGAAAAGTGAAGGAAGAGAAGGAGTTCCCTTTCTTTTATGCTGCTCATAACCACTTGCTCCTCCTTTTCCTCTTCCACCTGCTCTTTCTTTAAAACCCAGGGGCTGGAGTCAGGAAGAAGATTTGCATACTACCATGCTTTTCCTGACTCTCTAGGTTCCTCTGCTGCTGCTCCTTGCATTGGGTTCTGAAGATTCCTGCATTGCTTTCTCTCCTACATACGTCATACTTATATATCTGCCTTCTTTGCCAAAAGATTTCTCAACAGCTGAGCACTCCAGTGACTCACCTGTCCAACTTTTGTTTGGCTGATGTTTGAGACAAGCACAGCAGAAAAGCCAAGTTACATAAAACATGGTGTGCCTCCTTTCCTGGAGGACAATTAAGACAGAAGATAATTCCACAAGGGATTAAAGGAAAACCGATCCAAAGGCCCTGTTATATTTTAATCAACTTTCCCACCCTTCGGAGTACAATGCCTTTTCCAGTCTAGGCAGCTTGTGTTACTCTAACATCGTGAGGTTAGAGAGGTAAACCATTTCTTATAATGCCTCTGAGCCAGGATTTGTGAAAGTCATATGGTGACCTTGCCCTCATCCACTCATAGCTATAACAATGTCTTATTTATAAGGCACTCAAAATTGCTAGGCCTTGCAGAAGAATTAGAAATAACATGGGCCTTGCCTCCAGGCATGCTGTCTAAAGATAAAAGGCAGCCTTAAAAATGGCTAGGCTTTCTAGAAGAATTTAAAAACCTGAAAACAGAAAGCCTTTGCCTGCAGGCACATGTTATGAAGTAACAGGAAGCAAAATATAAGAGACAATGGCCTGTTACAGACTGCCAAAATAAAGCTGCTTGGGGTCTCTTTGGAGGTATGCTGTTTAAATGATGCATGCACCCTAAGAATCTGGAAGCTGCATCAAAGCTGCACTCCAGTGCTTAGGAATGGAGTGTGGCTTTGGCGTGACCTCTGGACTCTTAAGACCCATGCGTCATTTAAATAGCATACCTCCAAAGAGACCCGAAGCAGCTTTATTTTGGCAGTCTGTAACAGGCCAATATTTCGTTCCAGAAAACCAGAAAATCCTCTTGCACACCTTGGATAATAGCTGGATTTATGTGAGGAGAGCTCAAGAGAAAGAGCATGGAGATGTGGTCTGGATGTTAGATTACAACTCTGGAGACTGGGATGCTATTACTTGCTCAGCCATGAAACCTGCTTGGTAATCGTGAGTGAGTCACATGCTCTCAGCCTCAAGGGAAAACAATGGCAATGCTCCTCTGAACAAAGTTTGCCAGGTAAACCCCATGATAAGGACCCTTTAGGATCACCTTAAGCTGGAAATGACTTGAAGGCAAACAACACACACACAAACATGTAAAACTTAAACATGTGAAACTCAGTTCTGACTATGGGGCAAATTAGATTTTGTTGTTTCATATCCATCATGGTAGAAAGCTTCTAGTGCTGCTAAAGGCTGTGGTGGTTGTGAAAGAGTAGTGTCTCCTGTCCTCCCACCATTGCTCTGACACTCTAGGCCAGTGGTTCCAAAACTTTGGTCCTCCAAGTGTTTTGGAGCTCATATCCCAGATGGCCCAACCAACATGGCCTACATGCAAGAACTCTGGGAGTTGAAGCCCACAATAGTTGAAGGACCAAAGTTTTGAAACAACCCTCTAGGCATATGCAAAATTATTCTTAAATGGATTAATGTCCGGGATGGAGAAAAATTAAGAGCTACCAGGTTCACCTCACATTTCAGGTGAGCTCAGAAGTCATATTTCTGAGTCAAGAATGACAAGTTTCAACATTATCAACGATGCTTTGTGTCCAAAATGACAAAACTATTTCCTCCTCCTAGGTGGTGTCCCATAACCTCTCCTACTAGGTGAAGTATGAGCACCTCCCTAACAGCTCTTTGGAAAGCTGAGAGTCATGATGGCACACATCTTCTTGGGGGGGGGGGGGGGAATGTAATGCACAGATATAGGATGGGGACACCTGGCTTGACAACGGTACATGTGAAAGGGATCTAGGAATCCTAGTAGACCACAAGTTGCACAGGAGTCAACATTGTGATGCAGCAGCTAAAAAAGCCAATACAATTCTAGACTGCATCAATAGGACCATAGTGTATAGATTGGGGGACGTAATTGTAACATTCTATTCTGCTTTGGTCAGACTTAACGTAGAGTATTCTGTCCAGTTCTGAGCACCACAGTTCAAAAATGATGTTGAAAAGCTGAAGTGTCAACAGAGGAGGGCAACAAAAATGGTGGAAGGTCTAGAAAGGGGTATCATATTGAGCTTCTTTTCTGCAGTCTCAGAGAGTAGGACACAGAGCAATGGATTCAAGCTACAGGAAAAGATATTCACTTGAACATTAGGAAGAACTTCCTGACAGCAAGAGCTGTTTGGCAGTGGAACACACTCCTTCCAGAAAGTAGTGGAGTCTCTCTGTTTGGAAGTCTTTAAACAGAGGCTGGATGGCCATCTGTCAGAGGTGCTTGGAGTGTGTCTTTCTGCTTGGCAGTATGGGATTTGGAATAGATGGCCTTTGGTGTATCTTCCAACTCTATGATTCTGAACCAGTTTCTCCCTACAGATTGCTCTGAGTGAGGGCCGACAGTGAAACTGGAAGAGGTAGAGCTCCTAGGAAGCTCCTTGGGTATAAGGACTGGTTTAGAGGGCTGCTCTTGGTGATGCTTTTGGGACTAAGGGTGCAATCCTATGCATGCTTACTTGAACATAAATCTCTCACCAGAACTTGGGAATGCTATCCCTTTGTATTTGAAAAAAAAAAAAAGGGGGGGGGGGGAGAAATACTGCAAAATATAACATTTGGGGGCTATATTTCTGTATTCTGTGCAGTAAAGTAATATACGTAGAGGCCGCACATTGGTGTAAGAGAAGCTGGAGGAAGAAGCAGTGTTTTCTGAGTACAGTTCTTCTATACACCCTTTTTTGTCCCCCATCTACAGTAATAAAATAATGTCTCTCTATGACAGCCATAGCTGTCATTTCAAAGTAGACTGCAAATGAAACTGTCTTTGAAGCAAGGATTCCCCTTTAAAAAAAAACACACTTGTGTGTGGAGAACAATTTCAACAGGAGGAGCTCAAACCATCAAGCAAAGCATTTTCAGGTTATAATCTTAACAGAGAAGCTCCAAGGCTTTCCTCAAATCCCTTTTGATCAATCACATTTACTGAGAAAACAATCACTTGCCTAGCAATAACCTTTTGACTTTTATGTCATAGCACAAAGCCTTTCCGTGGAGCCTTTTAGGAAGCTTACTGGACTCATTTTCCCCGTTACGGGAACAGGACACTCGGGGCCATGCATCACCAAGAAAAAACAGATTTTACCGTACACCAAAGTGTCCTCAAATGGCCCCATTGTGTTCCCTGGCCCCAATCTGATCCCATTCAGTGCTGAGGGGTGTTAAATGTTCGGGTTGGAAGTCTTCCAGATGAGCAAAATGGCACCCCTCAGCACCAAATGGGGACGGCTTGGGTCCGAGGAATGGAATGGGGCCATTTTGGGGATACTTTGGTGTGCCATAAAATCTGTTTTTCTCAGTGACGCGTGGCTCCGAGTGACCCGTTCCTGTAACAGGGGGGGAAATGAGTGCAATAAGCTTCCATGCTAGCTCACAGTGTTAACTGCAGGTCCCTTGCAGGCCCAAAATACATGAGGAATAGTATGTTTCCCCTTTAAAACATAGCTGGGACAAGACTTTTGTTGCAGGTTCCCTGAAAGAGCTACAGACCTGGTGTCAGCTGAAGCTAGTGCTGTGACCTGCTTACAATCTGTTTACAGCCCTTATTTCTAAGCTATTGATTCCTGATCATTGAAAATCACAAAACCCATCAGGACATCATGGTAGATGACTCGGAATCTGTCACAGTGGTTTTGTTTGTCAGCTGTGTTACAGTGCACAGCTGCAACTTGACATTCCAAACAAAGGGCTTTCTAGAAGTAAAACAAAGTGGTGGGTACAATAATTCAATGAATAATGATTTGAAGGGCTGGAAAACAGGAGAACGATCTCAGAGGCAGTGCTGATAAGATCCCAAAGACAGAAAGAAGGGAGGAAAACAAGAGCAGACCCTCTGAGATATGGCTGATGGGATTCCTGAGGTTAAAAATAGGTGGTTTCCATGGACCTTTGTTGAATGTTGGCCATAGAAGATCCAGTTATAATTTAGCTAGAAAACATGAGAAAAGAAACTGAAAGCACCATGGATTCCTTGTGGGGTGGTGAAGAATTCTCTCTGGGCCTGCGTAAAGCACTTCAGCTAGTAATAACCCCTGTGGGAGAGAGAGAAAAATACTTTCCACATAGGAATGCTAAGGCATGACGTCTTAAGCTCTAAACAGCAAATGGTTAGGAAGGACCTCCCAGAACAGTAATTTTTTTAGGTGTCTAACAGATGGAAATTAAATGGATCAGGTTTCTAATTAATGCTTCTAATGAATATAAAAGAAAGTGCGATCAGGAACTTTATGAGTAATTAGGCTGCCTTGAATGAATCAAATTCACATCTGTTCCTCATAACTGATTTGTAGGAGTTTGGCTTGCCGACAAACTGGCTTAATGATCTTTTTAACATTCCCGGCCTCACCTGGGTAGTTGCTTTTGTTCTTTGCCAGGATCCCTGTGATGCTGGTTCCTTGCTCCTCTGGAGGCTGTGTTCATACTTCTTTATAGGGACTGTAAAATCATCTCTACACAGAGGGTGTAAGTAATAAAAACAAATTAATTAAAAATTAACTAATAAGAAGGGGCTAGTTAATTCCAAGCTCTGGGAGTTAGTTGTGAAAACTTTGGAGCTTTGAATAGCTTGCCTGCTGGAAAATGCTTCAGTGCCTTTTGCTGCATCTGTACCATTAGACATATCGCCATGTGTTTCCCTGTACTGTTTCTGCAGGAATGAAAGAAACCTGATTTGGGGGCCCAGTTCCTCACACAATTCCTTGCAGGACAATGAACATGACAAGGCATTACTTTCTGCTAACATTGTTCCATGCCTGAGCAAGCTATTTTGTGCAACTGGAAATAATGAGTTGCTGGTCTGATGAATCTTCTGAGACGGTCACTATCCAAAGGAAGCAGAGGCACAACCATTGAAGAAATATTTTCGAGATGCATGAGCAGAGCAAAAGGTGTTTTTTTCAGCCAATACCTTGCAGAGCAGGTTTGAAGGGCACTGACGTGTACGATTTCCATATTGTAATGAAATCTAGGAATTACCCAGTTCCCAGACACACCTTTTCAGGGAATGTGTTTTTCAATGGAGTTGCAGAGCCATCAACCCAACAACACAAATAGTTTTCTTAGCATTAAACAAAGAAATGGTTTGAGGCCAACAGCCATGCTAAGCATAAGAGGATTAAGAGTCAAACATAATATGCTTTCCTTTCATGAAAAGGCCATTTTGCATCTTACTAGTAGGACATTGTTTTAATACATGCTGCTAAGGCTCCCTGTGTAAACATTGCAATGTAAGGCAACAGCTTAAAAATGCACCTACCTTTTCAGACAAAGACATTCCAAATGTTATTTTCAGCATGCAACATTTCCAGGAGAAAGATTAATTTGAAAAGATTCAAGAATTGATGGAGATGAAAAAAAGTTAAATCTGTCCACATTTAACTTCCATTCTAAAACATCTTAGAAGGCTGTGAAATCTTTCTAAGTAAGAAAATATTGTTTTTCCTGCTTTGGCCATATGGAAACTGTTGTTTTGATAGTGAAGATTTGATAACGTGATGAATTCCATTGATTCTGTTTCAGAATAATAACTTCTCGTTGGCTTCAACAAAATCTAGGATTGCGGTTTTCTTTTTATTTCATTTTTGTGGTGTGTGTGTGTTTAAAGATACCTAATAATAATAATAATAATAATGATAATAAAATAATATAACTTTTATTTTTATCTCGCTTTTCTGTAACTAGACAATCAAAGCGTCTCACAACATATTAAAATATCCACATTTACAACATTATATCCCAAATTCCCCCCCAGGATGTTAACTAAGGCTTCCACCTAACTGCAGGACTTGCCCTGCGAGTTACTTCGGTGGGTTATAAACCGCCGCTTTGCGGCGATCTGCCACCGCCGCTGTTTGCTCCGTAAGGGAGCCGCTGCAGCCAAACCGTGCGGCTCCGTTACGGAGCAAAAAAGAAGCTCCAAAATGGAGCTTCTTTCCGCGGCGCAGCTATGATACCGCGAGGCGCCGCTGGCACACTCGCAACGTCATAGGCGCCGCGACACGTCTGGACGCTATGCGTCCAAGACGTAAACATGGCGGCAGCCATCTGGAACGGCCTTTGCCAAAAAATACGTAGTGACTACGTATTAGGGTTAGGGGGGTGCGGAAGCACCACACCTTCCTAACCCTAATACGTAGTCACTACGTATTTTTTGGCGGTCTGTAACCCGCCATAAATAGACCTTTTGCTGCTTTTTAGCACTTGACTCGTGTACTTCACTGGAATAGATATGA
The DNA here is from genome assembly GCF_019175285.1 of Sceloporus undulatus. Lineage (NCBI taxonomy): Eukaryota > Metazoa > Chordata > Lepidosauria > Squamata > Phrynosomatidae > Sceloporus > Sceloporus undulatus. Next base: position 230,149,428 of record NC_056523.1, read on the forward strand.
GCAACGGCTTTACAGTTACAGTGATAAAGAATAATGTAATGCTCATTATGACGAACATTGCAATTGTTTCTGAAACACTTTTTATGTTAAGGAGTACGCTACAGTCTTGGTCCAGCTGAAAATGGGGGTTGGAGAGGGGAAACCTCTACACTGTGGCTGCAGTGAGAGTGTTTTCCATGGAGGTTCAGACCCATCCACCCGGTGCACCAAGCACTGGAAATACTTGGTATATCTGGTGCAACAAATACGTAGTTCATTAGCAGAGATGGTCTCAATTAATCCTCTGTTGTCTCAGTTGCTCAGCTCCTTTTTAAGTGCCCCAATTTATCTCTGTCTCCTTCTCCCACTTTCCCCTGGCTTGCTTAGGTTACTACAAAGTTAGTTAAAAGTTCAATATGCCAGTGGGTGAAAATATTACACTCATATAGGCACAAGACACCCAAAATTGCTTGACTGTTCAGAGAATGAGGTAGTTGGGGGACATTATTAAAATGATGGGGTTCAAATTAAGTATAGGTGGGTATAACATGCGGATGCAAAATTGGAAATTTATAGGGTATGAAATCTCTCTGGCAATCTCCCCACACTTACCTTAAAATGTATTTCTGTGAGGTCAGAAGGATAGTTTTAGCGCAGCTTTGTAAAAACATTGCTAAATAGACAATTACAAGCGTTGACCTTTTGATTGGATAACTGCAGCAGAAGGAAAATCCTGTTTATCCTAGTGGAGGTCAGTGAGACAATGCCATTGCAAAACTTGGTTCCATTTCTTTACTGCTTCTAGGGATTTTGCAATAGCATTTTCTTACTAGTCTGCACTGGTATATACAAGACCTTCAGCACTGCTTGAGATGGAATCACACTTCCCTTGGTAGATCAGGCTCATGTTTGGGGTGTGGTCCTGGATCCTGCCCTGATGCTTGACTCACAAGTGGAGGCAGAGGTCAGGTCTCTGGGTCCATCATCCTTGGATGAGTTATTGCAGCACTTCCTTCCAGAATCAGACCTTACATCCTACAAGGAGAGGCTCTTAAAGATATTTGTCAACTGTTTGTTGCTATGTATCTTCAACTCATCTCCAACATATTGCAACCCCATCATAGGGCTTCCTTACCAAAAATTATTTGAAGGAAATTTGCCATTAACTTCCTCTAAGGGTGAGATTATGTGACGTGCCCAAGATCATCCAGTAGAGTCCTAAGGCTGAGCAAGGATTTGAAGCCTCATCTCCCAGAGTCCTAGCTCAACAATAAAATCACCACTACACCATGCTGGCTTGTATCAACTGTTAATGTGATTGAAATGGCAACCCAAAACAAGTTTACCAAGAAGGAGGTATCGGGGTGCTTTGCAGAATATGAAAAGTACCAAATCCTTCCCATTTTCAATATCATGGCAAGTCTCCCAAACATGAAATCAGAAGTTAGCATGCTCAGTAGCCAAGAATACAGAGTATTAAGAGAAGAGGAAAACAGAAATTAGGAGGAGAAGATTGGAATGCCCTGTTTGAGCTCATTAAAGTTTACAGGAATGGCTGGCTGTTTGCGTCCTCAGGAATCCTAAACAGGGCATCCTTGCAGGGGACTGAGAATATACCACCACATGTTATTGCAGGTTCCACATGCCACATTTGTTCGGCTCATGTACAATGGCTGCCATTTAGCTTGTGCATCTTGTGGGAATAGCTTTCTTCCATTCTTCCCTGTCTTCTGAGACTGGCAAAGGAGATTTTGGGCCCATACAGACAGGCCAAAATAAAGCTGCTTCAGGTCACTTTGGAGGTATGCTGTTTAAATGACACACACATCTTAAGAGGCCAGAAGCTGTGCTAAAGCTGCGTTCCAGTCCTTAGGACTGGAGCATGGCTTTGGCTCAGCTTCTGGCCTCTTAGGACGCATGCATTATTTAAAATGTATACTTCCAAAGTGATCTGAAACAGCTTTATTTTGGCCTGTTTATATGGGCTCTTTGCTCTGAGTCCTCTTGTTTTCAACACTTATGCTTTTTAGGGACTCAGGACAGGGCCTTTTGTAACACTGTACAAAATCTCTTTATGATCTTGTCCTGAAAAGATCACTTTATGGTATTGGATTTGATTTGCATTAAAAGGTACTTTTGAGAAAAATGAATATAATAATATTCTCAAGCCATCCATAACTGTGGTGCTGTAAAGTGATGTCCTGGATATTGCATCACTGAAGAAGTAATAATATCTCCATACATATCACAAGGGACATCATTCCCCATCCTTCAATGAACATGCTGTGGAACCTCCTTTTTTTCAGTGAATTTGGTTCTTGTAAAAGAGCATTTTTTTTTGTCCAGTGATTCTTCTTTCTGTGCTATTCTTGTACTGTGTTAATACATAAAAGGGTATCACGGGCATGGCAGAGATAGGACATGGGCCACAAGGGAAGAGAACATAAAGAGTTTGTCCTTGTGAAAGTTCCCGTTAGTTTATTGCAGGACTCAGGAAGATCAGGATTCAAATCCCTGCTCAGCCTGGGAACCCCACTGGATGATCTTGAGCAAGTCATACACTCTCACTGGTTTTAATCCAGAACAATGCTGTCTAGGTCATTTTAAATATCCTTAAATACTCATATGTCTCTTCTCGTAGATCCCTCCCCTGGCTTCCAGTTCAGACTAGGGATCATTATAATCTTTTGGTCCTAGGCTTTAATGGCCTGTAGTTTAAGCTCCCCCCATATTTGGCAGATTGGCTAGCATGGTATGTACCATCTAGAAATTTAAGATCTGCAGACACAGGATTATTAGCAGTTCCAACAACAAACCTTTCAGGATCTGGCTCCATGTTTGTGGAGAAGGATCTGATCCACTTTCATAAAGGGTTGAAGACTTTCCTCTTTGATTTGCTGGATTAAGTTGATGAGCAGGTCTAAGGTGGCTGAGATGGGCGATGACTGAGGAAGATTTTGTTGGCTTTGGCTTTAGTATATTAGTATATTATTTTAGTATTTTATGGTGTGGTGTTTTATTGTTCACTTTTTATTGTGTATGTTTTGATGTACCACTCTATGGTGGAAAGGATATTACAAATAAACATTATTATTAAACATTATTATTATTTGCAACCTACCAGATATGAGAAAGTACCCTGAAAACCTGTGCTTTGTCAATCTGTAGAAGACGAACATAAAGAGGATGACTGTTGTTAACTGCCTGACTAATGGTAACCCCATGAATGAGACATCTCCAAAAGCCCCTGCCCTCCACTCCTTTGCTCAGGTCCTGCAGACTGAAGCCCTTGGCTTCCCTGATTGGGTCCATCCATCTGGCAAGTGGTCTACCTCTCCTCTATGTTTCCTAGTATAATTGTCTTTTCCAATGAGTCATGCCATCTCATGATTATGTGGCCAAAGCATGACAGTTTCAATTTAGTCATCCTTGTTTCCAGGTCAAGTTTGGGCTCAATCTGTTCTACCAGCCAGTTGTTTGGCGTCTTGGGCATCTATACTATTTTCAGCATTCTTCTCCATCACATCTCAAATGAGTTGATTTTCTTTCCATCGGCTTTCATCACTGTTCAGCTCTCACATGTATGCATAGTTATTGGGAATACAATGGCTTGGACTATCCTCATGTTAGTGTTCAGAGTTAGGCCTTTATAATCTTTTCCAGTTTTTTCATAGCTGCCCTTCCCAATCCTAATTGTCTTCAAATTTCTTGACTGGATTCTCCATTCTGATCAATGTTTGATACAAGGTATGGGATCTCTTTGACTATTTCAATTTCCTTGTTTTATAATAATAATAATAATAATAATAATAATAATAATAATAATAATATTTATTTGTATCCCACCTCTCCCTGTATTGGATCGAGGTGAATAACAACAAACAAGAGAAAAATAAAAATGCTACACAACAACCCTTAAGTAAAAACATAGCAAAACATCCTAAAACTCCCTCTCACACTGAAATAGAGTTAAAACAGCAATTCCCAATAAAATACTCCCAATAAAATCAATCACGATCATAGTCCATTGGGAACAGTTATGCCATTGGAAAGTGAACATTCTGAGGAGGTCAATTTGGGAAGGCCTGCCGGAAGAGATCCATTTTTATTGCCTTCTTAAAGGCCTCCAAAGATGTTATATGGCGGATCTCCTCCGGCAGGTCATTCCAGATTTTTGGAGCGGCAACAGAAAACGTCCTCTGGGAAGTCATTACCAATCTGGTTTTCTTAGACTGCAAGAGATTCTTCCCAGAGGACCTGAGAGTGTGGGAAGGATTGTATGGGAGGAGGCTTTCCCTCAGGTAAGCTGGACCCAAGCCATGTTTGGCTTTAGAGGTAATGATCAACACCTTATACTGTGCCTGGAAGCTAATAGGCAGCCAGTGTGGGGATTTTAAAATAGGTGTGATAGAGTCAAATTTAGAACTCCCTGTAAACAATCTGGCTGCCATATTTTGGACCAGTTGCAGCTTCCGAACGAGGCACGAGGGTTGCCCCGTGTAGAGTGCATTGCAGAAATCGAGACGAGAGCTTACCAGTGAATGTACAACCGTTTCTAGGTTTTCCCATTCCAGGAAAGGGCATAGCTGGCATATCAGTTGAAGCTGATAACAGGCACTCCTGGCCATCACATCCACCTGAGATGACAGCTGAAGCGACGAGTCCAGGAGTACCCCCAAGCTACGAACACAGTCCTTTAGGGGAAGTGTGACTCCATCCAGAACTGGAGAGCTTATCACCATTCCCAGATTAGGATTGCCTATAGCGACTACCTCCGTTTTATTTGGAGTCAGTTTAAGTCTATTTTTCCTCACCAACCGGGCCACACTTCCCTGTTGATGCACAGACGGAGATCATCGACCAAGGCGACCATGGCGGTCTCAACTCCGTATCCCGACCTGAAGCCAGTTTGAAATGGATCAAGATAATTGCTGTCATCCAAGACTGCTTGGAGTTGGTTGGCAACTGCCCTCTCAGTCAGCTTGCCCAAAAACGGAAGAAGAGATACCGTCCGATAGTTAGATTTCTCCAGGGGATCAAGGGAAGGCTTTTTAAGAATAGGTTTAACCACAGCAAGTTTTAAACTGGCTGGAAAGCTGCCTTCTCTGAGGGAGGAATTAATTATAGATCTTAACAAACTCATAGTTGCCTCGCCTCCCTGGATGGCCAGCCATGAAGGGAAGGGGTCAAGAGAGCAGGTGGCCTTTTTGACTTTAGCAAGCAGCTTGTTTACGTCATCAGTACTCAAAGACTGAAATTGATCCAAATTAATGTCATTAACAGAACTGCTGGACACCTCTCTAGTTGTTTCTGTGTTAAGGCTGGCGTCCAAGTCGGCCCTTATCAGAGAGATTTTATCTGCGAAGTAGTCGTTAAAAATATCACAGCAGGCCTCCATGGGTTGTAATAACAGATTCAAGGTGGAAGGAGTCTGAGTTAGCTTCCTAACCACCTTGAAAAGCTCTGCCGGGCAAGATTTTGCAGACGCAATAGATGCAGAAAAGAAAGACTTTTTTGATGCATTTATTGCCACTCGAAAGGATTTAAGTGAAGTCCTATGATGTGTCTTGTCGGATAGGGATTGAGTCTTTTGCCAGCGGTGCTCTAGTCATTGTACAGCCCGCTTCATCCTTCTAAGATCTTCAGTATACCAAGGATTTCTATTTGAAGCGGGTTGAAAAGGATGCTTGGGAGCAATTGTGTCAATAGCCTTGGTGATATCGTTGTTCCAGGTGGACACCAAGACTTCGACAGATTCGCCGACATTACCAGCCATTGCACCCTCTAGCGCTTCCTGGAACCTTTTGGGTTCCATTAGCCTTTGAGGGTGGACCATTTTAATAGGTCCACCACCCCAGGGGGGTTATGAGTGGCCTTTAGTCCAACTTTAATCCGCATATGTTGTCTCGAGTTTAAAATAGCATTAAAGAACCATCTCTTCCAGCTGTGGAGCATTATCTTACACAGAGGATCTGTTCCTGACCCACCCACCCCCGCGTAAGCCAAAAACCATGTATGCTTGAGCCCCATTCAATATAATGGGGCTTAGGTGCTGCAGTACGGCAGCACGCACCATTCATTCTATTGCCGTGCAGCTTCAGTGTAAGCTGAAAGCCGTGTATACTGCACTCGCATATGGCACGGGCGCATTGTATGAGTTTTAAATTGTAAATTTATTGTTTTTAATATGTATGCTTTTTAAACTAATGTTATACTCTTTCAACTGATCGTGCATTTTTAATTAGCATTCATGCTTCTAACTGTGTTATATGTCTATTTATTACTGAATTTTAAACTGTTGTTCCCTGCCTTGATCCACAGGGAGAAGTAGGAAAGAAATTATTATCATTACTGCTACTGCTACTACTATTTTAACAATCACATTTTCTGTACAAAATAAAAAAGTCCCTGATATGTGAACTGTTAATTGTGAAAACACCTTAGAGTGGTCCTTGGATCATGAATGGAGCATACCTACAGTAATGGAGGAAAAGGGGTTTATTGACCAAGCCTCGCTGTGAGCTGATGTTTTGGAATTTGCTGTAATGATTGGCCAAGAAGTTTCTCAGGGGATATTCTCTCAATGAAAATAATTCAGGATGAATTTGGGTTGAATATCTGTTGTTCACATACATCCAGAATGCACTCAATTAAGTTTTTTTTGGGGGGGGGGGTGTTCCTTAAAAAAAAAAAAAAACCACTTACCCCCGGATAATCGATAATCTGGTTTTCCCCTGAGTTTTTAAACAACATCTGCATTATTGACTGTGAATAACAATCCAAATAAACCTGAGTAGACTTGGTATAAAACTTTCCATTGCTCTGAATGGATTTTGAATGCATTCACATCATCGGTTGACTGCATGGCCCACAAAGCATCACCCCTTTCCAACAGAACAGCAGCTACGGGGGGGGGGGGGAAGGAAAGAGAGATGAAAAGGGGGAAGAGAAAAAGGCATGTCGGCCCCCTTGAGTGGTGGAAGGAGAAGCCTCTGCCCAGCTGAGAGGTGCCAGTGAGTGTGGGAACAAGGAAAGGGTGCATGCACATGTGAGCAACCAAACTCACAAAAATGTGCATTGATGCGGATTGCGGAAAGATGCGTTTCCATGGTGTGAATAAGAAACTCAGAATGTGAGGTGATTCACATGGTTCCAGTAAAAAAAAATTTGAATGACCCCTCAGACTCAGTGGTTTTCCTGAGATAAAGTATTTACCAGATCTGCAGTTCAGCACAGTGGCTAAGGAATTTATTTGTTCTTCCTCTCCTAAAGCCACAGCCTACTAACTCTTATTGTAAAGCGATGTTTCACAACAGGAAAGATTTATGAGCCTTCTGGTTCTACTTGTTGTACAAAGTCCTCTTGTAAAAAGACAGGCAAACAAAAGAAAAAATAAGAAAGTTTAAAAGAGCAATAAGAAATATTTAAAATGTCTGTGTACCTCCAAGACGTTTGATCCCCATGAATTTCTTTGGGTTTTCATAGGCAAGGAATTCTCAGAGATGGTGTGGCCAGTTTTTTCCTATGAAACACCTCTTACACAAAGTCTAGTAAAAAGCAGATCCAATGTAAGAAGCTGGTGGTTTAGGCTTATCTGTTTTTCCATTTCTCTCTCTGTTGGTGCTCACACATGCTCAGTAAAGGTTTCTGGAAGCAGCTGCTGTTTACCATGCCTGGTGTAAGCAGATACAAAATAGACATGGTGGAACTAAATACTGTAGAGGAGAATATCATTCTTTCCCAGATCAAACTTCATTGTGCCACTCTATTCTGCTTTGGTCAGGCCCTACCTGTAATATTGCATCCAGCTCTGGGCACCACAATTCAAAAAAGATGTTGTGAATCTGGAACGTGTCCAAAGGAGGGTGACTAAAATGGTGAAGGGCCTGGAAACCATGCCCTATGAGGAACAACTTGGGAAGCTGGGGATGTTTAGTCTGGAGAAGAAAAGGTTAAGAGGTGATACTATAGCCCTGTTTAAGTATTTGAAGGGGTGTCATATTGAGGAGGGAGCCAGCTTGTTTTCTTCTGCTCCAGAGAACAGGACCCGGAGCAATGGATACAAGCTCCAGGAAAAGAGATTCCACCTCAACATTAGGAGGAACTTCCTGACAGTAAGGGCTGTTCGACAGTAAGAGTGTAGTGGAGTCTCCTTCCTTGGAGGTCTTTAAGCAGAGACTGGATGGCCATCTGTCAGGGATGCTTTGCATGAGAGTTCCTGCATGGCAGAATGGGGTTGGACTGGATGGCTCGTGTGGTCTCTTCCAACTCTATAATTCTATGGCCTGTTACAGACTGCCAAAATAAAGCTGCTTCGGGTCTCTTTGGAGGTACAGTAACTATTTAAATGATGCATGGGTCCTAAGAGTCCGGAGATTGCACCAAAGCCACACTCCATTCCTAAGCACCGGAGTACAGCTTTGGTGCAGCTTCCAGATTCTTAGGATGCATGCATCATTTAAATAGCATACCTCCAAAGAGACCCAAAGCAGCTTTATTTTGGCAGTCTGTAACAGGCCTATGAGTCTATGATTGCATTATTTACTACAGGCATGCTGCTGCCACCCAGCACTGAAGGTCTGTATTTCTTTATCTCTCCATCACCATCCTCTCAGTGCAGATGCTGCTAAAAGGTCTTTCCAGCTAGACAGAGGACAAGGAAGAAAAGGGAGGCTTGGGAGAGATAAAAAGACATTGTAAAAAGACTTTTTTTTGGTCAGAGACTTTGATAAGTGAGGTGTGTCTGTATATATTTAGAAGCCATTCTAATGTAATGTGTGCATTATGCTGTTTTCCTTGGAAGGTGGTTTGGTTCTATTTTTGTTTTGGCCTATAACTCCATCGTAAATGTTCACTTGATGGGTTTAATTCAGCTGAAGTTAAGCACTTTGAATTCCAACTGATTTCTTTGGGAGATAAACTTGGATCCATCTCTCCTGTGGAAATGCATTCACATAAAGACATGGCCAGTTTGGGATTTCAACTTCCAAAATTCACCAGCCATGCCATGTTGTGTATCCTAGGACTTGTACTCTAAAAATCTTTCCCAAACTCTGACACCCAAATACATTTAACATTGGTTGGATCATGACGGCAACAGTCTTCTGTGCAATAGTTACTTTCTCACATGTAAAACACCACTAAAACTCCTACGATGACTAAAAATTATCCAGGTGCTTTCGTCATACTGATGGTATTCTTCAAAGTTTGAAATCTCTTCAGTTGCTATCATGGTATTTGGGCTTACAGAGAATGAGCAGCATCTAGAGGCTCATAGAAGCAGTGCAATATTTCAGATCATTATGTCAAGTTATTGACATAGCCAAAAAAAGTTTTTATGATGCACTTGCTTAGCCTTAAACACAGAATTTTCCAGATGATTTTGGTTCCCATTTATAATTATTCTGTGTTTCTTGTATATTCTTTCTTACCTTAAGTGATCCATTAGGGAAGGTAGGATGAATGCTCCCAAATATCTAATGGCTGCTTGTGCTATCTGTCTGGAAAAAATCTAGGTTGCTTTTCAGATATATGAAGGGCCAGACAACATGTGATATGAAATATTACTTTTGTGATGGTGTCTTCTGTTGTTATTTTTAGCCACACATAGAAACTACAAAGTCCTGGAGCATGCAGGTGGTTTGACAATCCTTTGTACTTGCATTAGAATCCCAGTGAAGGTGCTGGGAAGAAAGCATGTGTTTTGGTGCAAGTGCAGACTTCTGTTTTCTGCTAAACAGCAGCTGCAGGAAATTTTCTTTGATGCTGCAAGGCACAAGGAAAATCTCTCCCTGCCTTCCAATAGTAGTAGTAGTAGTAGTAGTAGTAATAATAATAATAATAATAATAATAATAATAGATTTATTTATAGCCCACCCAATCACAAGGAAGCACACATCTGATGCTAGGGGGAAGGAGTGTGTGCTGTGTACCTTCAAGTTATTTCTGACTTATGGTAATCATGGAGTATTCTTGGCAAGCTTTGCTAAGAGCTTCTTTGAATTGCAAATGGACATTAAATTTCCTTGAATTTGAAAATCTACCAGTGACCACTAGGCCAAAGGGGGAGGTGCCAGCCTGCAGATAGCCCTCCCTATAATTTGAACTGACCAGAAACAGACTAACATCTTCAATTTCTTCCTCCTGTTTGCCTGATGAAGAAGCCAGTGTGACTTTGAAAGCTTACAACGTGTAATTGTGCATTTTGGCTGTCCCAGTAATGGTATCCTTGTTTGGATGTTATTCAAATAATGTTAAGGATGTTACTGCATTGGGGTTTGAGTATTTAGAGGCCAAGGAAAACAAAGCTAAATACTGCATCATTTCCCCATTGGGTAGGTTATTCCATAACCGAGCAGAGAAGAGAGAAGTCACTTAGGGCATCATTAGTGAGTTGGCACTCTGGAAATAAATGGTTCCTGGGGTGGGGTGGGAACCTGAAATTTCAATTGTTTCTATTAGTCTGAGTTTGACTCTATTGTTTTCTTGGGCAAACAAAACACTTTGGGGATATCATTATTTTCCCCATCCTGAAATATGCATAAAGCTTTGGACTAGAGGAACAGGCCAAGAGAATATGCATTACAGTTGGTTCCTTTTTACCATGTACCAGTTTCTCAGTAGGCAATTCTGTTTTAGTATTTCTTATTATTAACCTCTAGACTGTTTCTTTTTCTTTGCATGTTAAGCTATATTTCCTCTTTTTGAAATTAGTGAGCAGAATTCTGAATTTGTGGCTTAGGTGTTTTTAAATGCTAACAAATATATACAGTGTGCCCACATTATACACGGATGTGACTTAGGTGGACACCAGTATACGCTGGAAGCCTGTGCTGGAAGAAGCCTCGGTGCCTCCGGAAGGGATAATGGTGCACATGCCACCACCACATGCAGGAGCCCCATTATTTTCAATGGGGCTTGAGCATACATGGAATTCCCCTTACCCCGGGGGGCCTGGAACGGGCCCCCTGCATAAGGGAAGGGCCCACTGTATTTACTAGTCAGTTCCAGAAACATAGGGCCCAAACAGACAGGCCAAAATAAAGCTGCTTCAGGTCACTTTGGAGATATGCTGTTTAAATGCTGCATGCATCCTAAGAGGCCGGAAGCTGTGCCAAAGCCACACACCAGTCCTAAGGATTGGAGCACAGCTTTGCCACAGTTTCTGGTCTCTTACAATCTGTGTGTCATTTAAACAGCATACAGTCGGCCCTTCTTATACACTGATTTTTTTATACACGGATTCAAGCATACACGGTTTGAAAACGTTCAAAAAAAGTATATATTTCAAATTTCAAACCTTGATTTTCCATTTTTTATATGGGACATCATTTTGCTATGTCATTATGGCCCTAGCATGTGATGAGGGTGTAACAATGGCAGCACCCTGTACAGATGGGCACTGCCATTGTTACGTGCAGGATGCCTAGCGTCC
>NC_056523.1:230165840-230266579 GCF_019175285.1 Sceloporus undulatus
TACGAAATGCAATCAGGGCAGCTTACAACATTTAAAATATACATAGTCAAGTAATTCAATCGCATCCCCCCTTAAAATACAATTAAGCAGTTAAGAGTTAAAACATGTTAAAATATGTTAAAATATTATTATAACAACAATAAACAACAATAAACAGTGGACAGTGGTCATAGCGAGACATAGCTAGATTTCCATATTTTAGTGGCTTGGAATTCATTCATGAAAGGCCTGCCAGAAGATGGCTCTGGGTGCTACAACAACAGGACAAGTGGGTGGGGATGGCAGCAGTAGCCAACTCTCCCAGTAGAAAAACCTGCCCTGCCAGCTCCTGGCAGCTTGAGAGTTGGCAGAGCGGTAGGAAACATCAACCCTTGATTATTTAATTCTCACAGGCAAAGACAAATAATTATTGTAGTTTTCTCCCCACCCTGGGATAAAATGAATATTTCTACACAGTTTTCTCTTTGTATTAAATCATTCTGAAATGTACCAAGTTTTTTCTCTCTGCAGAATGGCATACGGAGAAGGGTGAGTGTGTGTGTTGGTTATGTTTTTGCGCAAAAGTCATATTTTCTGGGTAGAAAATATGGAGGTTTTGTGCAAAGAACCACAGGTCTTTCCGCAGGGGAAAAAAATAATCTGGGGCATTTTGGGATGTTCAAATAATGGGGAGGAAGCTGTACAAAAATCTTGCTGCTCCTGATGGGGTCTTCCAGTTGCAGGGACACCTATTTTTCAAACAGAAAATGAATAAAGGAGAATGTTCTTTCCATCCCTAAAGGGAAACTTTCTCTCTTGGCTCAAAAAGATGCTTCACATTGGCAGTACAACAGCAAGTTTATTCTGCACTAGCTAGTCAGACTTTTGCAAGCACAATAAAACAAAACAAAGCAAAACAGCATAAACTCACACACAAAGTGAATAGTACAATCAGGTTAATGATATAAACATGCAAAATGGCTGTAGGAATACCATATATACTTGACTATAGGTCAAACTCATGTATAAGTCGAGGGTAGATTCTGGCACCAAAATTATGGTTTTGATATGATCCTTGGATAAGTCGAGGGTAAAACATAGGGGCATGCAATAAAGGAGGTAAAGGATGAAGAAAAGGAAAATGATGCCAAGTAATTTTAAAAATTCTAGCAAGCATAACTGTTTGTGTTCATACAAAAGGCTGGATGGATGAGAGAATAGAGGAGTTCATTGATTCCAGGACAGACACTTGCCTTTCACCAGAGGATGGTTTCTTTTTAATAAATAAGAGTTAAAGTACAATACTTACATTGACCAATGGATAAATTGACTCAAGTTTTTGGGGTCAATTATTGACCTAACTTTCTAGATTTATACATGAGTATATACAGCACATACAAAACAGGTTTAATCTTATATTTTATAAACAGACAGATTAAAATTCTCTCTGTATCAAAGCTAGTTTAGCTTCATATTGGAATAATGGACTATTATCACCTATAAAATTCTGGCTGTAAACTAGGGTCCAAAACAAATAATCCAGTTTGAGAGCGCCTTAACTGCCCTGACTCAATGCTAGGGAGTCCTGGGAACTGTAGTTTTGTGAGACATTTAGCCTTCTCTGTCAGAGAGCTTTGGTATCACAGTAAACTGCAATTCCCCGTATTCCCTAGCACTAAGCCAGGGCAGTTAAAGCTGTCTTAAACTGGATGATTTCTGCAATGTGTTTTGGACCTATAATCTTTAACAGTTTTGAAATAATACCGATCTTTTCATTATAAAGAAAGCCCCTTCAATTTTTCTAATTTGCCATATAAACACTATGATTTCTCATGAGATAAAGTCAGTTTTCAAGGAAGCAACATTTTGGTAGGTCAGTCCTGCACCATGCTCATTTTGGAGCCTATCCTGGGATATATCTGACGTTGCTCTTTTGAGGGCACACAAACTCTGCCTCAATCCCAGGAGCAGGGATCATGCAGCCCATTGTTCAAGAACAAACACAGCTCTGTAGGGCATGTCAAACATGGCAATGTGTGGTTCAAATTAGTATGTATGGTGTTTGGGTTTGAACACTGAACTATGACTGGAGAGCAAGGCTCAAATCCCTGCTTGACCATGAAAACACACTGGGTGACCTTGGGCAAGTCACACTTTCTTAGCCTCAGAAGATGGCAATGGCAAAGCCCCTCTGAAGAAACATGTCATGTCCTGCTTCCACAACATGGAGATGTACTCTGACTCAGAGGCTGAAGCATTGGACCTGCTGGGACCTGCTGCTGAACCACAGCATGACGAGGTTCCACAGCCACATGTCTTAGAGACAGACCAGCTTTGTCTCTGCAATGCCAGCTCTGGCAGAGAGTCCTGCCCATTCAGATAGAGAAGACAACTTAACCATACCTACCTTTGTCAAGCAGAGGATTTATAGGAAGCGTCAATTAATTAAGCAGTAGCTGCATTGAGCCACTGCTCTATAAATCCCCAGCCCTGCCCTAGGGGAGTTTTCTGAGATTGTTTGAACTACCTTGCTCCCCATTGTATTCCTGAACTCTGTGCTTGACTTGGACTGTGTTTGTTGACTCTGGATACCTTGTACCTGACCTGCACTGTGTTTGATGACTCTGGATGTCATTTATCTCACTTGGGTATTGCTGAACTCTGTTTGGCACTTAAGACTTGTATTTACTAAACTGAAGGGCTGAACTGTAAGCTGCTCTGTGACTTTGCTTGTTCATTATCTGCTAGCTATCAGTTACATAGCTTTGGCTGCCTGCCTGGACTGAGTTTGGTACAAAATGTATTATTGATTATGTATCAAGAAAACTCTGTGATAGGTTTACCTTAGGATCACCATACATCAGAAACGACTTGAAGGCAAATGGCGCACACACATATCCAGGTGGAGAAGCAATCAATAACAGTGCTAGCATTTCCATTTTTTTTCCTGCCGACACTACTCAAAGTGCAGCTGTGTATGTGCACAGGCTTCAAAGTTTCTGACTTTTGGGGGGATGCTGTAAACTGAGGCCTAAATCCTATTGTTAGTTCCAACTAGATTATTGCCCAGCTGGATTTATCTCTGTGCTGACATCTCATTCACTACTCTAATTGGGACTAACCAACAGGATTCTAGCCAGAATGTATATCTGAGAATTTGTGATTCATCTATATGTTAAATTCCCATACAGAAATATGAATTGTGTGACTGCAAACATCCTCTTTCCCAGTATAATTTTCACCATCAATAACAATGATGATGTCATATTGGCATAATGGACTATTATGCTATTTACCCAAATAATCCCTATTGAAGAGAATGTCTCCTGATGATGGGTCATTCCTTATACCCTTCTACACACAACCAGAACATGCCACCTGGGTGCTGCAGCTATTTTTTGCAAGCAGATTTCCCAGATGTGCTGTATTTTCTGACGTTTCTTACCCACTGCCATAATGCAAACAGGTGATGGGAGGGAGGACTAATGAGGGCATTGCTCTCCAGTTATTTCTTTTTCTATTTAACTTCTTTTATAATGGACCAATGACCCAATCCTTCCCTCCTTTTTCCCCCCTCTGTCCACGCAATGAAAATTGCCTCTCTACACAGCATTGCAGAAATAACTGTGTCATTTTGATATAGACGTTTGTTAGGTAATGGCTGAGGCTGAGATTTGAGCTTGAGCTGGAGAGCAGGGACTTCAAATTTATATCCACCTTGGATCCTATCCCAGGAGAAAGAAAGGGTATAGATTTGTAACCAAGGGTCTGATTCGGGGAATTTATTATTATTGTTATTAGCTCAATATTGCAAGAGGAGGCCTGCTACGATGGCCCTGCAGAATCGCCTCCCGTTGTGTATACCAAGAGACCAGGGAATCCAGTAACTGGAGCTGAGACAGACTTCTAGAATTAATATCCAATTTATTTATAAGGAGAAAAACATATACAATTCACTACCATACACACACTCATACAAGGTTCAGGAAATCAAGAGTGGAAATAGGGAATAGTTCAAGGCAGTACTAGGGCTATACTTATTTCAGTAGGCTTCTTCAGGAGTCCAAATGGAATATGATGGGGATGGCATGAGGCTCAGTCACAGAATGACTGGGCCAGGAACCAGGAGTCAGGAGCCAGGTCAGGGTTCAAAGGGACAGAGCTTCCCCCTGAAATCCAGACTGGCCCAATGAACAGACAAAAGTCTGGAGTTTTTATAAGGCAAAATCTTGCTTCTGGCAAAAGTGCTTGATGGTGAGAACAAAAGGTGTTTGGTTGCTTGGCCATTGTAAACAAAGGCTTTGCATTGTCTTGTTGAGGCAAAGTGGTCTGACAGCAATCGGGGGGAGATGGTAGATGAGTTAATTTAATCACTGGCTCATCAAGTGTGAGACCTTTATTCTTGGAGGTGATGGTTTTCCCTTTTGCAACTCCCAAACCTTTCTGTGGGGAATTTCCAAAGTGTTGCTTCTCAGGGGTCTTGTGAGGCTGACTCATTTGCCTACCTGACCCACTGCTTTCAGGATTATGGCTGCTAGCCTGGCAGGTCAGTTTGAGGTCATGAAGGAACTCCAAACACACTCCAAAATTTATTAAAATCCATATGTGGTAACAGATACAGCAAACAAATAAACAAACCCTTTGCTGTATTGCAGAATGGATCCATTCCTTTCCAGGATCTATTAGAATAAGGTGCTCTCATCATCCAAGAGTGAAAAGCTTTCACTCAGGCTTTATGTTCTATCCAAATATCCAAAGCCAGGTAGCATACCTTAGAATGACAATAAATCACAGATAAAATGAAGCAAAACTAACACTTCTTGTAGTGCAGGATATTTCTTGACCCCAATAAATTCCAGTATCATCCCCCTTCCACACACATGGAGGCAGTTTTTATTTTCCCTGGGGAAAAAAAGCTACTGGTCCTCAGAGCATGCCATTTCTCCTTTGTTGCTATTATGTGCCTTCAAGTTGATTCTGACTTATGGTGATCCTGTCCTAGGGGTGATTCAGAAGTTGTGTTTTTGTGGCAGGACTATGCGAATAATCTTACACATTCTGGGTATGTTATTCACACTACTGAACTGCATCTATGCTCATCTCTGTGAGTTCAGTTGCTCACACGTGCCAGCACTTAAATAAAGATGGAGGCCCGTTACAGACCGCCCAAAAGGGGCGGTCTTGGGCCGCTGCTGGTTGCAGCGCGGAGAAGCCGCAGCAGCCAAACCGCGCGACTCCTCCGCGCTGCAAAAAAGGAGTGCAGAAATCGCACTCCTTCCGGCAACCCGGCAGAGCCGCCGCAAGTGCCAAAGCGCGCACTCGCGACGGCTCTTCCGGGTTTAGCTGTCCGGACGCTGTGCGTCCGTTACATCAAGATGGCCGCGCCCGTCTATATAGGGCGCTGCCATCTTGCCGTATGGAATACGCGCGAGGGGCAAGGCGCGTCCAGAAGCACCGCCCCTTGCACGTATTCCTGGCGCAACGACGGCGCCGCTTAGGCCTGTCTGTAAGGCGCCAAAGTCAGTGAACTGAATAACATGTTCCAGGCATGCAGAGTTTTTAACCAGGTCTATTCGCATTGGTTATTTATGCTGCCTACCATGCAAATCTTTTTTTTTTTTAACCCTGGAATAAAGCCTTCATTTTGAGAGACGTTTAGGTAACAGTACTTAGAACAACAGCATTGCCACATGTAGGCACATGTAGATGGTGCTGTAACCTGTTGGTCTGTTTTGGGGTGAAGTTTAGAGGCACTCTCTTAGTTTTTTGTTTGTTTGTTTGTTTGTTTGTTTTGAAGCAGTGTAGTGGTGGCTTGGAACTGGAAAGATATTTGCATATATTCTTACTTTTTATTGAGGCAACACCTTTTAAATGACAGACATTGGTCAGTTAGGAGGTAGTTCCCCTGCTGTTTTCCAGGACTCTTTAATTCCTGGCAGCCTTTCAAGCCTTCAGGTCTTCCAGCCATTTCACAAACACATCCGGCAAGGTACTAGCTTGATGCTGATGTACAGTGGGCCCTTCTCATCTGTGGGGTTTGATTCCAGCCCCCCACCACCATGGATGGGGAAAATTAGACTCATAGAATCATAGAGTTTGAAGAGACTCCACAGGCCATTCAGGAAAACACAATCAAATCATTCCTGATAGATGGTCATCCAGCCTCTTTTTTAAAATATCCAAAGAAGGAGACTCCACCACCCTCTGAGGGAGTGTGTTCCACTGTCAAACAGCTCTTACTATCAATAAGTTCCTCTTGTTTAGGTGGAATCTCTTTCCCTGCAGTTTGAATCCATTGATTTGTTTGATTTGATTTGAAGAAAACAAGCTGGCTCCATTCTCAATATGACATTCCTTCAAATATTTAAACAGGCCTATCATATCACCTCTTAATGTTCTCTTCTCCAGGTTAAACATACCCAGCTCCCTAAGTCACTCCTCATAGGGCTTTGTGCTTGCCAGACCCTTTAACATTTTGGAGTCCCTCCTCTAGACATGTTCCAGCTTCTCAACATCCTTTTTGAATTGTGTGCCCAGAACTGGGCACAGTATTCCAAGTGAGGCCTGACCAAAGCAGAATGTGGGAGCTGAAGCCCATATTAATCAATGGGCAGCAGTGTGAGAGTGTCCACATCACTCTCTAATATGGGGTGAGCCATTCTGTGGCAGCTCCAGTCCACTGATGGCTAGCCTCAATATAAAAGCAAGATGCAAGCAACATATTTATGTAAAGCTGTTGCAACTGAGCTTCTCTAAAACACTACATTAGAATATAGCTGTTCTTTCACCCTTGCTCTTGGACATTGAAGCCAGGCCCACTTTTCTCTCTGGCAACTCCCCAAGCTTGGTGATTTTGATTTATTGTCTGGTAAATTCTCTGACTCAACAGCTTCCTCTCCCCAACTTCCTCTTGCACTCTCTAGCTTTAGACAGACCCCCCTCCCCCTGCCAAGCTGCCTTGGGCATTTGCACAAGCTTGACTGCTATGTCTGTAACCTCTGGTGCAGAATTTTCTCTTATCTGGACATCTTCTGATCTCCATCAGCACTGCTTATGTTCTGCACCTTGTTCGTTCCTCATAACCTCCAGAGCATTGATCAATTCTCTTTCTCAAAAGTATTGGCTTCTTCTCTCTGCTCTGGCTTGTTTGTATTAAGACTCTGCAAGTCATTCTGTTCTTCAATGCATAACACATTTGTCCCAGTCTCGCAAAGTACTCTTTGCTCCTCTTAGGATGTTGACAAACTAGAGTGTGCCCAGAGGAGGACAATCAAAAAGGTGAAAGATTTGGAAACCGTGCCCTATAAGGAGAGATGTAGGGAGTTGAGTGTGTTAAGCCTGGAGAAGGGAAGGTTGAGAGATGATATGATACCCCTGTTTAAGTATTTGAAGGATGTCATATTGAGGAGGGAGCAAGCTTGTTTTCTGCTGCTCCAGAGAATTGGACCCGGATCAATGGATCGAAGCGACAGGTAAAGAGATTCCACCAAACATTAGGAGGAACTTCCTGATAGTAAGAGCTATTCAACAGTAGAATACATTCCCTTGGAGTGTGGTGGGGTCGCCTTCTTTAAAGGTTTTTAAACAGAGGTTGGAAGGCCATTTGTCAGAGGTGCTTTGATTCTGTTTTCCTGCATGACAGAATGGAATTGGACTGAATGGCCCTTGTGGTGTCTTCCAACTCTTTGATTCTATGATTCTTAACCAGTGGCCCTGGTTCATTCCTAGCAATCAGCATGTCTTGGTATATCTGCTCAGATTCCCAGTACCATTAGATGACAACAACAGAGCTGTTCCAATATAAATCACCGACCTTTTCTACTCTGCATCAATTTGGCTGATTAACACCACTTCCTCAGCCCTCAGATCCATAAGCCTACATTTTTCTTTTCTTTTCTTTCTTGTTTGTTTGATTTATAGCCCACCTTTTCCCTAGAAGAGATCTGGTGTGTTTGGATACTATGGGCATCGGCAACAACAATGTGATGTTATAGCACAATTGAAAAACAGATGAATTAAAACCAATTTTCAAGTACATTGATTAAAACAAATTGTTATTTTGAACCTTCGAGTTGTCTACGACATATGCTGACTGGAGATAGCAATCGTTTTCCCATGACAAAGGATGCCTATGGATCAAGTGATGTGTAAATTTGGTTTCCCTTTTGATGTAGGACAAAGCCTCCACTGACTACGTGACTAGGAACCTATTTAAGGTCCAGTTTTTCCTTTGTTCGAGGTTCCATGTTGGTGGCAGGCAGGCACTCTGTCAGTCTGCTTCTCCTGGTTCCAGGCACCCCTTTCCCCATTTTCCTTCAGTGTTGCTGCAGCTACCTTGATTCCGAGGGAAATCATTTCCCATTGCAGGCAAGTATTTCCATTAGAAGGCCTTGTGTTCTCTTTCCATTTTTCCTCCCTTTCTTCTATTAGTCTTGAGTGATTGCATGAGTGAATGTATGTGTGTGTGTGTGTCCCCCCTGTGTATCAATAAACTAGATTAAAATTCAAAGACTTTGCCTTTGCTTCAGTTCCTGGAAGTTCTGGTCCCTTCGTAAACACTGCTGGGATTCGATCCGAAAAGGGTACTTGTAAGGAGCCCCATATTGGTATGCTGAGCTAATTAATATTCCCCAAAATTTGAGCAGATATCCTTACAGCTGGGAGAATGGGATTTGCCCAATGTCACCCGGTTAGTCTCCATGGCTGAGTGTGGATTTGAACCCTGGTGTCCCATATTCATAGTCTAACACTCAAAGCATGACACTATGATGCACCATGGTGGTAAAATAAGAGATCAGCAGTCTATTCCTATGCATGTATAATCAGTGGTAAGCCCCACTGAGTTCCATGGGACTTACTCCTAAGTAAATGTGACCAAAAATCAACAAAAACTAGTTGTGGAGCAGAGTTATGTCACAAAACCATTTCTCCTCAGATCTATGGGTTTATTTCACATTATTATTATTATTATTATTACTCAATCATCATTTCTCATTGGTTCTAATAGAGTTCTTTAATACATAATACTGCATTATAGATAAAATGGTAAAGTTCCATTTTTGCAAACAAGTTAACTTTAGTATTCATAGAGATATAAATTGGTATATGTGTGTCCTTTCAGAATAATGCTGGGGGAAAAACTAGTAACTTTTTAATTTGCCTGTGTGTGTGAATATGAGAATGCTCCTGAAGAGGCAATGGGCTCCTCAAGACAGCGCAAATTGGTTGTGAAATTGTGGTGTTTGCTGTTGTATTTTATTTTTGTGTTTTATTTCAAATCCAAATGATGTTTCTGTTGTCCTCGACAGTATGTGGGCAATAACCAGCACCAGCTGCAACATTTTATTCCCATTCTCAGGTTGTGTTTCCTTTTAATTCTGAGACACGCTGCAACAAAAAAAACCCTTCTCCTTTCTCCCTCTCTGTCTCCCCCCTCTCGCTTTTTAGAGTTATAGTGCTATAGTATAGCCATTTAAATTACATTTTTGTACTACAATTGACCCTTGGTATCTGCTGGATATTTGT
Source organism: Sceloporus undulatus (assembly GCF_019175285.1). Classification (NCBI taxonomy): domain Eukaryota; kingdom Metazoa; phylum Chordata; class Lepidosauria; order Squamata; family Phrynosomatidae; genus Sceloporus; species Sceloporus undulatus. Next base: position 230,175,345 of record NC_056523.1, read on the forward strand.
TCCAGGATGCCAAAATCCATGGATGCTCAAGTCCCATTAAAATGATGACAGTAACATGATGTCCCTTATATAAAATGGCAAAATCAAGGTTTGCTTTTTGGAATTTATATTTTGTGGAATATTTTCAATCCATGGATGCCTGAATCCATGGATTTAAAAAAAAAAAATCAATGAATATGGAGGGCCAATGGTATAGCAGTATAACTCAAAGAATTTGAAGTTTAGAAAACTTGCCATTCAAGCCATAGAATCACTCCAGCAAACCAAGCCCTTTCAAAAAAATTGGGAGACAGCCATACTGCAGTACAATCATCACTAGACCAAAGAATGGAATGAATGGGTATGGAATTGACACCAACCAGCAAAACTAAAGGAGGTATAGTGCAATGCTTCTTTAGATCAGTCTGGAAGAGCTTGACAGTTATCATGTCCTTCTGACCATCTTGGGTCTCCTGACAAGGCTGACCATATGTATCATTTTAAATGGGTCAGTACTTTTTTTTAAAATGTATTTCCAGACTGTCCCATCATTTTAATATAAATGTCAATTTTGTCTCATTTTCAAGAATAATGCCCTGTTATGTTGTGAAAATTGTTCGAAGATCCCTGTTTGAAGTTGTGGTTGTCAAAAAAGAAAATAAATGTGTCATGGAGTGTAAAAAGTTTTATGATAAGACCCAAATTTACTGTGTATGATTACTTCCTGAGAGAAATATTCATAGGATGATTGTGGTGACATACAGTCTCCTTCTATGTCTACATAAACTTTTGTATGAGTTCTGCCGCTGAAGAATAATTGTTAGCTCAATAGGTTTGTGTACTAAAACTTTAGTTATTGTCTTACTTTTTAATTAATATGGAATATTACATAGTTCAGACCCATTTTTGCCATCCCATTTGGGCACATATGGTCAGCCTCCTGGTGACCCCCATCTTCCCCATTCAAAGCATTTCTGGGACCCTGCAGAAAAATATACTTGATGGGATATGATATATGTGCCCAGAATGGCATATGAACAATAAAGGAGTCCAAGGATCTTTTATTGCACATCCAGAGTATGCCGTTCTGGGCCCATACATCACTCTCCACTATGTATTCTTTACTATGTTGTAAGGAAGACTATGTGATAACGTAGGAAGGAAAAGGTGACATTCAGAGTGTGCTTGTCATGCATACTCTTTGACCCAAATACCCACTTTCGATAAATGACACAGTCCTGGAATGTAACTGTCGTACAACCATGTGCTTTTCAGTTTCACAGTTCTGCAATTTCCTCATTTGTGAAGAAACGTCAGAGTGGATTGTAAAACAGCATCTTATTGAGAAAGGCAGAATTGACGTCCGCATTATCTCTGAGGCAAGGATGTTAGATAAATCCAGCATTCAGAGCTCAACTCAGAGCTCTGAAAAATCACTTTTTAAGACCATAGCCAGTAAGTGACGTAGTGTGGCAAATATGTACCTGGATATTGTGTTATCTTTTGCTTTACTTAATATTTGAAAAGCAGCTGGGGGATTTGGATGACGGCCATGGTTCTTGGGGGGAGTGTTTTAAAATTCACACAAGAGATAGAAAGCTTCTAGCGTTTCTGTTTTCCCAATTTAAATAACCATATAAACACCCAATTCCATACAGAAATAAGTGTGTGCATTCACACACACATTGCTATTTGCTTCTGGGATTGGGAAGACAAACATAATACAATATTGGCACTAGCCTTTTCACTGTTTTCACCTAAAAAGGTGACTGTCATGTTTTGTACACATTTTTTCACATGCAAAATATTCTGTTTTCAAGTAGCATTTTTGTGTGTGCAAAATTGCAGGTTTTTGAACCTGTTCCCCCCAGCAATCTTATACAAAATAATTATTTGATTATCTGGAAAGTGTTTTTGTGTGTGAATATAAAGAATATAAAAATAATGACCGCAGAGAAGCCATACAAATTTGAACTGGACAATGAAGCAATAGAAATAGTAAAAGAGTTTTCATACCTGGGTTTAAAATGCAAAGATATACAACTAAGCACTAAACTCAGAATCATGCAAGGCACTGTAATCTCTATCACCAGGGCGGGTTATAAACCGCCGCTTTGAGGCGGTCTGCCGCCGCCGCCGTTTGCTCCGTGCGGGAGCCGCAGCAGCCACACCGCGCGGCTCCCGCACAGACCGAAAAAGAAGCTCCAAAATGGAGCTTCTTCTTGCGGTGCCTCTGTGACGTCGCGAGGCGCCAAGGGCACATTCGCGATGTCACAGATGCCGCGACATGTTCGGACACACAGCGTCCGCTACGTAAAGGTGGCGCCGGCCGTGTGGAACGGCCGGCGCCATATTGTACGGACAGAGTCCATATTAGAACCAGGGGCGTCTAGAAGAGACACCCCTTTTTTAAACTAATTTGAGATGTGGTGCTGGAAAAGAGTGCTAAGGACACAGTGAATGTCAAAGAGGACAAAGAAAAAGATCCTTGAACAGATCAAACCTGAACTCTCCTGGAAGCCAAGATGACCAAATTGAGACTGTCATTCTTTAGCCATATCATGATAAAGCAAAACTCATTAGAAAAGACAATAATGGAAAGAGAAGTGGTGGGGAGTAGGAAAAGAGGAAAGTCGCATTCTAGATGGATAGAATCAATAAGGGAGGTCATGGGCATAAATCTGCAGGACTTGAGCAAAGCAGTGAAGCACAGGGCATCTTGGAGATGTCTCATCCACAGGATCACCATGGGGCCAAACAGATTGGTAGAAAGGGGCAGCGAGACACTTCCCTGGATGGAGACTGCGGCAACCAAATGCCATGGCCTTTGGGAGGCCTAAAAAGAACCCGCCCCAAAGTGGGTTCTTTTTAGGCTGCATGCAGGGCACCATTGCTGCAGTCATGTGCTATGATGATGTCTGTGCGACATGATGCTGTTTGGGTGCCGCACCGCACGGACATCATCATTGCATCCCCCATATGGACAGGCACATGTTATGATGGTGCCCAGGCAGCGAGGTGAGGGCTTTGAGTGTGGGGACACTCAGCCCTCACCCTGCTAGCAGAACTGCACTTGTCGCCCATCTGTATCAGGCCTATGAGTCATTGTCAACTCGAAGGCAGTTAACAACAACAACAATGCTATTATCCCCACCGCATTTACCTCACCATGTGCTTTGTGAGTACCGTATTTTCTGGTGTATAAGACGACGGGGTGTATAAGATGACCCCCAACTTTTCTTATTAAAATTTTGACTTTGAGCTATATTCGCTGTATAAGACCCCTCCTCCAAATCCAAGGAGGGAGCAGGCCGGTGTTCGCTTGCGCCGGCCTCGGCGCTCCTTGGAGGGGAAGGGCAGCGGCCCTCACGCCAGCCTCGGCACTCCTTCCCGGCCTCCAAGGAGGCCTGGAAGGAGAGGAAGGGCAGAGGCCCTCGTGCCGGCCTCGGCGCTCCTTCCCGGCCTCCGAGGAGGCCTGGAAGGAGGGAAAGGGCAGTGGCCCTCGCTCCAGCCTCGGCACTCCTTCCCGGCATACAAGACAACCCTCAACTTTGAAGAAGATTTTTATGGGTTAAAAAGTCGTCTTGTATGCCGGAAAATACTGTAGTCTCTCTCTCTCAGTATTAAAATAAAGCTGTAATAATGCTATTATGGCACAACAGCATTATGGTACATGCTTCACTGCCCAAATTGTGACAGGAGCACAGGAAGAGGAAGAGACCAAACCACCCCTGACATTTTGCTGCCTTTCTCCTGTGAAAAGCAAAAGTGTTTATCATGCTAATTCATTGTTGTCCTGTACTTCATTTGTACTCATTATGCTGTAATAATTCCATTGTGGCATAACTTCATAGATTATTACATTGTTACTATATATATAGTAGCAACATTGTGGTGAATGGTACCACAGAAATCAGTGAAGAAATCTTTGGTAAACACCCTCAAGCAGTCAAAGCATCTGAATAGTGACGTTAAAGGGTTAACAGGCCAGGATCTAAGCTTTAATGCATTGTAACAACAAAACTTTTCTATAAAAGGATGATAAAGGAGTATAGACCACAGAAAACACAACTACATTCTCTTTGGAGGTTTTGTCCTCCTCACCCAAGCACCAGAAGTAGTCTGAGGTGTCCCTGCAGAAGATTTCCTTGGAAATCCCAAGGGAGGAACAACCAGATCACACTCACACCCACACACCACAGACTAGCTGATAGTTCTCACAGTGAAGTGGAATGAGGCATCCACACTCAAACTGAATCATAGTAGGAAAGGAGGCTATTAATGAATTATTTTCAGCCTGGAAAAAAATCACATTCCCAATGACTGTACAATACAATAACACTGGGAGGACCACAACATCGTGTGATAAGGCTGAGACAAAGCTAGACTAAACCAAGACTAAAAGCAAGGTGTATAACAGCATGGTGTGATAAAGACCTGTGCATCAGTCTGAGAGTTGTGTGTTCGGTCTACACTGGGTGAACTTCCTCCTGTATCAGATGGCCTTCCTCTAGTAACACTATATACCCACTATCTACCACTCATGAGAATAATACAAAAAATGTGCCTGGTGACTGGAGCAAACTTTCCTCTGCTGTCTCAGAGCAACTGACATTTGGATAAAGGGTTGCTTTTCCCCCTCTTTGTAAGAGAGGAGGTTTGCTTTGGGTTCTGTACAGTGTTTTCTTAAGTATGTCATATATCCCTGGATTCAGCTGGGTTGGGAAACTCATGAAAAAATTAAACGGAACCCGTGGGAATGAACTTACTTTGCCACAATATACATTTGATTTATCACATGTGTGTTGGTTTTATTGCATTTGCACAAAGAAGAAAAATATGTCATTATTCAGCATGATAGTTCTTTGTTGGGGGTGCAATATGTTGTTCTCATGCTATAAATGAAAAACTATTCACCTCTCAGTCCTCCAAATACTGTGAATAGGGACAGCATAGGATAGATTCAAGAGAGAACCTTTATTTTAAAATTGATATGATTAATCATTGCTAAAACAATTATATCCCTATCAAACTAAATAATGAAATAATATAAATGCAAAGACTAAAAGAAAACTATTTAAAATCTCCCATTTATAATATTAGTAGGAAGTTGGAGGCTCCGGTACAAATTCGCCACAAAAGGTGTGCTCAGTTGGTGCAGTGAATCTCGAGTCCCACGTTTATTCTTTTCTTCTTTTTGCCACAGGTATGTTTCTGCATTTCATCCTCTGAGTGCATGCATCCACAGATTCCTCTGGGTGAATGGAGGTCTGTTTGCAATGCAAGTTTCTTTGATAAATCAAATAAACTAAAATCAGATAATTTCAAAACTATCTTGATACTTTTCCTTCTTTATTATATTTCGGCCTGTGGGCCAATGTCTTGGAGAGCTAAATACCAACTTCGATTTAACCAGTCTTGTTGTGAAAGAGTTTGTTCAAATTTTTTTCCTATTTTCAAAATAGCCCAATAGCTATTTGACAGCTATTGTTACTGTGGAAAGCATCCCAGTTAGCTCCTTATGGCTTAATTATATATTTTCTCTCCCCCACCCACACGGAAAGCAATAATAGTTCTCCCTGGCAAGAAAGAGCAATTGTCTGATTTGTCATGCATAAGATAAAATCTGTTACTTGATTCCAGAGCTCCTTTGCTTATGGGCATCCTTTGCTTATGGGCATTCTAGCCACAAATGCCTCAATGTGCCACTCCCCCCCCCCCCCCCCCCTAGACTTTTTAGACTTATATCTTTGTCAGTCTTTGACATCTGTGCAGGACAGTAGTGTCAGTGGTGTACTGCTTTTAAAATGGTTTCCTTTTTTTGAGTCTGAAATTGATTTAAATGTCTGTGAGTTCCATTAATTGAACCAAGTGGTCTCAGGTAATTATATCTCTAAGTCATGCAGTCTTTAGCCAAGGCCAACAAACAATTATAAAAGCAAGACTATCGCTCTTTTACTTCTAGGAATTTGCTGACCACATAAAATCAATGTGGTCAGCAAATTAAGGATCTTCATGCCCCTTCTGTCTATGCCAGATCATTTTCAAAGGTAAATATCTGCATTTTCTGCAACCAACGGAAACCAGAAGAGCATTGTGCAGGGAAGATTAGGATAACATATGCTAAGTTTTTATTTTGGGTCTGGTTTTTATTTTGAGTCTTTAAGTGGGGGGTGGGGTGGGATATGCTATTTCTTTTTAAATCATTATTATAATTTTAACTGTTTGATGTTTTAATACTTGTTATATTCCGCCTTGATTCCCTATTGGGAAAAGGTGGAATAGAAACAACAACAACAACAACAACAACAACTTGTCCCGTTATATCAACTTTCTTGGCCCATTATACTAACTTTCTTAGCTTATTAGTCCCAGAAGCCTCTGCAGCTCCAGCTGATGCTAGCTTTTGGTTTTCACTGAGGTTAAACTTAGATAACCTTGACACCTCACCAAATGGTTGCCATCACCACATGCTTGACATGGCCTTGGTCTATAAGGAGGAATTTGTACCAGCCAATCTGTTAAGATACTTTCCTAACTAGTTTTTAGAATAATGGGACATTAGTTGTTGCTCAAATCAGCCCTGATTCATAGTAACCCTGTGGATGAGACTTCTCCAGAACCCCTATCCTCCACTGTTCCGCTTAGTTCCTGCAAACCCATCCCCATGACCTCCCTAATAGACTCCATCCATCTAGCATGCTGCCTTCCTCTCTTTCTACTTCCCTTCACCTTTCCTAGCATTATTTTTTCCAGTGAGTCATGTCTTCTCATGATGTGACCAAAGTACAACAACCTCAGTTTTGTCATCTTAATTTCCAGGAAGATTTCAGGCCTGATCTGTTCAAGGACCCATTTGTTTGACATTTTAGCTGTCCTGGTATCCTCAGCACGCTTTTCCAGCAGCACATCTCAAATGAGTTGATTTTTTTTCTGTTGGCTTTGCTCACTGTCCAGCTTTCACATCTCTACATGGTGATGGGGAAATGCAGTGGCTTGGACATCTAGCAAATATTAATTAGCTTCTCTCTGTGTGTGTTTTGTGTACCTTCAAGTCATTTCTTTTGATGACCATAAGGTGAACCTATCATGGGGTTTCCTTGGCATGTTTTTTCAGAGGGAGTTTGCCATTGCCATTAAGTAAGGCTGACAGACAGTGACTTGCCCAAGGTGACCCAGTGGGTTTATATGACTGAACCAGGATGCGAAATGTGATCTCCAGAGTTATAATCGAATGCTCAAACCAGTATGCCATATTGGCTCTCTGAGGCTCTGTCCAGAAGGGCCCTTTGTGGCGTGTCCATGATGTGCTAGGGTTGCCTCGGGGCAGCGCATGCACATGCCCCACAACCCTAGCATGTCATGCACGCGCCGCAGTTACAAAGCGCCATACATACGGTGCGTGCAATGATTACGTCGCAACTGCACCACCTCTAAATGGCGCTGTGCAGCTGTGATGTAACCGCGCCTTCTTTGGCACTTTGTGGCACCGCAAACAGGAGCTGCTTTTGGGAGCTCCTTCTTTGCTGCACAGCAGCGCCACACAATTTATATGCTGCAGTGCTCCTGCACAGCAGAGAGAGGCACTGAGGAGGCGCTTCTTTTTGGTGGTCTGTATCCTGCCTAACTTATCTAGACACAGATATCAGATGCAGGTGCCATTATTTGGAAGCACATGTCCAGCAGACAACAGGTATTCTTGACAGGGAGTGCAACAGTACATGCAGTGCAGAAGGATTTCTGTCCATGAAAGCCCCTATAGAATTGGCCTTAGAAAGCTCAGTGAAGACCAGACATACTGGCATGGTATTGTATGTCACCAGCCTGTGATGTCTTCATTATTGCTTCACAAAGGCTTCCAAGAGCTGACTGGAAACAGAAGTTAATCTGTATGCCTTTGTTTGGATAATTTTACTTAATTTAATATCTGTACATTTTGCTGTCTGTCCAATAATTTGGTCATTCTTTTCACTCATTGCCTCTGTATCTTAAAAGAATCACCTTTTAGGAAAATTAGGGGGATTCACGAAAATGGAGAAATTAACCAATGTAATTAAAGAAAAATCAGTAGAGGATGTTTCAAAAACCTGGGGACCCTTTATAGATGTCTTGAAGGAGGATTGAGGAGATGTACTGTATCTACTTATGAATTTGAGGTTTAAAGGGTGAGGCAAGTATCACATATAGTCGACTATAAGTCAACCTCATGTATAAGTCAAGGGCAGTTTTTATGGACAAAATTAAGAATGGCCCATAGATAGGTTGAAGGTAAAACTTAGGGACAAGTAACAAAGGATGTAAAGTATGAAGCAAAGGGAAACAATGCCAAAGAACTTACAAAATTCTGAAAAAGCATAACTGTGCACAGCATAAAGGCTGGATGGATGAAGAGAGAACTAACTACCATTGCCATTTTCCACCAAGGCATCCGAAAAGGCCAGAAGCAGTGCCACAAGAAAGAGAGTAGAGGGGGGTCAGAACTTCTTTTAGGTTATCCTGGATCAGACTAAACTCTCATCTTTTGCTACAAAACTAAGGTTGCATCCACATTGGAGAAATAATCTGGTACGACCTCACTTTAACTGCCATGGCTCAGTGCTATGGAATTCTGGAAACTGTAGTTTGTTCCCAGAGTTTCATAGCATAGCTTTGGCCCAGCTTTCTGGTCTATTCAGGTCATTTTGGCAGCCATGGCAGTTATAGTGGGGTCAAACTGGATTATTTCTACACTGTAGATGCAACCACAGAGAAGGGGATGGTTCCTACAGTATGTGCATTGGCCCATGGATAAGTTGACCCAGGTTTCTGGAGTCAATTTTTTGACTAAAATTTCTAGACTTATGCATGAGTATATACAGTACTTTACAACAGTTAAAAAAGGGATTGAAACCCAATAATGGTGTTAATGAAGGTTAATAATGGTGCATAGGTTTACATGGGTAGCCAGCCATTGTATATTATCAAAAAGTAAGAAATTGGTTTCTATTTCATACCAAAAGGGCATTTAGGAGTAATATATAAAAATACATTCTGAGAGAAGTGGGGAAAGAATGCTGTGGATATAGTATATCTTGATTCCAGTAAGGCCTTTGACAAGGTTTCCCATGACATTCTTGCAAACAAGCTTGTAAAATGTGGGCTAGACAAAGTAACTGTTACATGGATTTGTAATTGGTTGACTGGCCGAACCCCCAAAGGGTGCTCAATAATGGCTCCTTTTCATCCTGGAGAGAAGTGACCAGTGGGGTCCCACAGGGCTCTGTCCTGGGCCCATTGCTATTCAACATCTTTATCAATGACCTGGATGACAGAATTGGGAGCATACTTATCAAATTTGCAGATGACACCAAATTAGGAGGAATAGCTAATACTCCAGAGGACAGGATCAAAATTCAAAATGACCTGAATAAACTAGAAAGCTGAGCCAAAGCTAACAAAATGAAATTCAATACGGAAAAATGTATGGTACTGCACTTAGGGCAGAAAAATAAAATGCACAGATATAGGATCATGGGAGACACCTGGCTGAACAAGACTACGTGTGAAAGGGATCTAGGAGTCCAAGTAGACCACAAATTGAACATGAGTCAACAGTGTGATGCGGCAGCTAATAAGGCCAATGCAATTTTAGGCTGCATCAATAAAAGTATAGTGTTTAGATCAAGAGAAGTAATAGTGCCACTCTATTCAGTTCTGGGCACCACAATTCAAAAAGGACATTGAGAAACTGGAGTGTGTCCAAAGGAGGGCGACTAAAATGGTGAAGGGTCAGGAAACCACGTCCTATGAGGAACGACTTAGAGATCTGGGGATATTTAGCCTGGAGAAGAGAAGGTTAAGAGGTGATATGATCGCCCTGTTTAAATACTTGAAGAGATGCCATATTGAGGAAGGAGCTAGCTTGTTTTCTGCTGCTCTAGGGAACAAGACCCAGAACAATGGAAGAGAGATGCCACCTCAACATTAGGAGGAACTTCCTGACTCCCTCGGCATGTAGTGGAGGCTCCTTCCTTGGAGGTCTTTAAGCAGAAGCTACATGGCCATCTGTTGGGGATGCTTTGATTGAGAGTTCCTGCATGGCAGGGGGTTGGACTGGATGGCCCTTGTGGTCTTTTCCAACTCTACAATTCTATGATTTTATGATTCTATGATTGTTTGCTTTTTTGTGCATGTGTATTTTTAAAATACATATATTTTTGGTTCTTTTAAAGGGGGAAAGGGAGGCTGTAAGGAAGAAGCAGGTTTCAGTGTCTGTAAGAATGTAAAGACGCCACATGTATGTATTTAAGAATGTCACACATTTTATGTTCTTTTTATGCGTGTTAGAAATTCCTATACAGATAGATAGATAGATAGATAGATAGATAGATAGATAGATAGATAGATAGATAGTGCTACACATAGCAATCCGATAGCACTAATTTGCTGGAGTTTTTTATTCTTATACATTAATCTGTGTATATTCCTGCTCCTGTCCACATTTTATCAATTTGGGGCATCTTGGATGAAAATAAACTGAGTGAAAAAGCTGCCTTATGGTTATTTTGTGGAACTTTTAAAAATTGCAACTTCTAGAGCCTGGAAAGTTTCTCTTTTGGGTACTATAGTTTCAAGAACCCCCACAGCCATGACAGCTGGAAGAGTCGAAGAGTACTGCTCCAAAAAAAATAAAGAACTTTAAAAAAAACCCTGTGAATTACCTTTAAACTGGAAGATCTTTCACTAACAAAGCTCTTGAAAAGCATAACTACAACTCTACTATGTTCCACATGTAGTGCATACTTGCCTATGAATATGTGGACCGGGGACAGAAAAACAGACCTTAACCACGAGAGAAGTTCCCTTTTTCTAAAGAGGATGTCACCACTCTTAAAAGCGTGTTCAGGAAATAATGTTTGGCCACAGCATATCACATCTACATCTCTCTTAACTGGTTAAAAGGGTAACCTTTTCTCTGTTGGGTGTTTCATAGAACATCTATTAGAACTGAAATCTCCTTTAAAAGGATACAGTTTTTCACTTGAGCAACGATGACGGAGGAAATAGCATATGCGGAGCTGAATTTTCAAAAATCTTTCAGAGAGCAAGAAAATATTCCCAAAGGTTACACAGTGAAGCATAAAGGTATGACATTTTACATTCTCATGGGTATAAATTAGTGAGATATGATGGTGAGAATGGGGCTGTATCAGACATTGAAATGAATCAGCTAATTCTTAATATACTGTGCCCTTGATAATCACCTTGTCTGCATGTTCAGTTTGTTCATTCTTGCATTCGAAGCAGACTGCATTTTGTACACTCATGATTACAAGAAGTGATTCCAATTATATGCCATTCAAGTATATAAAGAGGGCTTAGATGCCGTAATGGTTTCAGATCCATATGATCTTGGAATCTAAGTGTGGCCAACCCTGGTTAATACTTGTTTGGGAGACTGCCGATGAATACTAGGTGAGGTAGGTTAAATTTAAAGGAAGGAACTGGCAAAATCACTTCTGAATATCCCTAGCCTAAAAAAACACTATGAAAGTCATAGGGTTGCCATGACAAGCAACTTGAATGTGTATGAGTGCACAGGCACAATACATGAACACACAGTGTATAAAATCTAGGAAGGGACAACATACAGTAAATTGACCAGACCAATGAGCCATGTACATCAGTGTATTCTTGCCTAGATATTGGAGTAAATTTTGTGAGACATCAGGGCAATAAGGCAATCATGCTCTCTTTCCGGTGCTATTTAAAAAATATATAGGGGATTTATTAATTCAAATAAGAAAACCCATGTAGGACATTTGAAAACATTCAAGTCATGCAGATGATCTTCAGTACACCATTGGCATCATGCTGCGATGACTATTTGTTAATTCGTCTGTTTGTTAATATTATTTTTGTTCTACTCCACTTGCCCAAAACTTCCAAAACATCTTGCAGTTTTAAAATGATATATACAGTCGCCCCTCCTAACTCATGGATCTGAGATCTGCAACCTCGAAAATCCACGGAGGGGCGACCTCTGCTATTTTCAATGGGGCACGTGCCCATTCAGGCCTAGGGGTCTAGAATATGCGCGAGTGTCCATTTTTAGCTCAGGTGTGCGTTCTGGAATGGATTCCCATGAACATGGACGGCCAACTGTATATAGTGGGGTGGGGAGATGTTTTAGAAAAAATACATATACAGTAGTAATAGAAGCATCACAACTGAGTGAAAAGACTAACTTCGGGATAGAATGAAGACTAAAAAGCATGGACAGTTTTTCAAAATCTTCATCTGTTACTGAACATGGAGCAAGGTGAATGTCAGGTGACTTTCCTGGGCAAAGTACTTCATAACTGGAGAGCAAAAACAGATGAGGTCCTTTCTTTTGGCAATACCTGCAGAAGTCAAGGGAAGGGCTGCCAAGAAAGATCTTAATAACTGAGTAGATTCATGCAGGGAAAGATTCTCTATTCTGTATCTTTGTGGTGCTACATTTTGTCTCTTATAGCATGTTACAGACTGCCAAAATAAGCTGCTTCGGGTCTCTTTGGAGGTATGCTATTTAAATGATGCATGGGTCCTAAGAGTATGAGGTCGCGCCAAAGCCACACTCCATTCCTAAGCACTGGAGGGCAACTTTGGTGCAGCTTCCGGATTCTTAGGGTGCTGCATCATTTAAACAGCATCACCTCCAAAGAGCCCAAAGCAGCTTTATTTTGGCAGTCTGTAACAGGCCTAATTTGCCAGGCATGCACCTCTTTCTCCTCTCTCCCTGTTGTTCCTGGTCTCCAGCTGCCTCTGGAGAGGGTTGGGAAGGAGGAAGAACAAGCGCACGCCTTTCCTCCTCCTCTCCCCACTGCATGCTGGGGGAAATTCTCTGGAACGCATGCCATAGGTTCTCTATCACAGCACTAGCACATGGAGCAATGGATGCAAACTACATGATAAGAAATTCTACCAAAACATTAGGAGGAATATATTGATAGTAAGGCTGTTCGACAATGGAATATGCAGCCTTGGACAGTGGTGTAGTCTCCTTCTTTGGACGTTTTTAAATGAGGCTGGGTGGTAATCTATGGGAGTGCTTGGATTGTGTGTTCCTGCATGACCAAAGAGGGTTGGACTGGATGACTCTTGAGGTCTCTGCCAGCTCTATAATGCTACGATTCTAGGAGCTAAGATGGACTACTCCCACTTCAGACTGCAAAACAGGGGCCACACAGAGGTCTTCATACCACCCAAGCTCCTTGGAAGATTGCCTGTGTAAAGAAACTACAGTGGTACCTCGGGATACGAAATACCCAGGTTACGAAATTTCCGGGATACGCAAAATCCATTGGAATATTGTTCCGGGTTACGAATGTTTTCGGTTACGAAAAAATTTTTGTGCTTTCGGCGCTTTTTCGCACGAAACGCGGCTTTTCCCCATTAGCGCCTATGGCAATTCGGTTACGAAGGCTTTTCGGGTTACGAAGCGGCCGCGGACGAATTAATTTCGTAACCGAGGGAGCAGTGTATAACTTTAATCATACTCTCCTGTGCATAAACCGATTAGCAACTGATAGGAAGTGATACCAAATTATGACAACTAATAGTGTCTGAAGAACTTGCAAGCAGGATGATTACTTCTGCATTGTTCTTATATTCCAGATATTCCGGTATCATCCTCTAGATGGCGGTTTTGTGCCTTGGTTTCATTATCTCTGTGTCTACTTTGACAATAGCCTCCTAGTTCTCGGTTTTATATGTAAGTAAAACCAATATGACACTCTTTGGCTGATATATTGGTATATATGGTCGCTCAGAAATAAGCCCCATTGAGTCTAGTAGGACTTACTGCTACGGAAATATGTATGGGGTTGCACTGTAACTTCAAGAGTAAGGAATATTCAAAATATAGCTGTGTTAGTCTGTAGAGTCAGTCGTAGAGAGATTTTGTAGCACCTTTGAAACTAACTGAAATAAAGAAGTTGGCAGCGTGAGTTTTCGTAGACTTCAGTCTACTTCCTCAGATACTTTTGGTGGAATGAAAACCAGGGACAGACATATATATGCTATTGGTATGTGAGAATTGTCAATTCAGATTTAAAATCCTTTGTGTATGGAAATGAAGTACAGTAGTAAGTCCAGTTAAGTAAGGAATATGTTACTCTTAAGAGCCTGTATGGTGCAGTGGTTTGAGTGATGGACTACGATACAAGGTTTGAATCCTCAATGGAAACCCATGGAAACCCACTGGATGACCTTGGGCGAGTCACATTCTCTCAGCCTCAATTGAAGACCCAGAACAAATCTTGCCAAGAAAAACCCGTGATGGGGTCGTTTTAGAGGTTATTCAGATGTTTCCTTTTTCTAGTGCGACTACCTGAATAATCTCACTCACACATTCCGGTTTTGTTGTTCACACTATTTACTTATTTTTATTAGAACCTCATCTCTGTGCTTCTTTGCAAGTTCGGTTGCTCACACATATCAGCACTTGAATAAAGACGGAGTTGACTATGTCAATGTATTTGAAACACATTCAAGGCATGCATAGTTTTATCCCGGTTTATCCCATGTCTATTTGCATCGGTTATTCACACAGCTGACAATGTAAATCTTTTAGGAAAACTTGGAAAAAAACCCAAGATCAATTATCCCAGGTAAAGTGGGTTTTTTTTTGGCAGCTCTGGGACTGAACAGACAGGCTAAAATAAAGCTACTTTGGGTCACTTTGGAGGTATGCTGTTTAAATGATGCATGCGTCCTAAGAGGCCGGAAGCCAAGTCAAAGCCATGCTCCAGTCCTAAGGACTGGAGCGAAGCTTTGGTGCAGCTTCTGGCCTCTTAAGATGTGTGTGTCATTTAAACACCATACCTCCAAAATGACCTGAAGCAGCTTTATTTTGGCCTACCTGTTCAGGCCCTTTGTGCTCAAACTTACTCAAGTCATTTGAAATGCATGTGAACAACAAAGATTCAACCTACATTTTATCCTGAGTTGCCTTAAGTCCTAAATGAAGGCACACAGCAACCAATCAAACAACTAGGAACTGCTTCCCCTTTGTGGTGGAATCTGGTACTGGGAAGAATCTGTTCCTGAGATTGAGTTGATTTGTACAATAAGCTCAACAAAACCCATGGAATGAATGTGAATTGAAGCTTTGATAAATGTTCTTAAATTGCATTTAATTAATTATTTATATTTACATTTGGATAAGAACTGTGCTGTGGACATCAAAAGAGCATACACATTGACTACAAATGGAGAATATTTATTTTTATTATTCTTATTTCGTTTAGATCCAACTTTTTCACCAGTATTGAGACTCAACATAAGAGACTCAAGTATTAAATTTTAATGAAGCAGGTTATAAGAACAGGTTACAGATTCCAGAACAGGAAAACAATTCATAACAGAAAGCAAACAGACAGAAATATTGATAGAACTTTATCCTAAAACTGAGGGCTCTTACACCTGAAACAATTATGGCATTGTGATTCCACTTTAACTGCCATGGCAACATCCTGTTGAATCTCTAAGTTCTCTAAGGCGCGTTACAGACTGCCTGAAAACGGTGGACGCAACAAAAAAAAGCTGCACAAAGCGGCTTCTTTTTGAGCCCCAGAAGTGGCGCCGCGAGTCTCTAGTCGTGCACTTGTGACGTCACTTCTGCCGCGTGGCGTGCAGACGCTAGGCGTCCGCGACATCAAGATAGTGGCCCCCATGAAGAACGGGCACTGCCATTTTGTACGCACCGAGTGTGTACTAGGGTTAGGGGCGTCCGGAAAGGATGCCCCTTCCTAACCCTAGTACGAGCTTGGCACGTACTTTATGCCTGTCCGGAACGGGCCTTTGATTCCTATCAAATCCTGGGATTTGTAGTTTAGTCAGAGACAACAGAGACATTCCCTTGCTCAGAATTCTAAATGTCTCGCTCTAAACTGCACATCCCAGGATTTTTAGGACATAAGCATAGCACTAACAATAGAGTTACCATATTCCATTTCTGGGGAAATAGTCTGCATATTATGTAAATAATGCACACCGATTGTTGCATGTTTTTTGCTTCACTGTCTTTCAATCTTCACGCCATTTTTTAACAGTTACAACCAATCTGAGCGAACCAGTACAGTCGGTCCTAATAATACATGGATTCAAGCATCCATGGTTTGAAAATGTTCAAAAAAAGTATAAATTTCAACTATCAAACTTTGATTTTCCATTTTTTATAAAGGACACCATTTTGCTACGACAATAACGGAAGATTGTTCTAAGTGAATATGGGGTCAAAAGAAAAACAGTAGCTTAGTAATTGAAAGAAGCAACACTGAATTAATTCTCTTTGAAGAACATATTTGAAATAAATTTACCCATGTTACCATATAAAATAAAATGAAAACAGTAATGTCGCATTTGTCTTATTTCAAAAGAACAGGGTAGAAATAATGAGTTCCAGTTCTGAGGTTTCTTATTTTAGCATAAAAGGTCCTAAAATGGCACCAGTTTTGATCTGTAACACACCTAATCTATGTTTTGCCTGACCTCAGATTTGCAGGGTTCCACACGTTTCCAGGAAGAATATGGAGATCTCAAGTCAATGATGGAAGATTTGAGAACAAATTCATCAATGAGAATATTAAACCTGAAAAAACATTTGTGTCTGAAAGGTGAAGAACACAACATGCAGACGGGTGAGAGGATGGCTTTTTTATGTCAGTCTTCCCTATGTCAAACACAGGAGCCTAATTCCAGTGGTTAGTTAGTCCCAGGTGGAATAGAACAAAGCCATAGAATGAATGAGAAATGTATATAAATTCCATATACTCAATGGGTCGATTTTAGTTGGAGCTAACAATTGAATTTAGGCCAAGAAGGTAAATGATGAGAATGTATATAAACTACACGGTTGGAGCAGTTTGAATCCACTTTACCTGTCATGTCTCCATCGTACAGTGTCTTTTTGTAGAGATTTGTAGTTTAAAGGGAGTAACTTAGATTTCTTGCTCTGAGGAATTTGAGGGAATGTGATTCAAAAAGTAACTTTTCCAAGGCCTGTTACAGACTGCCAAAATAAAGCTGCTTCGGGTCTCTTTGGAGGTATGCCGTTTAAATGATGCATGCACCCTAAGAATCCGGAAGCTGCACCAAAGCTGCACTCCAGTGCTTAGGAATGGAGTGTGGCTTTGGCGCGACCTCCAGACTCTTAGGACCAATGCATCATTTAAACAGCATACCTCCAAAGAGACCTGAAGCAGCTTTATTTTGGCAGTCTGTAACAGGCCCAAATCTCTAAGATTGTACTTCATACATTCTCATCCCATGTCACTATGCTATGACAATAGCTGCCATGGATTTAAGATAGCAGACTTTTCTTCATTGCCTTTTTTAGTGTTCAGAAGATTAGAATGAGTTTCCTTGGTTGTCAGAGATGAAGTGCTGTTGTCTACACAACATCGATCATTATCACCAGGGGTCTTTCCCCCTCTTTTTGCCCTTACATCCATTTTTTCCCTTTACAAAAATGTTTTCTGAAAAGGGCTATCAAGGATGTCTGTTGACTGCTCTATCTGAACATATATAACTGCAGCCTCTCACAAAAGACCTTAGAATTCATTGGGTCCTCCAGACAAAGAAGCAGCCAGTCAAGAATGAGACTATGTGTGAAAGGGATCTAGGAGTCCTAGTATAGCAAAAGGTGAACATGAGTCAACAGCGCAACGTGGCAGCTAAAAAGGCCAATGCTTTTTTAGGCTGCATCAATAGAGGTATAGTATTTAGATTAAGGGAAGTAATAGTGTCCCTCTATTCTACTCTGGTCAGGCCTCACTTGGAATACTGTGTCCAGTTCTGGGTCCCACAAGTCAAAAAGGATGTGGAGAAACTAGAGCGTGTCCAAAGGAGAGTGACCAAAATAGTGAAGGGCCTGGAAATCATGTCCTATGATGGGGAGATGGGGACTTTGGGAGATGGGGATGTTCAGTCTGGAAAAGAGAAGGTTAAGAGGTGATATGATAGCCCTGTTTAAATACTTAAAGGGATGTCATATCTGCTGCTCCAGAGATTAGGACCAGAAACAATGGACGCAAGCTCCAGGAAAAGAGATTCCACCTCAACATTAGGAGGAAGTTCCTGACAGTAAGAGATGTTCGACAGAGGAACACACTCCCTCGGAGAGTGATGGAGTCTCCTTCTTTGGAGGCCTTTAAAAAGAGGCTGGACAGCCGTCCATATCTGTTGGGAGTGATTTGATTGTGATTTCCTCCATGGCAGGGGGTTGGACTGGATGGTCCTTGTGGTCTCTTCCAACTCTATGATTCTGTGAATAATATTGTTCCCCATAATGTGCTTGGGAGGACTGGGGCTGAGTGAGAGTCCATCCAATGTGTCTTTGGAAGAGACATTGTTTGAAACCAGGGAAATTCCTGATCCATAGCTCAGTCTCCTACCCCTTAGTCCTTAAGAGCAAAATTACATGGCAAAAATATGTAGCAAGCAGTTTAGTTTAGTAGTTCTTTCTTTTATTCACAGCTAAGTTGCCAGGGACCCAAAGTATATTGGGAGTACTATAGGGTAGGGCTTAAGCTGTAAATTTCCATAATAGATTTCCATAACTTCATTCCATTATTATAGGGGATTTATAAAACAAAGAACAAACAACACAGACGTTATATTGGCACAAGTGAATCACCCACTCTTATTATAAAGTTCCCATGCTGTGGAAAGACATGATTTAAGGTTGAGCATGTGTGTTTGTTAAATTTCTTCTTACATGCAGAGGTCCTTATCTAGATCAGAGCTTTCCAAGCTTACTACTACTACCATTACTACTAATACTACTTTTCTTCTCATTTATTTATATAGTGCCATCCATGTGCATGGCACTTTACAAACAGTTGCAGAATAAAACATTTATACCTATTCCAATAATATAAAATGCTAAAATACAATATTAAAATATAATTTGAAAACCCACCCGCACATGCACATAATGCAGAGTAAAACAAAATAGTCAGTACAGATAATCAAATATACCAAAGATATCAAATTACTTGACAGTAAGAAAGAAAGAAAGAAAGAAAGAAAGAAAGAAAGAAAGAAAGAAAAGACTGACTGACATGCTGTGTATTTAATATATCATGCAGTTTATTGCAACTGTGAGTTAGGACACAGTCCCAAACACATGGCAGACTGTTCCTGTTAAACAAAATGATCCTATTTTTCTCTTCTTCTAGACCCAAGGTGCATGTTGTGTCCCTCCACCTGGCATTTGATTGGTGTTACCTGCTACTACATTTCAAGAGGCCTTAAGTCTTGGCATGAAAGTAAGCGGTTTTGTGATTCAAGGAATTCCACTCTTCTTATCATAAATGAGGACAAAATATTGGTAAGCCTCTCTCATTTGTTTTATTACTTATTTTAAAGTGGTCTCCAGCAATTTTGCCTGCAGAGAAATCTTTAGAAAAGTGGGCTGCTTTTACTCAAAGCTCAGAACATGTGTGCATTTAGGGGCTGGGTGGAAACTTACAAGCAGATATTTTACAAGGAAAGTCAGGCCTTCCCTCACTCACTGGTTCTCTGTTTAAAAGAGGTTTTAACTGCATGTTTCCAATCTATGGGGGCCTTATCAAGAAAAAAGAGGACACGGAGAACAATAATAATGCTAGTGAGAATAGTATTTGAAGCCAATGGAGTGTCCAAAACTTGCAACATGTATTTAGTGCATTTTGGCTGGCCAATAAAAGTATCACTCTTTTGTGGATTTCGAATGTTATTGTATTTTACAAAATTATTGTTGTTATTATTATTATTGGTTTGAGAGAAATTTGGACAATCAATGATTCAGAGTCTACCCAGGAATTGAATATCATTAAATAATGTTTATGCTCCACGTAATGTCACTTTTTGCAGTGCTGCTGTTGTTATCTTGTCTATAGCAATTTCATTCAGATGTTTTGCCAGTTTGTGTGGAATTGCACCTATCACCATAGCACCCACCACCAGGGACGTAGCCAGGATTTGGGAGGGGGGGGTCCAGACTAAGTGCTACCATTATAATGGGGCTTGGGTGCAGTGCCGCAGCAGCACACACCATTCATTTTATCTAACGGAAAGGGGGGTCCGGACCCCAAGAACCCTCCCCCTTGGCTACGTCTCTGTCACCACCATTAGTTTCCCCCCACTTTTTCCTAAGCTGCTGGCCTTCTAACTGTAGGTCATTTACCTCTCTTTGTTTTCTGTGTCCAGTTGATAATCCCAATGTTCTTTTTCTCACAGTTATGTTTGGCATTCTCTAATAGTTTGGCAGTTTGAACAACTTTTTTCATTTATAGTTCTTTGCAAATGGTAAATTATATGTTTTGCACAGATTCCAAAGTTCCACTGCAGCCATTTCATCATGACATTTCTTATATTTAGCCCACGCAGTCTTGCTACATAAACTAATAACATGATAAATAATCTAATATTTTTGGTACAGTTGATATTTACTTGTTGTGTGCCTTCAAGTTATTTCTGATTTATGGTAAGCCAAAAGGCAAATCTATCTTGGAGTTTTCTTAACAGAGATTTTTGGGATCTTTTGGGCTATGTGGCCATTTTCTAGAAGAGTTTCTTCCTGATGTTTTGTCAGCATCTGTGGCTGGCATGTTCAGAGAATACTTCCATTCTAGTATTCTCTGAAGATGCCAGCCACAGATGCTGGTGAAACATCAGGAAGAAACTCTTCTAGAACATGGCCACACAGCCCAAAAACCCACAAAAAACTATGGATGCCGGCCATGAACGCCTTTGACTTCACATTGGAAATTTCTTGACAGAATTTGTTCAGAGGGGGTTTGTATTTGCCTCCCTCTGAGGCTGAGAGAGTGTGAGTCACATAGAGTCACCAAGTCGGTTTCCATGGCCAAGTGCGGATTCAAACCTTTCTCTCCAGAGCCCTAGTTCAACACTCAAACCAATACACCACTCTGGCTCTTGATTTTGTCTATAGAAATTTCATTTAGATGTTCAATTAGTTGTTTCAACATGGAAAAATGTAAGGTACTGCACTTAGGGCAGAAAAATGAATTGCACAGATATAGGATAGGGGACAATTGGCTGAACGAGACTATGTGTGAAAGGGATCTGGGAGTCCAAGTAGACAAGTTGAATATGAGTCAGCAGTGCAATGCGACAGCTAAAAAGGCCAATGTGATTTTAGGCTGCATCAATGAAAGTACACTGGTGCCTCGGGTTACGAAATTAATTCGTTCCGCCGCCGCTTTCGTAACCCGAAAAGCATTCGCAAGCCGAAATGCCATAGGCGCCAATGGGGAAAAGCCGCGATTTCGTGCGAAAAAGCGCCAAAAAGCACCAAAATTTTTTTCGTAACCCGAAATAACCTTCGTAACCCGGAACAATTTTTTTTAATGGATTTTTTTCGTAACCCGGAAATTTCGTAAGGCGGCGCATTCGTATCCCGGGGTACCAGTGTATAGTGTTTAGATCAAGAGAAGTAATAGTGCCACTCTATTCTGCTTCGGTCAGGCCCCACCTGGAATATTGTGTCCAGTTCTGGGCACCACAATTCAAAAAAGGACATTGAGAAACTGGAGCGTGTCCAGAGGAGGGCGACTAAAATGGTGAAGGGCCTGGAAACCATGCCCTATGAGGAGCGACTTGGGGAGCTGGGGATGTTTAGCCTGGAGAAGAGAAGGTTAAGAGGTGATATATTAGCCCTATTTAAATACTTGAAGGGATGTCATATTGAGGACAGAGGAAGCTTGTTTTCTGCTGTTTCAGAGATTAGGACCGGAACAATGGATGCAAGCTCCAGGAAAAGAGATTCCACCTCAACATTAGGAGGCACTTCCTGACAGCAAGGGCTGTTCGAAAGTGGAACAAACTCCCTCGAAGTGTAGTGGAGTCTCCTTCCTTAGAGGTCTTTAAGCAGAGGCTGGATGGCCATCTGTCAACGGGGATGCTTTGACTGAGAGTTCCTGCATGGCAGAATGGGGTTGGATTGGATGGCCCTAGTGGTCTCTTCCAACTTTATGATTCTAGGATTCTAGGCTTATACAAATTATCTTAAATTGTGATTTTTAAATGATGAATTTTAAATGTGGATAGTTTTAATACGTATATATCTTATTTATTATTTTAAATTGATATGTATTTTAACTGATGTGTTTTAACTGATGTGGCGTATCTGTTAATAGTTGTTGTCCACCAGCACAATCCATGGGGAGAGGTGAATAAGAAATTAATAATAATAATAATAATAATAATAATAATAATAATAATAAGTGGGAACTGATAGGACTGGAGCCAGAAATGGGCAGGGCAACATCTGTTTGAGCCTTGGTCACAGTAGTGTTGACATTTTGAATTACTATAAGGATGTAGCTGATGAAATCTTCAAGGATGAAATGGAGACTATATTCCCTGGGGTCTTCTGTCCTACTCTCTACTCAACTATTCATCTTATCATCACTCCTTATCCACTTTATGGAATGTTTATTATTCAGGAACTTGACGTTTTTCCATCAGTGGAGGATTTATGGCTCTCTAAAAATCAGCTTTTGATGTGAAAGCCTCAGGACTTCCCCATGATATTTGAACAAAAAATAAAAAATAAAACTTGGTGTTTCAGTTGGGAACCTTTCCCAATGGATCCTATGGAGTATTAGCTCTATGTATTGCTACATCTATGTTATATTATATCATGGTTTATGCCAATTGTTCCTGTCATATATAATGGATGAATATGGCTATAAATTCTTTGATATGATTTCATTGTGATCTTGTTATAATCGAATGTAACTTTACACTAACACATATTATCCTATAGTGTACATCTGTTTCTGTTTAGTATTTGTTGTTGTCACTAGGGGATTATGGTGGTTTTCTTTTTGTGGACAGATTACTACCAGTACTCTTTGGTCAGAGCTCTGAACATGCAAAGGCCTTTTGACCCACTCCATTCATTTTCCCTGCTCTGTTTGTTTCTTGTCATCACCAATTCTATGTTTTCTCCCCATACTTTGCTTAAATGTAAACCACTAACTGCTTGCAGAGGTACTTGCCCCCTCCTTTGTGTCACACTGTCCTTATCAGTTCCCCTTTCCCTTTCTGACTTCCTCCTCTCGTTTTGGGCATCCACTTCCTCCAGCCATTTCCTTTGATTTTGTTTCCCTTTTTTTTTGGAAATTATGTACATGAAAATCATTGGAAGCTTACTTTGTTGCTCTTTCCATTCTCACCTCCTTCAACCACAATGAAGAAAACTCTTCCAAAAAATGGACTCGACACATATAGTTGGATTGGAATACATAAGGATAAAGGTGGCCAGTGGATCTGGGCCAATGGAACACATATTGCACAACTACCCAAAGGGTAAGTTTGGGTCCTTTTAAAGTTTACCAATCTGCAGTTTAATTCTCACAGTAGAACTCTCATGGTCTGAATTCTGATATCTGAATTCTGAATTTAAAAAAGCAGCAATGCCTTAGGGTTAGAAAGAACCATGAGCAGCTGAAGAAAATGAAACTTAAAGGTTTGGACAATTTGCTAGACTAGAGGAAGAATTCTAATGTATCTGGACAGGGGAGGCCCCTGTCCCAACAATGCCTTAGTTGAATAAGTGTTGGCCCCATACCACTGAGAGATTGTGTTAAAAAGGAAGTGGAGAGAAGCCATCAGAATTGTATTGACATAGCTGGCTATGTGTCTCACTATGTAGACTGGATTTTTGTGTATACAAGAAAGGCCTGTCCACATAGTGAGTCACTTGGATGGCTGTTTGGTGAAACCATTAAATTCTGGTGGTTTCCCTCCACTTCCTAGCTCCCAGAAATTTGCAAACCACTTCATCTACACTAACTGATTAAAAAATCCTGTTCTACAACCGGCAAAGAGAGAAGGCCACAAGTCTGTGCCCATATAGGCTCCCAAGCATTCCTGCAGCACTATTTCACAGGGTTCCATTGCAGAGCCCTCCTGGCACAGCCCTTACAATTCTGTGCAAGTAACTCCATCATCAACAAGGTTCAAAATTTTTACTTGTGTTTTCAATAGGCTTTGGTTCACTTGGTTGTTGTATTAAACAATAAAAAATGTTTTTGCAGAGTAATTATTACGTATGCAAAACCTTATTAGATAAACCTTGTTCTTTCTCCCTAGGCTTAAGGTCTGGAACATTGAAAACACAGAAGAATGTGCCTATCTCTATGGCAATGGGGCCATGTACGTTCAAACATGTGATAAAAAATATCAGTGGATATGTGAAAAGGCAGGCATTGAACTGGCCTAAGAAGGAGAAGTCACATCTGCAAGCATAGTGTTCCCTTATTCACGTGTTATTGCTGATTAATAACAGTAAGGAAGGGCCCACTGAACTTGCATCTATTTGGACAATGTATTTGTTGTCACTTAACAGCTTGATGGTCTGCCTGCTTGTTCGGAAGTCTAATACTCTTTGTTTGGCAAGGCTTAGTCCAAGAAAAATGAGCAGTACTGAAGTCAAAATTGTACTGCTGATCTTTAATGTTGGATATCACTTTGAGGGCCTTGGGGCATAGAAGCCCCCTGTAAATAGTATACATGCACAAATAATAAGACTCCAAAAAAGTAGCTTTTATTTCCTTTCTAATTACATTGTGATAGAGAGTTTGTCCAGCCTTTAGAGATCCTGGTGGATCCTGATTAAGGAGCAAAGCCACCAATGGCTTGAAGAAACAAACTAAAAGCTTTATTATAAGAAGTACACTCTAAGACGGGAAAATTACTCAGTTAAGAAAATAACCTCAATTATATTCTCTTTCAGTCTGTATTCCAAGATGTCTCCTAGTTGTTTCACTTCCTTGCATAAATGATCTATGACTTTCCCACTGCCTTCCCTTTCCTCACAACAAACAATCAGATCATCAATATAGGTCATAATAAATAGCCGCTTGCTGTTTTTGTATCTTGATTACAGTACAGGCTTCTATCAGCCTTTCCTGGGATGAATCCCTTCTCAAGGAGTATCTTATTCTATTTCTTATTCCATGTTCTAGCAGCTTGTTTTAATCCATAAATGATTTTATGATTATTATTTTTTTAACTTCAAATCAAGGAGGTTGCTCCATGTAAATGTCATCTCCTAATTCTCCATGAAGAAAGGCAATCTTTATGTCTAAATGTTCAACAAACAGTGGGCCCCTGGAATCTACTAGGATTGGTTCCAGAACCCCTCATGGATACCAAAATTCATGGATGCTCAAGTCCCATTATATACAGTGGCATAGTTAAATTGTGTCTCTGATATAAAATGGTAAATTCAATGTTTGCTTTTTGCAACTTTTTTGTAAATATTTTCAAGTCATAGAATCATAGAATTGTAGAGTTGGAAGAGACCACAAGGGCCGTCCAGTCCAACCAGGAACTCTCAGTCAAAGCATCCCCGACAGATGGCCATCCAGCCTCTGCTTAAAGACCTCCAAGGAAGGAGACTCCACTAGACTCAGAGGAAGGAGTGTGTTCCACTGTTGGACAGCCCTTACTCTCAGGAAGTTCCTCCTAATGTTGAGCTGGAATCTCTTTTCCTGCAGCTTGGATCCATTGTTCCTGGTCTTGTTCTCTGGAGCAGCAGAAAACAAGCTTGCTCCCTCCTCAATATGACATCCCTTCAAATATTTAAACAGGGCTATCATATCACCTCTTAACTTTCTCTTCTCCAGGCTAAACATCCCCAGCTCTCTAAGTCATTCCTCATAGGGCATGGTTTCCGGACTCTTCACCATTTTAGTCACCCTCCTTTGGACACGCTCCAGTTTCTCAATATCCTTTTAAAATTGTGGTGACCAGACTGGACACAATATTCCAGGTGGGGTCTGACCAAAGCAGAATAGAGTGGCACTATTACTTCTCTTGCTCTAGACACTATACTTTTATTGATGCAGCCTAAAATTGCATTGGCCTTTTTAGCTGCCACATCGCACTGTTGACTCATGTTCAACTTGTGGTCTTCTTGGACTCCCAGATCCTTTTCACATGTAGTTTCATTCAACCAGGTGTCCACCATCCTACATCTATGCATTTCATTTTTCTGCCCTAAGTGCAGTACCTTACATTTCTCCGTGTTGAATTTCATTTTGTTAGCTTTGGCCCAGCTTTCTAGTCTATTCAGGTCACTTTGAATTTTGATCCTGTCCTCTGAGCTACTCCTTCTAATTTGGTGTCATCTGCAAATTTGATGAGTATGCCCCCAATTTTGTCCTCCAAGTCATTGATAAAGATGTTGAACAGCACTGGGCCCAGGACAGAGCCCTGTGGGACCCCACTGGTCACTTCTCTCCAGGATGAAAAGGAGCCATTGTTGAGCACCCTTTGGGTTCGGCCGGTCAACCAGTTACAAATCCATGTAACAGTTGGTTGAATCCATGGATGCAAAATCTGTGGATATGTACAACTGAGTGTACAACCTTTTTTCTACTGTAATGCATAAGAGCATTCTTATGGTAGTGTGTTTTACAACTGGTACAAAGGTCTGATCATAGTCTTCTCCCAACTCTTGTTTGGAGAAGACTATGACAAATAATATAACTTTGTATCTCTGAATTTCTTCTTGTGTGTCATGTTTGATGTTGAAGTCCAACTTACATCCTACAGTATTCTTTTCCTGTGGAAGTTCTGTAAAGGTCCAAGTTTTGTTCTTGCATAGAAACCAAATTACTCCTGCTGCAGCTTTTCTCCATTTGTCTCTTTCATCTACTGGAATTTTATCTAATTCAGCCCATATAGTGCCACCTGGTGCTTCTTCCAGTTTTGCAAGGTAAGAAAGATGTTTGGGTGGTTTTCCTGTATTAGGTCTGTGTTAATATCTGAGTTGCACTTCTGCACTCCCTTTTTATGTGTTAGGTGCTTTGACTGTTTTATTGGTAATCTTCAGTGTTACGCTGGGTTCTTACTCTATCATCAGGAACTGGAGTAGAGATTTTGCCATCTATCACTACTTCTGTGCTTGGTCTCTCTCTCTCTCTCTCTCTCTCTCTCTCTCTCTCACTCTCATCAAAGTACACTACTCTTGCTATGACCCTCTTTTCATAATTTGGGCATCTGTAGTCTTTATTTCCTGGTGCATATCCCACAAATATACTGACTTCTTTTTTGTTGTCAAAGTTGCTTCTTTTCTCTTTTGGGTTATATACATAGGTCTTGGACCTGAACACTCTCAGATGTCCCACATTTAGCTTCTGTCTATTCCATAACTCAAAAGGTATGACCCTTTTTAGTTTAAGTCGGTAATCAGTCTTGCAGGTAGGTCTCTGTTACTGCTGCCTCTCCCCAAAGTCTTATTGGTAGTCTTGAATCTAGAATTGAGCATCTTGCCATTTCAGTTAGAGTGTGACTTTTCCTTTCTGCCACTCCATTCTGTTCTGGGAAATAAGGGACAGTTGTCTCATGTTTAATGCCTTGCTTTCTTATGAAGTCATTTATTAAGCTTCCTGTGAATTCACCACCATTTACTGTTCTGACAATGAGTGACTTTCTGTTAAATTTATTGCTCACTGCTGGCTTATAATCTTGTAACTCGGCATTTTTGACTGATCAGTATCGATTACATATTTGCACATCTATGACATCATATCTAATTGCATATGATTGCATATCTTATTGCATTTTCTGAAATTGAGCTTTCAAAGTCATCACCAAAGTGTCAACCTTTTTTGATAACCCATTAAAAATGGATGGATTGATTAATTGCTCATCCAATGTCAATTTTATATTCCTCAGCTCATTAGTTATATCCTTTATATTTGACAAATACTCTTGAACTGTTTTATCAGGTTCCATCTGGTTTTTTTAATTATTATTAACACAAATTATTAGCACAGATTATTGGCCCCGTTCATGTATTCATTCAATGAATGTAAGGAACTATATATAACACACACGCATCTCTTTCTATGTATGTGTGTGCACACACAGGTATAATTACATGTGCATACATACAAACACTATTTCTGATCAAAGTCCCCAGACTGGAATCAATGAAGAGCATTGTGGCTGAGGTTATCATCTTACTTATGGCCAGGTTTAGGTTGGTTTGCCATTTTCTCACAGATGCAAAACCGGTATCCCAGACAATCTGAAGCAATTAGATTCCCACCCTGAATAGATACACAGATGGGATAATTGCTGGATCCAGTATCAGGAATGTTAAACCTACAAGAGAAAGTTATTATTAGTATATACTAAATACGTTGCATTAGAATTTCAGATCCATATTGAGAGGGAAAAAAGCACTTTCAAGGTCATCTAACCCTGTTGAACTGGGGTAAGTTTTGACATTATCATCAGTAGCTTGCCCCAACCTGATTCCCTGTTTTGGAATACAAAGCCCATCAACCCACCCAACACATGAGGTCATCATGCTGGAACATGGAATAATTTTTCAAAATATGGCTCATATAATTCTTATTAATTTCATTGGCACTTCAACAGGAATAGTTTATAGAAGACAACATTCAGGCATCCGAATGGGCCAGAGAGCTGGATTAAAGGCCCAAACAGATCTCTCAAGCACCATGCCCACATACAACCTGGCATACAGAATAATATGGGCTGAAAATGTTGCTGAACAGCAACCCTCAGCATCCTTAGTCATCATAGTTTGTGATGAGGGATGCTGGGAGCTGCCACTTGGCAAAATTTGAAGGCAACTGTGTTCCAACAAGTGCCTAAAATTGTGTAAAATTAGATTATGTTCATGGATGCAACATCTGGCAATCACTTTATAACATTTTATGTAATAATAAATTACAAAGACCCACTTCTGCAGGTAATTTTTTCTAATGTTTTAAAATGCTGCATGTCATAGAGGGATAGGGAATTCCCAGTAATTTTATCTTTCATATTGTATGCTGATAAAGCATGGAGAATGTATGGCTTTCAGTTGTTCTTGGAACGAAATTCACTATGTCTCCTCACTATGGGGACTGATGGGAACATCTGGTGGGCCACAAGTGTTGCCCATGACAGCTAAAGAGGCTAGAAGCCAGGGAAGTCACTAAGGGTGTACAGAGTGTGCAGACCACACCAGATGGCACCGTAAGTGGGGTGATACCACTGCTCCCCAAACATCTGCCCCTTGGCAGTTATGGGCTGTGAAGTTCACTTGCATCCCTTTAAAATGCTGAAGTGACGGTGTGAGTGGGGCAAGGCTCAGTGGGAGAAGAAAGAAGAGGTCCTTTCTCCTCCCTTTTTAAAAATTAAATTCATTTAATATTTTCTTTAAACCATCACATCTTATCAAATTTTCACTTTAAACACATGAAACTACATTCAGACCTTCATACCTGTGGGGAATCCATTCTAGATCCCCACACGGATATAAAAAAACACAGGGCCTCATGTCCCATTGTGTATAATGATGCCACGCTGTGCATGCAGCCACTGTCACGGCTGCATGTACATGCCAAGACTTGGGACAATGTCTGTGGATGTTGAAATCCACAGATGATAAGCCCGGAGATGATGAGGTCCCACTATATGTACATGTAAATACATTTTGGTCATGTGTATAATATTGTAATATAAAGGCATACTTTTAATTTTGCTGGTTGTTTTTACAAACCTGTTACAGCCCTGTGATATTCAGGGAAAGGCTTTCTCTCAATCCCACCACCATCCCAGGCTTGCTTGGTGAGGTCAAGAGATAGCCTTCTTGGTGGCTGCTTCCAACCTCTGGAACCTCCTTCCATGGGAGGCTAAGCTGTCCCCTCCCTGTTTGCCTTTCGCCGGAAAGCAAAAACCATTTTAATTAAGGCAGGCTTTTTAACATAAAAATCATGACAGGGTAGTTTTATATGGGGGGGGGGTGTGTTTTAGTTATGTTTTAATTTTTGTATGTTTTTAATGTTAATTTTATACTGTTTTAAATAGATGATTTTAACTGTTTTTAAAATTTTCACTGTAACGTTTTTTAAAAAAATGTTTTTAACTTGTGAGCTGCCTTGGGTCCCTTTCCGGGAGAAAGGTGGCATAAAAATGAAATAAATAAATAAGTCGCAACTGTTATCATTACATTCAGTGATATGTGGGAATTATAATTATAGTACAAAAAACATAACTAAGGATTTTGTATGGTGTGGTATAGGAGAAGGTCCGGGATGGGTGGGTGGGTGACACCATAAATTACTGCATTGGGTGATGCCCACTGTAGTGATGTCACTACTAGAAGCATCAAAGTCATAGTAAAAATCAGAATTATTAAAAGTTCATTTAGTGCTTCTGAATTGCTTTTTTCAAGTACAAAGAACTTACAAGTCAGTAATGAAGGTACTGTTGTCCTCCCATATCCAAGGCCCACCAGCTCTGCTGCGGAATAAACCGATCCAATAAGAATTGTAGGACTGGGCTGACTCAAGTATGAACTCCTGGATGGAAACACAAGAAGAGCCCAAATCACATTTCTAGGAGGCAGGGGAGGGAGACATAACTGGCAAATAGAAGGATACAAACATCTTCATCCGTTCTCATAAAAAGCAACTAGGACCACATTATTTTTGTTTAGTTTTGTGTCACAATATCTTTTACCTTCACACTGTTGAGCACCTTACATACATCTGGTGAAAATGTCAATTAATTTGATTCCAATTCCAGGTAATAACACAGAAAAAAATATGGAAAAGTTAGAACTGTGTAAATATCTCTGCAGGGCAGTATAAGCTGCACTAATCATTAGCATGGTCAATGTCTATGAAATATCTTAGAGAAACTATGCAAGTCATGTTTACCTTTTGCATCCACACTGCTTTTGGTGAGTAATTATGCCCATCTTTAGAATCTGCACAGTGCTGCTCAGCAATTTATATAATCAAGGCCCTTTCATACTGTAGTAGCAAGTAGTATGTACATTTCTATACCGCTTATCAGTGCATCCCTTGAGTGGTTTACAAAGTGTAAGCTAATTGCCCCCAACAATCTGGGTACTCATTTTAGCGACCTCAGAAGGATGGAAACCTGAGTCAAGCTTGAGCCCCTGGGCTGGTATTGAACTCACAACCTTATGGTTTGTAAGTGAATGGCTGTAGTACAGGCATTTAACCACCATTTAACCTAAACAATTATAGCACTATGATTCCACTTTAACTGTTCATTTGTGTATTGTGGGGGGGGGAGGGAGATATACAGTCTTTACCAGCTCTTCCTTAGTCTCTATTTTAAGAAGCCTGGAGTTAAGTGTAATGCACTGAGTTTTGCTTTCTTCCCATGTGTTCCACTTGGCTGAAAGGAAATAGCAATTCTCTCCACGCTGCAGCCACTTTTCTGGGCAAGGACTGCATTGGCGACCTGTGAAATAAAATGAAATGAAAGACTGTGGACATTTCTCCAAACACAGCAACAGCAGTCGTCGCAACTCTCTTGCAAGTTTCATGGGAGAGCACGAGAGAACAGAGTTGGCCAAAACATATCTACTGGCATTAACTCATTTGGTTGAGATTTGGTTGAGAGTGTGTATTTAGATAGGTTCAGCCAGCTAATGCACAACTATCTTACTTGTTCTGATTTTATTTTATAGAGTGCAGTAATGCTCATACAATTATACCTTAAACCCAAGTTCCATTGTTGGTTACCTCTGTGGTTTGACAGTTGCTGGAGAGTCTCTGAAAGGTTTTGATTCTTGGCCTGGAGAACATCCAGCTTTGTGAGAAGGTTTTCTAGCATCTCCTTCTGCAGGGTCAGGTTGTCATTCTGACTGCTCATTTTCTGGGATGCCTGCATAGCTTCAAACCACAACAAAGTTAAAATGAACTTCCCCATAGAGCAGCTGCTTGCTGAGCCTCACAAGAATACAACAGTGCATCTAATTTCTGAAGGCTACCAAGGTGACTTGCATGCCCAGGCAGCAAAAGTTAGCAACATGAAAGCATTTCAATCCTCTGCAACTGCTCCCAAGAAAATACATACAAACCCTGCTTGACTCCCCTCCTTCTCTTTTACCTCCTGACAGACTAGGAGGGATGGAGGAGAAAAAAGAGACTGGTGATGATCACAGAATCATAGAACCATAGAGTTGGAAGAGACCACAGGGCCATACGGTCCAACCCCCTGACATGCAAGAACTCACAATCAAAGCACACACCCCCAACAAATGGGGATGACCATCCAGCCTCTATTTAAAAACCTTTAAAGAAGGAGACCCCACCACATTTCAAGGGAATGTATTCTACTGTTGAACAGCTCTTACTATCAGGAAGTTCCTCCTAATGTTTGGTGGAATCTCTTTACCTGTCGCTTCCATCCATTGTTCCGGGTCCTGTTCTCTGGAGCAGCAGAAAACAAGCTTGCTCCATCCTCAATATGACATCCCTTCAAATACTTAAACAGAACTATTATATCACCTCTTAACCATCCCTTCTCCATGCTAAACATATCCAGTCGTTCCTCATAGGGCATGGTTTCCAGACCCTTCACCATTTTAGCCACCCTCACACGTAGTCTCCTTAAGTCCCCCATCCTATATCTATGCATTTCATTTTTTCGGCCTAAGTGCAGTATCTTGCATTTCTCCATGCTGAAATTCATTTTGTTAGCTTTGGCCTGCCTTTCTAATCTATTGAGGTCATTTTGAATCTTGATCCTGTCCTCTGGGGTATTGGCTACTCCTCCTACTTTGGTGTCATCTGCAAATTTGATAAGCATGCCCTCTATTCTTTCATCCAAGTCATTGATAAAGATATTGAATAGCACTGGGCCCAGGACAGAGCCCTGTGGGACCCCACTGGTCACTTCTCTCCAGGATGAAAAGAAGCCATTGTTGAACACCCTTTTTGTTCGGCTGGTCAACCAATTACAAATTCATATAAGAGTTGCCTTGCCTAGTCCACATTTTACAAGCTTGTTTGCTTCATGGGGAACCTTGTCAAAGGCCTTACTTTGATGAGATGAGAGATGACGAGACAAGATGGTGAGAGGGAAATTTGAAAAATGAAAGAGGACATGAGGAGATAGAGAAATGTTTCCTGAAGATATTGGACCTAACAGGAGCTTTCCAAAAACTTGGAAGCTACAGGTTACTAATAACAAATAACAGGAGCAAGTTTTTTCCAAGTTCTAAACTTTCCTCTCAATGAAAATAACTAGTTGAGCCCACTATTTTGCAAGAGGTCGGGAACATATGGTGATAATGGGGGTGCAGCTTTCCAGAATTCTGTGGGGAGCCACTAGGGCTGCTGAAAATGTGAGATGATGTGATGTGACAAATTATCATGGTATGAGTCCTTGTCCCAAGAGGGAAGTCAATGAAGTGGGGAGATACATGAAGCCTGAAGTATAAAGAGAAAAAAAGAGGAAACACGAAATGGACACACTTGAAAATTGCAGCCTGTTTATGTTGTTGTTGTGTGCCTTTATTTTTTCCCAACTTATGGTGACCCTCAGGTTTTCTTGGCAAATTTCTTCAGAGGGGGTTTGCCACTGCCATCCTCTAAGGCTGAGAACATGTGACCTGGCCAAGGTCACCCACTGATTAACATGGCTGAACCTGTTTATTTTAATATAATAATAATAATAATAATAATAATAATAATAATAATAATAATCTTTTTATTTGTATACCGCCTTTCCTCTAGATCAAAGCGGTTCACATATCATAGCTGTAACATATTACAATACTGTACAAAACATCAAAAATTTTATACAGATTAAAAACCTTAAAAACAATATACCAAACAGTCACGCTATCAGTTTTGGCTAGGCATCCTGGTCTTATTGGGGTGTAATATCTCTATATCGAGTTAGAAGGATATGCTAACTGAAAAAGATCGGTTTTCAGTGCCTTTTTAAAGGCTTTGATGTGGGGCTGAGTCTGATCTCTTCCGGGAGTGCATTCCAATGGGGTGGAGCTATTGCCTTGTAGGCTCTCTGGTGAGTTGATGTCAATCTCACTCTGGGGTATTCGAGCAAATATTTCCCCGTTGTTCTGAGAGTGTGGGGCGGATTATGTAGGGAGAGGCGTTCCTTCAAGTAACTCGGGCCCAAGCCATATAGGGCTTTATAGGTAATGACCAACACTTTGTATTGCGCCCGGAAGCTAATTGGCAGCCAGTGGAGAGATTTTAGTACAGGTGTTATATGGTCGGATCTTGACGTTCCCACGACCAATCTGGCTGCAGCATTTTGGACCAGTTGAAGCTTCCGAACCTGGTACAAAGGTAGCCCCATGTAGAGTGCATTACAGAAATCCAAGCGAGAGGTTACCAGTGCGTGTACTACTGTTTCAAGGTCCTTTCGGTCCAGACAGGGACATAGCTGGCGTATCAGCCGAAGCTGGTACCAAGCACTCCTGGCCATCGCATCTACTTGAGATGATAACTGCAGAGATGAGTCCAGGAGTACTCCCAAACTGCGGACTTTATCCTTTAGGGGGAGCGTAACCCCATCAAGGATAGGATGACAAATTTCCCTGTCTGGACTTGGGGTACCTATCACGAGTTTGTTTTCCCTCATCCAGCCCATTACTGACCCCAGGCAGGCGTCCAGAGGAGAGATGCCATCCTTAGTCACTGTATCAGTCGGAGACATGGAGAGGTAGATCTGGGTGTCATCAGCGTACTGATAACACCGTGCTCCATATATCTGTTATAAGGCAACTTTATTCTTATATTCTGGAGTACTGGTTGATTGATAAGATATTGTTCCTGCATTGGGCAACCTAAGCTCTCAGCCTAGACTGGAAATGGATTCCCAAAATTAGAATGAAGGAGACCTTCAGGTCCAAAAGCTAAAAACAACCTTGCTCTTGACTACTGTTGCTTCCTTTTCAGAATTAACAGATTTTCTATTCCCATTCCAACTGGTTAAAAGCATGCCGTATATACTTGACTATAAGTTGACCTCATGTATAAGTTGAGGGCAGGTTTTGGGACCAAAATTATGAATGTTGATATGACTCATGGATAAGATGAGGATAAAACTTAGGGGCATGTAGCAAAGGATGTAAAGCATGAAGTTTATTGTCTTCATACATAAATGTATATTCATATCTTTATTCAGAGGTACCACCATTGCCATTTTCCCACCCAAACATTCAAAAAGGCCAGAAATGGCATCGTGCTGGAAAGAGTAGAGGGGGTTGGTACTTTTTTGGGTGCTCCTGGGATGGACTAAGCTCTTACCTTTTGTAACTCTACTCAGAGATGGGAATGAGTTAAAATATAGTACTTACATTGACCCATAGATAAGTTGGCCCAGCTTTTGGGGGTCAATTTTTTGAATAAAATTTCTAGATTTAGACATGTGTATATACAGTAATCCAAAATAAACATAAAATAAAAGGTGATGAAATTGCTACTAGTTTGTAGCTCTGCTGTGAGCAGGACAGGGAATCCACTTTGGGCTCCCCCCCCCCCAGATTTAAGCTCTCCAAAATATAGACCTCTGCTTCCATGATATTTTCATCACTACAAACCGCATCTTTAAAGTTCAGAGTGTTAGACTGTAGGTAAAACTTGGGCATAATCTTCCGTAGCAGCATTTTAAATGGTTTTAATTATATGGTGGTTGAATTACTTTTTAATTTTTGTGCTATGAATTTTTAATGATGTTTGTTTTGCCTTAGCTAGGATCATACATTGATAAGGATGGCAACTGCAGCTAAGGAATAGAAAACCAGGAATGGGGAGAACAGCTATGAAAGAATTGGAAAAAATTCTAAGGAGTCAAGACATGCAACTAAGCACTAAAATTAGAATCATTCAAACCATTGTATTCCCCATCACTTTGTACAGATGTGAGAGCTGGACAGTGAAGAAAGCAGATAGGAAGAAAATCAGTTCATTTGAGATGTGGTGCTGGAGAAGAGTGCTGAGGTTACCATAGGACAGCCAAAAAGTCAAACAAATGGGTCCTTGATCAGACCAAGATGGAAATCTTCCTGGAAACCAAGATGATGAAACTGAAGCTGTTAGACTTTGGTTACATCATGAGCAGCCATTAGAAAACACAATGAGGCTGGGAAAGATAGAAGGCAGTAGAAAGAAAGGAAGAGCACACATCAGATGGATAGACTCAATAGGAGAGGTCACAGGCATGAATTTGCAGGGCCTGAGCAGAGAGGTGGAGGACAGAGGTCTTGGAGCTGTCTCATCTACAGGGTTGCCATGACTCAGGGTTGACTCAAGATCAATTAACAACAACAACAAGCTCGACTCAGGCTTGCATCCTTCCGAGGCCACTAAAATGAGTACCCAGACTGTGGGGGGCAAATTAGCTTACTTGCTGTTCACCGCTATGATCTTTAGAATAGCGGTATATAAAGAAAACAAATTATTATTATTATTATTATTATTATTATTATTATTATTAACAAAAACAACAACAAGAACAACAACAAGCCTTCTTGAATCCCAGACTGGGTAAAATATATGATATTTGTTGCTATTGTTGCTGCTGCTGTTGTTATAAAAAAACCCTAGAGGAAGCCATGCAACCATTTTTGCTCACTTCCTTAGGGTCATTGGATACTTACCTTTGAATCCCATAGTCCCAGCTGCTCCAAGCAGAACCAAGCATAATATCCCAAGAGAGACTGCTACAGATCGCCAATGGTGCTTTACTGTGGAAGATGCTGAATTAAAGCAAGAAATATAAATTGGACCCCACTTATTTATTGCAAAGTGCCACATCCCTCTGGCTTTCTAGTAATGAACTCTGGCAAACTCTGTGCTGGGGCGACAGCATGTGTGCCCACAGAGAAGGCTCTGAGTGCCACCTCTGGCACGTGTGCCATAAGTTCGCCACCACTGTCTTAAGATAATAACAATAAAAATGACTAAATTCTAGCTTTGGTATAAAAAAAATATTGATTTGGACCATACATAAGTGGATAAGACCACCTTAAGGAGGAACCACTGAGGTTCTTAAATACAGTAAAAAATACATAAATCATTAATCATCCATTAAAAAAAAATCAGTTGCACAGTCACTTATTTGGTCTGGCTGAAGTAAATGTAAGTCATGAGATGCTTCCCTTTTTTTGGGACTGGTTTGAAAAAGCCTAAAAACTAAAAAAACAAACAAACAAAAAACTAAAATACTTTGACAAATTACATTTTATTTATTTATTTAATTGTGGATTTATATCCTGCCGCTCTCCCAAAATGGGGTTCAAGGCAGCTTAAATAATTTAAAAAGACAGAACTAACACATTAATTGCAAAAGTTAAAAATAATAATTAAATAATACTAATATTGAAACATAATTTTAAAGTATATAGATGCAATGATGGTGGCTTACGTTTTTCAAAGTAACTGTCTAGAACATCCCCCTAATGATTTTTAAAATTAAAAGAAAACTCTGCTAGTGAATTGAACATGGCCTTTCAGCTTGAAAAATTGCACAGTTTTGTACTGGCATAGAGGGTGGGCTGAGGAAATAATGTTGGCCTAGGAGGGAGAAAGTGAAGAACGAGGGGGAGAGAAGAAAATGTGTGCAAGTCCTCCC
Source organism: Sceloporus undulatus (assembly GCF_019175285.1). NCBI lineage: Eukaryota > Metazoa > Chordata > Lepidosauria > Squamata > Phrynosomatidae > Sceloporus > Sceloporus undulatus. Next base: position 230,212,764 of record NC_056523.1, read on the forward strand.
CAAAATCCGAAAATTTCATATACTTGCGGCGTGGCACTTAATGTGGAATCAGAGTGAAAGGACCCTAGAATGCTCTATCCAAAAGAGAAAAACTTCCAGGTGTGAAAATAGACCTACAAATCACACGCAGATAAAACTTCAGACGTATCAGATCTGTGTCAAAACAGCTGCATTTGACAACTTGCCACACATTCATTACCTTTGCTTTTGGTTTGCTGGAAGTCCTCATTCTTGTTCTTCGCCAGTGTAATGAACGTCAGGTCAGCATAAGTCACTTCTTCAGCCATCTCTAGCATGATTTCTAAGTAAACTCACCAGGGATTGAGCCAGACTGGTGTTTTATAGTCATGAGAGAATGATGCAGATGCAAGGTCTGTGATCTGTATGAGACACTCATATCCTCTCAAAGACTGGAGATAAAGAAAGAGTGAAGGCAAAGACTGTGTGTGTGTTCCACTATGCAGAATTAGAGGAGGGCTTTAAATACGGATTAACACTACAAGATGTCTCATCACACACCCATTCATGTACAAAGAGTTGGGCAGGGGAACCAAGAACTGGTATTGGATTCTTGTTGTTGTTGTTGTTGTTGTTGTTGTATGCCTCAAAGCCATTTTTGACTTATAATGACCCTAAGGTGAACCTATCATAGATTTTTCTTGGGAAAAGTCTTTGGAGGGGGTTTGCCATTGCCTTCCCCTGAGGCTGAGAGCATGTGACTTCCCCAAGGTGACCCAGTGGGTTTTGATGCTTGAGTGAGGAATCGAACCCTGATTGGAGTTGTAGTCCAGCACTCAAACCACTACACCGCACTTGCTCTCATCTGGATTCTTGTACCTTAAATGCTGGAATAAAGAATTAAAGGGATTGGCAGAGAAGTAAAAACAGTAGGATGGGGTTTAGTGAGCAAGGGAGGTATGATATGAGCAAGTAAATTAGAACATTTAAGCAAAGTTCCATTTTAACATTCCAGCCTTCAACTGCACAGAATACATTCAGTTTTTCTTTCCATCTATCTTATACTTTCAATTTGATTCAAAGAAGAATAAAGAGAGCACAACAAGCTGAAAGCCCATATATATATATATATAGAGAGAGAGAGAGGGGGGGGGGGGGTGTGTGTGTGTGTGTGCGTGTGCATGTGTGTATACAGAAGCATACATATATAGGTATAGATATAGATATAGGATTATATATATGTCACATGTGACAATGACAATCCCCATAACATTGGCAAATCATATATGATTCTTTTGAACTTCATAAGTGACATTTGAATACATAAACTTATCCCCTGAAAAGTAGTACATTCAAGGTTATATTGAAAGGCTGAAAGTGCTGTCAGTGAGGTGAGCCCTGTAATGACCCTTTCACCTGCTTGAGTACATTTCATTCCATGTTCAGAATGTGGATAATTTGTTTTGTCGAAGTACAAATCCGTGAATCCCTAAGGCCATGCTGGGTGGGGGACTGGAGCAATCCTATTTTAAAAATGATGATGATGATTGTTTATTTATACAGTGCCATCCATGCACATGACAAACAGTTACAGAATAAAATATTTATAACTATTCCAGTCATATAAAATATTATAATACAATACTAAAATACAATTAAAACACGCACACCCAAAGAAGAATAAAACAAAATAGTCAGTATAGATACTTAGGCGTGCTACAGAGCACAGAAAAGCGGCACTCTCCCTGCGCCGTCATTAGCTGTGCCGAGAAGCCCCAGCAGCCAGATCGCGAGGCTTCCTGGCACAGCTAAAAAGAAGCGCCGAAATGGCGCTTCTTCTTGTGCCCCAGATGTGACGCCACGAGGCGTGAGGCGCACACTTGTGGCGTCATATCTGGGGCGCGACGTGTGGACGCTATGCGTCCGGCACGTAATAATGGCGGCGCCCGTGTATATAGGGCGCCGCCATTATTACGCGCCCGTCACGTGCTAGGGGTGAGGCCGGTGTGGACGCTAGGTCCTCGGCCAACCCCTAGCATGTGACAGGGGCGCCGGAAGGGCCCGTCTGTAATGCGTCTTAGTATACTAAAGATATAAAGCAACCTCAAATTCCAAAAGTTATAGAAAACAAAAAAAATTTTCAATTTGGATTTAGAAACAGCAAGGGAAGAAACAATCTGCAAGTTTACAGGAAGGTAATTCCAGGTGGCAAGAGAAAATGGATGAATAGCAATAGCAAGTACATTTCTATACCGCTTCTCAGTGCACTTAAGCACTCCCTAAGCGGTTTACAAAGTGGAATCTAATTGCCCCCAACAATCTGGGTACTCATTTTAGCGACCTCGGAAGGATGCCAGGCTGAGTCAAGCTTGACCTCCTGGGTAAGTATTGAACTCGCAACCTTATGGTTTGTGAGTGAGTGACTGCAGTACAGACGTTTAACCACTGCACCACCAGGATTCCTGATCAAGGTCCTGGCCATGAAGCCAAGGAGGCAGAAACCTTTGCCTGGGTGAGAAGCCCAGAATTCCCAAAGTGCAGATTTCTAACAGACTGGTAAAAAGAGATAAGATCTGTAAGATAAGGAGGGGTGAGGTTGTGCATTTTTCTACAGTTTAGATTTTGCTAGGTTATACAGTTTTTTAAACAGTGCTCATGCTGGAGTCATTGGATGATAAACATTCATGTGTCAACCCAGCTGTACTAGTTTAGAAATGGCTGGTCCACCAAGAGCTGTCTCTTAACACATGCATGAATGGAAAAACATATTGGCTGTCCTCATCCAAAAAAAAAGTTGAAATGGGGCACATCCAGCAGTTTTGAAAGACAATTAGTGAAGATCCAATTTCATATTCAAATGGTTTGGGAATAGAAGATTATCTACTATATAAATCACAGCATTTGGATCTTGGTGAATTAGTTCAAACACATACACACAATGGATACAGCCTTACAAAAGCATTTTTTAAAAACTAGTCTAGTCAACTTGCCATTGATTGACTTGCACTGATTGTTATAATAGTTCTTCTTGTCCCTGCGCACAGGTCATCGAACAGTTGCATTTAGGGCTGACTCTATTTTTGTCACCAAGACAGCGTACAACATCTTAAAAAGCAGAACATTTTAAAAAAACACCTCTCAATACAGAAGTTAAAATATAATTAAGCTAACCTTGATTTTAAAACACACATACACAAATTAAACAGAGAAGCTAAAACAGGATTAAGAATATATTTTAAACATAATAAAATAAAAACACAGTGTCTCTCTCCATTAAAAATTCTGTTGCTGCCACCAAATGCATCCTTAAAAGATCTTTACCTTCAGGCAGAAAGATAGCAGGGAGGGGGCCAACTGGACCTCCCAGGGAAGGGAGTTCCACAACTTGGGAGCAGCCACCGAGAAAGCTCTCTCTCATGTCTTCACCAGATGTGCCTGGGATGGTGGCAGAAACAAGAGAAAGCCTTCTCCAGGAGACCTTAGAGCATGGACTTGTTACCCCAGGATTCAGCCCTCAATCACCCCATTTCAAATTAATATCAGAAGGGAGGTTGCCAGTGGTTGACCACTAGGGGGATCGCCAGCACATAAAAACAGCCATACCATCTTAAGATATCCAGATGGCTCAGCATGGCAGAAACTGAAGGCACTTAGCCGGGATTGCTCAAGCTAGAAATCAGCATAGTCCCTTCACTGAGATGAGTGAGGATGGAGAGCTGGACTTGGAAATTGTCTGCATACAACAGACAAAGGGAGTTTCCTTCTGGGATGAAACTCTTTCTGTCTGAGGGCATTCACATTGATTGTCCAGATGCTCTTGCACATTTCATCCCATTCTTCTCCTCTGGGAAAGCCATGTAACACTTGGAAAAACCATTTAACTCCTGAAACACTGCCCTCAGGACCCATTTTTTGCTATAAATACAGTAGCACACTTGTGTAGTTTGAAGCCAGACGGAACCTCTGTTTGATTTCAGCTTTGCACCTCAGTAGCCAGTCATCTCCTGTGTTACAGTGGCTACTGAGCCATCCTCATTCTGGTAACCCTGCAATTGGATCTATACTTCCAGATCTGTATAGTATTACCTCTTAGCCACGTTGCAACTTGCTATTACCTACTATCTTTGCATTGTGAGTTCTTCTATGTGTGAGTGAGAGAATGTGCTTGTGAATGTGTAGTCTCTTTGTTTGTTTGTATGTTTGTTTGTTTTTAAATGAAAAATAAACTAAACTGATTTAGAACCTCCCTCTGGAGTTCTCTGGGTTTGGAACAAATATACACAGGCCAAGATCCTGACTTTTCATTACTGAAGAGTTTTTTGCTGCTTCCTATTGAGCTAAATTAATTTCCCAATTGAACTCAATTGAACACCCCATTGAACTCAAGGCTGACTTTCGTAGGTCAGTAAAATGGGCACCCAGTTTGTTAGGGGCAATTGACTTACAGATTGCTGAGAGAGTGCTGAGTTCACTGATAAGCAGCAATGCCATTGCTATTCCTGAGTCAGCAACATTTTGGCTACGGCATTTTGAATTTGCTGAAGCTGTTGTTATATTTATACGTTTCTGTTCCATTTCCAAAGGCAGCCCCATGTAGAGTGCATTACAGTTATCCAAATTGGATGTAATCAAGGCATGTGTCATTGTAGCCAGATCTGACATCTTAACTGTAGCTCAGATCAGATTCAGGGCTTACCAAAATGCACCAATTTCTTAATAACTGGAATGGGAAAAACATGACATTTTGGAAGAGAAGATGTGGAGTGAAATCAGAATTTACAGATTCATTCAGGCTCACTGTTCTGAGTTCTTAACTCTTAAAATTAAGGGTTCAAATCTGTATACAGTGGAACCTTGCCATATGCTGTCTTGACATACGCGGACTTGAGTGTATGCGCTCAAGCCACGGGGGGCATGCAGGGTGGAAGGGGCGGCACGTCCCATTCAATTGAATGGGCGCCCACGCCGCCACGCCACTGCGTACGAGCCCCATTGTTTCCAATGGGGCTCGAGCATAGGCGGAATTCACCTTACGCGGAGGGATCCGGAACGGATCCCCCACGTAAGGCGAGGACGCACTGTATTAAGCTGAATGCTGAACTGTAATCTCATATGGCCAATAGTTACAATACAGTAAGCCCTCCTTATAGGTGGGCTTTCCTTCCACAGCTTTGAGCTTATGGGAAGGCAAGCCCCAGCAGAAATAATGGGCATGTACTTGTGCCACCGCGAGCACATGCCTCATTAATTTCTATGGAGCTTGAGCATATGCTCTTTTCCCCATACAGGGAGGAGTTCGGAACGGATCTTCCGTGTATGCGGAGGGCGGATGTACCTTATTCTCCATGCTAGAATTATTCTCCATGTTGAATTACAAATTGCTAGTACAAATTCAGCTACTCATGCAGTACAATTTTATTTCACTTTTGAGGACTTTACCCAAATTCCTACATCACATACTGTGTATAGACAGGCCAAATTCTGTACAGATGTGTGTAAATAATTCAGATTTTAAAAGACATGGGGGATTGAAAAAATGTGGATGAAACTGAAAAATGTCATCCTGGACCATCCCTAGTACAGAGCAGAAACTGGCAGCTGAGAAGAGGGAAGGAGAATAATGAATGTTAGTGAGTAGCACTTTTCTGAGTCAGGTACAATGTGTAGAATATTTACTGAGATATGTCGGTTGGAAAAGATAACTTGGAAAAGTTGAGTGGCATTGTTTTGGTTTTTTTGTGGGTTTTTCGTGGCATTTGAGTGGCATTATTTGGATTCTGACAGGGATCATTTCCACAAGAATGAAGAAATGTAATCGTCTCTCTAGTGCTGCAGCATTTCCAAACCCAAAGCCCCACAGCTGAGGAAACCCACACACAGATTGGCAATTTCCATTTGACAGCTACTGAGAAGACAGCTACTGTTGTCAAGTTTGATCAAAAAGATAGATTGATAACCAAAAAGTTAAGGCTACAGTCAGCAAGAATGAGCAGCTCAACTTTATTACTTTTTTTTGCAGCTCCTCCAAATAAGTGATGTGTGAAGTTCTCTTTGTGCTGAAAACTCTTTCTGCCTTTTAATCCTTACTACAGCCCTGAGAAAAAAGTTTAAGACAATGACAACAACATTGCAGTCAGTGACCTAGAACTAAATACAAAATTTGGAAAGGAACAAAAAGCAAGAAAAATTACAATTATACAATTGCATGCTTATTTAAACATTGAGCTCTTTATTTTTCCAATGCTTAAACTCAATTAAAAATTGAGAAAAAATGGCCTCTCTTTCAGAACTGTAGAGTAGTAAACCTTGTAGTGGTTTGAGCATTGGACTATGATTCTGGAGACCAGGGTTCAATTTCTAGCATGGCCATGAAACCCACTGGTGACTTTGAGCAAGTCACATGCTCTCAGCCTCAGAGGATGGCAATGGCAAACCTCTGAGCAAATCTTGCTATGAAAACTCCATGATAGCTTCACCTTAGGTCATCATAAGACAGAAATGATTTGAAGGCATACAGCAGCAGCAGCAACAACAACAACAACCCTCTCAGGCAACAGGAAACTATGGCCTGTTACATACTGCCAAAATAAAGCTGCTTGGGGTCTCTTTGGAGGTATGCTGTTTAAATGATGCATGCATCCTAAGAATCCGGAAGCTGCACCAAAGCTGCACTCAGTGCTTAGGAATGGAGTGTGGCTTTGGCGCAACCTCCAGACTCTTAGGACCCATGCATCATTTAAATAGCACACCTCCAAAGAGACCCAAAGCAGCTTTATTTTGGCAGTCTGTAACAGGTCATAGATACCTTCTTCCACAGGACTGTGAGTTTTCTTTTGTCATCTTGTCCATTCTGGATGGCAACACAGGGAAAAACCCATCAGAGGCACCGTTGACAAGAGACTAAAGTTAGACCCAGCAGAAAAGAGGGTGAACAAAGTCTCCTTTTCTTGACACCCTTAAAACTGCCAGAACATGGCATTCATACTTTTTTGTATGACAGCTCCCAGAATTGCCCTGGGTATGCTAAATGGGGTTTCTGAAATTTGTAATCCAGCAAATTAACTTTTTTCAGCTGTGGATTGTGCTCTCTTATGAACACTACTTGAGAGAGCATAATGGATTTGTGGCAGTTCAAAAATAAAATATAATTGAAAGTGCGTGAGACTGAATCAGACTGGGACTGTTGAGCATGTCGAAGACATTTGGGGAGAACACACACACACACACACACACCATGTTATTTTCCTGCTTAAAATAATCTTTCCATTCCTGGAGCTGCCATTTTCTCTGCAATAAAATACCCACTACAGATAGCAAACAAGCTGTGCTTCAAATGGAGTGGGGACCCTTTTCTTTTTAGGCAAAACTAAAACCATCCCATGCCTTCTCATGGTATTTGGCTGGTTTGCATAGTCTGAACTGAATCTCTGTCACTGTCTTCGCATACACATGCACACGCGCACACACACTTTGAACATTATAAAGAGATAGCTGTATGTTTTCCCCTACACACCGTGAAGTCAGAGATTTTGACTGAACAGCCAATGTGAGGGCAAAGAACAGGAAAGCCCACCAACCTCCTTCCAGTATTGCAGTTTTAGTGTGATTCCGTACTGATTCTCCCACTTCCAGCTGGTACTGACAAATGTGAAAGATTTGTTTCGAGTCCCCAAGTCTGAGCTTTTAGAAATTGAACAGATAGTGCGACTACAGTTGGGAGAGCTTTATTGAAGGAACTTAGCCAAGGCATGATCTCAAACTTTGACTTTTCTCTATGGAGTTTACTGCATTGGCTTTGCTCCCACAATAGACACAGGATGTAATTTTAAGAAGGTGGATTTTATTGCAGTTCCCTGTCGCTGGGGAGTATGTAGCCTGTTTGCAACCAGGGCTTTTGCCACATCTTTTCAAGAACGGGAAAATCCCATTCTTGAAAAGATGTGGGAGGAGCCTCAAGAAGCCCATCTTGCATACAGGCTGTGTACTCTGGCAACTGGGAAATGCAATAAAATCTGCCTTCTTAAAGTTACATCCCACATCTATCACAGGAGCAAAGCCAATGTGATACACTCCACAGATTACATTTTAAACTGCATCCAGAAATTACCTTTTAAAAATATTTTTAGACATTTTTAGTAGTTGCTGGATGAAGATGATGTGGGGAAAGATTTCCAGCTTGGTGTTGTTATTGTTGTTGGGGTTCTGGGGAACTATGGAGTGCAAAAAACACAAGTTTGTCTGGTCCAAAGATTAATTAACCTAGACTTGCAATGGATGAGATTGACAGGAAGGGCTCTTGCTCTTCATCATTTTACAGTAAACCCTCAGGCTGCAGGATTTTTACAGCTTCATATCTGTATTCATTAACTATTCCTAAAAGCAGAAAAGCATGTGCTATTATCAGCATATTAGGAGGACAATTTAATAAGATCCCAGTTAATGAGCTAATATGTCTATGTGGAGTGGAAACCCAGCAATCACTTGAGCATGTTCTTCTGGACTGTTTTCTGTATAAAAACTGCAGAGAACAGTTAAACCATTCTCAGCCAACAGCCTTTTCTAGATACTTTTTTGCAAATTAATATGGCTTCCAGTGGTACACAATGTGTGAACAGACCTAGATAGATAGGAGGCTCTATCTCCATATATTCAACATTCCCTGCTCACTCATGGTCTGAGCAGGGAGAGGGTTTACACCAACTTTTGGGGGTGAGATTCCTCCCTATTTGACTGATAACCTGCTTTGTCCAAGACTCACAGTTGCTTTCTCAAATGGTTGGTGAGCCTAAGCATTCCATTCCAAGGACTCAGAATGCCTTTATTTATTCTTTATTTTGTTAGATCATTTATATCCCACTCTTCCACAGATCTTCAAAAGCAATTTTCAAAATGCTTTCTTTATCCCAGAGTCTGAAAGTTAAGCTACACTGAATTTTGTGCAGTTAGGTTTTTGGGGCATAATTATGTCCAAAATTGAAGAGAAAGTTGAGTGCTGGGCCACAACTCTGGAGACCCGGGTTTGATTTCCATCTAGGGCATAAAAACCCAGTGGGTGACCTTGGGCAAGTCACACTCTCTCATCCTTGGGGGAAGGCCATGGAAAGTCTCCTCTGAAAAAAATCTTGCCAAGAAAACCCCATGATAGGTGCACCTTAGGGTCACCGTAAGTCAAAAATTACTTGGAGGTACATAACAACAGCAACAAAAATTAGCAAAGCTGCACAATTTTGAGTACAGTATGCATATTATTTTGTTGCAAAGCCTGGAATAAGAGTCATAAAGACTTTGCTAAAGAATTCAAAGCAGTCTTTTCCATTGCTATTGCATGTCCAATAATATAAAATCTATTATTGTGCAGTTTAGAAAGAACAAATGATGCTTATAGGTTCAAAATTCTTTCCATCCTCTCTGTTTCCATGCTGAAAGAGGAAATAGCGTTTGTGACTGATTCACCACCCTAAGCACTTTGCAGTATACAAAAAAGGGACACAAGTAACAGAATGATTTCCATTGCTTCTCTCAGCAAGCAACACCAACTTAGATCAAACACTGATCAGAATGGAGACTGCAGGCAAGAAATCTGAAGAAGATTAGGAATGGGGAGGGCAGCTATGAAACAACTAGACAAGATCCTAAAGTGTAAAGATACACAACTGAACACTAAAGTTAGAATTGTACAAGCCATTGTAATTGCCATCACCATGTATGAATGCGAGAACTGGACAATGAAGAAAGTGGATAAGAAGAAAATCAATTTATTTGAGATGTGGTGTTGGAGTTCTGAGGATACCATGGACAGCCAAAAGGATGAACAAATGGGCCCTTGAACAGATCAAGCCTGAAATCTCCTTGGAAGCCAAGATGAATAAATTGAGGCTGTTGTATTTTGGCCACATCATGAGAAGGCATAGAATCATAGAATCATAGAATCATAGAATCATAGAGTTGGAAGAGACCGCAAGGGCCATCCAGTCCAACCCCCTGCCATACAGGAAATCCAAATCAAATCATCCCCAACAGATGGCCATCCAGCCTGTGTTTAAAGACCTCCAAGGAAGGAGACTCCACTACACTCCGAGGGAGTTTGTTCCTCTGTCAAACAGCCCTTACTGTCAGGAAGTTCTTCCTAATGTTGAGGTGGAATCTCTTTTCCTGTAGCTTGCATCCATTGTTCCGGGTCCTGTTCTCTGGAGCAGCAGAAAACAAGCTTGCTCCCTCCTCAGTGACTCATTAGAAAAGACAATGATGCTGTGGAAAGTAGAGGGCAGCAGAAAGAGAGGAAGGTTGCATGCCAGATGGATAGATTCAACCAGAGAGACCATGAGCCTGAGCCTACTGGACCTGAGCAGACAGGGTAGGAGGGCTTTGAGACATCTAATTCATGGGATTGTCATGAGGCAGGTTTTTAATGTGTGATCATGGGATAGCTTTTATACAGGGTATTTGTTATATGAAGTGGGTATTGTGGTTCTATTGTTTGTCATTTCATGTTCTTTTTAGCTGATGTTTTTAACTGTTTTATTGCAATATGTTTGTTCGAATTTTTATTTGCAAGCCGCCTTGGGTCCCTTTCAAGGAAGAAAGGTGACATAGAAATTAAATAAGTAAATAAATAAATATTTCTTCATTGCATGGTGGAAGGAACCTAAATATTCAGAATAGTATTCATGTAATATTGTACAGTAAATTTTGTTTATTATATGTATATTTAATATATATATATAGCCTTTCCAAAAAGCTTCCCTAGGCAATTTGCAATAAAACATATAAAACCTATACAGTATAACATTGTGAAATGGGGGGGGGGACCTGGTTCACTCCCAAACCATGTCCTCTCAGCAAAATTTCAGTCATATTTCGGTAAATGAAGTTCCTCTGTGTGAATTGCCCTGAAGCAATACCTTCCCAAATCACAGACTTGACAAAAGGTTACTGACTTTCCCAAGATCATCAATATTCAGGTGATGTATCTCCATGGCAACAAAAATGGTCCAAGTAGACTAGCTGATGATGGAAGGAGATGATTCATCCAGATGATTCATCCACATTTCCCCCTTCTAAAGTGGCACCGGTATGCGTGCCTATATGAAGAGAACATTGCTTTTGGAAGCAGACAGAGGAAAACACAAAGTTGAGTTGGGCTCTGTAAATAGATTTTAGGGTACTGGATGTCTGCCTATGGATCTAATGTGAGATGCTGGGTGCTGTGGACTTTGGCTGGCTGTTGAAATGTTTGCAGGGGATCCAGCGTTATGTTGAGGTTTGAATGTTGGATTAGGACTCTGGAGACCAGGGTTTGCATCCCCGCTCAGCCATAGAAACCCACTCAGTGACTTAGGGCAAATCACACTCTCTCAGCCTCAGAGGATGGCAACAGCAACCTACCTCTGAAGAAGCTTGCCAAAAAGCCCCCCCAATAGGATCACCTTAGGGTCATCGTAAATTGGAAGCGACTTGAAGGCATACAACAACAAAAAGCAGTGTTTACAACATGCCTCCACTTATGCTTCACCTGAAGATTTGGAAATTAATGCAGATATTATAACATTCTAATTAGCTTCCATTAGCCTCTTTCAAAGAAAGGCAATGTGGTGTAGTGGTTTGGGTTCAAATCCCTGCTTGGCCATGAAAACTCATTGGATGACCTTGGCCAAGTCATACTCTCTCATTTTCAGAAAAAGGGCAAAGGCAACCCCCGTTGAACAAATCTTGCCAAGAAAACTGCATGATAGGTTCATCTTAGGGTTCCTATGTTAGATACGACTTGAAAGCACACAACGACAGTACGCCTCCTTGCAAAGAGAATCAAACCTAGGTAAATCCAGTGAAACCTATCACTCTTCAGAAAAATGAGGGGTGTGCAAAACAATACCATGTTCAGTTTGGCTATCAATATATTACGTCCATGAGCTCCCAGAGTAGCCCATATCAGAGACTATTTCTGGGTGCACAAAATGTGTTGACTGTATCAGCATGCAGTTCTCAATGGCACTTCAACCCTGACTGGACTATTTCTATCCTTTCATCTCTACTTTAAAACCTGTGTCCAACTTCTAGCTGCATGGTGGATATGCAGTTTTCAAGAATCCATTTGTTCTGCTCTCTGCCTCTGAAAGCTATAGCAAAGTAATGATTCACCAGCTTAATTGCCGAGACAACATGGCTGTAGCAAAGGATAACATGCCCTTTGAGATCCAACACTAGCCAGCCTTTCAGAGACATGAACATTACAGGAGAAGGACTGTTGAGGCCAAAACTGATTTTATGCTTGTTAAGTGGCTGACGTTTAACTTACTGGTTATTAGGAAATGTCTTCTCTTTCGCAGAAACTGTATTAACATGTGAATACATACAGACTCAACACCTATATATAGGCACACTGGATAGGGCAGGAATGCCGTTAACAATCTAGGATGGTTATAAAGAGCAAAACAACAGGTTGTTGAAAGGGACTACTTAACGTAACAGCTTGAGGGAAAATAAGCATACTTTGAAAGCAGAAAAACAACCTCCATTAAAGAGAAAGGGTGGAGAGATCTAGGTGGGAACCAATCACAGAAAATAGATGCAGTTGCTTAAGAGATTTATGAAGCCTCACTAGAGCTCTGGAGCAAAGGAAGCCCATGTGGTTATTGGAAGAGAGGGAAATACTTCTGGGGTGATTCTTAAAATATCCCCTTCTGTCCTTGAAGGAGTTTGTGAAAAGGCGCAGGAGAAAACAGGAGTAGATCTCTTATCCTAAGTATGGCTCACTGAGACCATCTTCTAAAACCAGACTCTTGGAGAGAAGATCAGGAGAAAAGTAGCAACACACAAGAGAGGTTGGGCCCTACCTTTTAGATCCAGTTTCAATGGGCTTCTGCACTGGGTTTCTGGGATAAATAAGATAAGACTGCATTTATACACTGTCAATGTGTCAAGATTATATTACCAGAGAAAGCCTGATAGACCATTTTTAGGAACAAAAGGACTGAAAAAGCAAAAGAGAACAAGCGTGAGAAGTGGATAAAGTTTATGCAATAGGAAAGAAAGAAGAGTGAGGAGAAACTGTCCTTCGTGGCATCCTGAGACAATGCCTCAGTCCGTTACCCTTGCCTGAAGACCATGCATGGTGAACATGCATTAGGAAGGAGGTTTTGGCTTTAGAGAACAGAAGAAGCAACATATCTACTAATGGGAAAGTATACCAAAGGAGTGGCTATTTCTGCTTTGATGTGCTTATCTCAGGTAAGACACATTGGATCCTCACTAGTATGAACAGGCAAGAAGTATTAACAAAATAGAAAGCCAGCAAGAAATGAGAATTGTAAGAAGGATTGCAGTGTATAATAGTATAAACTATATGAAGAATGTCCCCATTGTGCCGAGGAAGGAGAGGAAAGGCAATTGAAATATCTGACTACTTTTTGATGGTGATTGTGGGGGTGTTATATCCATTGGAAAAGGGAAATGCAAAGATTTGGCAGTGGGTGAAGGGAGGGGGGTAAAGTTGGAAAATAAAAGGATAAAACCAGAGCAACCTCCTTTTATCTTCAAAGGTTCCTCAAGTGCAAATGCAGGAAAGCTGTACAAATGCTGACCAGTGAGTATATGTATATATATATATAAAGATATTGTATTACTTCTTATAACTTATTTGAGGAGGGAAACACACATCTTATTTGATCAGTTGACTCAGTTATGTTGAGCACAGGTGACCAGATGTCCTAACTGCAGAGGAATAATAATAATAATAATAATAATAATAATAATAATAGCTTTATTTTTACTCCACCTCCCTGTCAAGGAGACAATCAAGATGGCTTACAATTAAAACAAAGACGTAACAGTACCCAATACTCCCAATTATCCCCTCACTCCCCTAAAACATTATTAAATGCTTTTATCATTAAAACAATACATTAAAAAAAAATCAGACGGATGAGTGAGGCTACAAAATACTGAGAGAGATGGCAGGAAGACAAGGAACTGCAAAATGTAGAACATTCAGGAAAATGTAGGACATTACAAAATAAAAGCTAAAGACACTCATAAAATATAAATTCATGTTTCTTAGTCCTCTTCAAAATGAAGGACATTTTGGAATTCCTCCTTGACAGAAGTTTGAAATGTTGAACATGTCCTGGAAAAGGAGGATGCCTGGTCATCCCAGCTGAACATTTAGAAATGGACTGAACTTTTTATTTATCCCCCCCCCCATCAGTGATTGAATTTGTGGACAAATGAAGTCCCTTCCCAAAAGACTGGGGTGCAGAGATTTCTCTGGAATGCCTTCACGGTGATACAGTATAACCGCATGATAGTCCATGACATTCCCAAGGCATTCGAGGAAGTGCAGCCGGTGGGAGCCAGTGGCAAAGAGAACTAAGTCACACTGGTTCTAATGCCTATGGCCTGTTACAGACTGCCAAAATAAAGCTGCTTTGGGTCTCTTTGGAGGTATGCAGTTTAAATGATGCATGCATCCTAAGAATCCGGAAGCTGCACCAAAGCTGCACTCAGTGCTTAGGAATGGAGTGTGGCTTTGGCGCGACCTCCGGACTCTTAGGACCCATGCATCATTTAAACAGCATACCTCCAAAGATACCCGAAGCAGCTTTATTTTGGCAGTCTGTAACAGGCCTATGCTTTTTTAACCAGGTTTGTCTCCTGTAGGGAAGATTCAGGATGTGGGGCATTATTCATTAAGGTCTTCATACTACTCCCCTCTCCATGGCTGAGCAGTCACATTTTCTAGGGCACTTCATAGCACCAAGCTTCTCCTGCACAAGAGGAATGTAAATTATTACATACATAAGAGAGCTGACGGGCTGACTCAATATTCAAGAAGAAATTCAACTATTTGCTCTAATTGGGTTTAATGAAGAAGATTCAGGCTTTTCAGTATAAAATTACCTCAGTGAGGAGCCTTGACAAAAATTATTTCCCATTAACCCATTATCAAAAATCTCTATCAAAACCTGATTACATTTCTTTGGAGTTAGTTTACATATACCAGATGTATCTGTTGGTGTCTCCAGCATCTTGATGACATGCATGTTAGAGGAAACCATGAACAGCCCTATAAAGGTCTGGAATTTCTGGAAGAATTGTGATAGTTTGTTATCATATTCACCTATATGCTTAAGGGATGCATAACATACTGACTGGGTTTAGTTAATCAAGTAGGCCTGGTATATATCGTTCCTCATAGGGCATGGTTTCCAGACCCTTCACCATTTTAGTCACCCTCCTTTGGACACGCTCCAGTTTCTCAATGTCCTTTTTGAATTGTAGTGCCCAGAACTGGACACAGTATTCCAGGTGGAGCCTGACCAAAGCAGAATATAGTGGCACTATTACTTCTCTTGATCTAGACACTATACTTCTATTGATGCAGCCGTAGGTCCCATTCCCACTCGCCCATTTTCCCTGAGTAGAACTGGGCAGATCCGAATCCTCCCACATCGAATCTGCCTGGAAAGAAGTTCGTACTACCCTTTACCTTGATTGGGGCAATTTACCCCTCTGAAGTTTACATTTGCGGTACCGGTTTAAAATGGAGCCTCCTCTGTTGTCAATCAAATTCACTTCCGCTTTCGTCAAAAGTGACATAGCCTACAACCATTGGCCAACCGAATGAGTGCTTTCCCCCTCCTTTTTTAAAAAAAAACTGGCGGCAGTGTGCACATATTCTGTCAACTTGTCAAATTTAAAAACCTCCAGGTGTGTGTGTGTGTTGTGTGTATTTGGGTCATTACAGATTATGGCAACCCTAAAATGACATCCTGGGATTTTCTTGCCAAGATTGGTTCCGAGGAGATTGGCATTGCCTTTCCCCTGAGGCTGAGAGAGTGTGACTCCCCCAAAGTCATGGGTTTCCACATGCCAGCCTCTAGCCTCCCCTTCGCTTCCAGCCCAATGCTACCTCTGAAGCCCTTGCCTCCCCCCATGCCATCCTCTTCCTGTCACAATAATAATAATAATAATCATAATTCCTCACCCCAGAATGCCATCTCTGCATCCTCTTGCTTTGCTTTCCCTCTGACTGCGCCCCCAGAATGCCTTTACATATGTAGCAAAAGCATTCACATATTGTATCAATTTGCCAAATTGAAAGGGAAACATTTGTAACATTCGCATTGTAGCATTCACATATTACACACAAAAAATAATTTTAAAAAGCCTCTTGCAAAGTGAGGTGCCGTGCTGGCAGCAATCAGAAAGGTAAATGTAGCACAAACAGACACATTATATCAATATGTACATATAAAAACCTGTAGAACTATTTGCATAGTCTGTCAAAAATAAGAATTCTGAGAGAGAGAGAGAGAGAGAGAGAGAGAGAGAGAGAGAGAGAGAGAAAGCTGCCTGCGAGAGGGAGGCATGCTCTGCCCTCCGCCCTCCGCCCTCCGCCCTCCCTCTGACCTAATCCCTCCCCTGAACATGACCCTTCCTCCTCCTTCTCTTTCGCCCTGATCCTGCCCTCCATGGCACCCTTCCTCCTGCTTCACCCTGATCCTGCCCTCCATGGCACCTTTCCTCCTCTTTCATCCTGATCCTGCCCTCCATGGCAACCTTCTTCCTCCTTCTTCTCCTCCTTTGCCCCAATCCTGTCTTCCATGGCACCCTTCCTCCTGCTCCTTCCTCCTCCTCCTCTTCCTCCTTCACCCCGATGAAGGGGAGGCATGTTCCACCCTCTGCCCTCCCTCTGACCTACCCCCCCCTGAAATTGACCCAAACATGACCAGGGGCCAAATTCACATTTGCTGGAACCCGTTTTTTCTCAAAAGATACAGGTAAAACTCCGCTTTCAAAAGACCCACACCTAGGGGCATTTGCCCCTCAATGGATGTGCAAACCCCAAATTCGGGTGTTAAAGAATTGGGGCCAATATGAACTTCCCAGTTTTAATCTGGTTTCTGAACCGAGGAAAAAGGTAGTCTGAATGGCCCCTGTAATTGCACTGGCCTTGTTAGCTGCCGCATTACACTGTTGACTCATGTTCAATTTGTGGTCTACTTGGACTCCTAGATCCTTTTCACACATAGTTTCATTCAGCCAAGTGTCACCCATCCTATATCTGTGCATTTCATTTTTCTGCCCTAAGTGTAGCATCTTACATTTCTCCGTCTTGAATTTCATTTTGTTAGCTTTGGCCCAGCTTTCTAGTCCATTTAGGTCTTTTAAAATTTTGATCCTGTCCTCTGGAGTATTAGCTATGCCTCCTAATTTGGCGTCATCTGCAGATTTGATAACTATACCCCCAATTCTGTCATCCAAGTCATTTATAAAGATATTGAATAGCATTGGGCCCAGGACAGAGCCCTGTGGGACCCCACTGGTCACTTCTCTCCAAGATGAAAAGGAGCCATTGTTGAGCACCCTTTGGGTTTGGTCAGTCATCCATTACAAATCCATGTAACAGTTACTTTGTCTAGCCCACATTTTACAAGCTTGTTTGCAAGAATGCCGTGAGTAACTTTGTTAAAGGCCTTACTGAAATCAAGATATACTATATCCACAGCATTCCCTTTAGTAGAGCAAAGCAATGTATAGGGCAAAGTGATGGGGCTGAGTTGGGCAAAAAACGTGAGAACAGAGCAGAGCAAAACTCTGGTGCCACAAAAAACTACAATTCCCAGAATTCCAAAGCATTGAGCCATGGCAGATTAAGTGATGTGAAACTTGATTGTTTCTTCAGTTCATATGCAGCCTATATTTCATTTTGACAGACCCTTGAGCCTAAGATAGCCTGTGAGCTGAGCGAGTCAGGGCTCCGAAATCATTACAGGCCATCAAAGTTATGTTACCACATATCTGGTGTTACTGATAGGCTTTATTAATAAATCAGTTTGGGAACTAGTTTGCTATTTGTCATTTTGCTGGAAAAAAAGGTAGGAAGTCATGAAATAAATAAATAACACAATTCATAGGACTTCAGTATCTATTCAAATGCAAAAGTCCTTTCAGTGAAGTCAGGATAAACACCTTGGTGACTGTTGTCAAATCTAGAGTAAAGTGAAGAAAAATCATATTATCTCATGAATGCAGAAGCAGCTCATTTATATTTGACACTAACCTTTTCTCAACTTCCTTTTCCCCTCCAAGTTGTGCAAATGTAAACTGGGTCCATCTCTGGTATATCTGGTAAGTGTTTGTGGGAGGGATTTGAATGTTTAACTTTCATTTGTGATGCTTGTGTTGGTTGAATATGTCCATAACTCTAGTCTTCTCATAGGATCTGTATCTTAGACAATGAGGGTTCAGTCTTACAATATATGATACAATAATTAAATACTTCTAGGCATGTGCAGAGTGCTATTCTCTTCCCATTAAACACTGTATTCAAGAATGCATGGGATACCAGTTTGGGCCTTTTTCAGTGTAGCAGCAATGATGATATCTCTCAGAGCACCATAATTCTTGGAAAATATCAGAGATTATAGTGCATATCTCAAGCAAAGCATCTGATGCTCTAGGTAGAAGTTTGAATAGCTCACCAGCCCACTCTGCCCCACTCCATACACAATATCGAGCAGCAAAAGAAATCAAATTTAGGCTTCTTCATAAAGTACATGAAAGTACTTTAACCACAAATAAGGTTCATCTTCTTGAGGAAAGTAAGAAAAGGAAGAGTACTACATGGTACACTGAAGAAAAGCATCCTGAAGTTGTTTTCATCTCCACCAAACTGCACTGACACTTATTTTTCCAGATAATACAGGACCACTTGATATGTCCTCCATAGGGC
Organism: Sceloporus undulatus; assembly: GCF_019175285.1. NCBI lineage: Eukaryota > Metazoa > Chordata > Lepidosauria > Squamata > Phrynosomatidae > Sceloporus > Sceloporus undulatus. Next base: position 230,231,455 of record NC_056523.1, read on the forward strand.
ATACCCCAAAGTGCATATTTAATAGGGAAAAATTGCTTTGGCAGTCATTCTGTACATAGGTGCATCCAGTTTGCTTTTGGAGTTGATACATTATTACACTATTACATTATTATTTTGCATTTATGGTGCAATGTGATCTTACCAGAAGTTCAAAATACAGAAGATGGAGCCTACAATACTTTCCTGCCCTTCACATATTACACCAGGACTCCGGATTGGGTATGTGATGTGGCTGAGTTAGGCAAAAAGGCATGCGATAAGATCCGTTTTCACCTGTTCAAGTATGTACCCATTCTATGCCTGGATCAGGCGAAAATACACGTGTAATAATCTCTTTAGTCAGGGTGAACAGATTTCATAATTATAATTATTGCATGAGCCTTTCTAGACTTAAGCCTATTTCCTGAGATGAACTGAGAATCTGTGGGTGCTTTGACTTTGAGTTCTTGCATGGCAGTGGATTGGATTGGATGGCCCTTGTGGTCTCTTCCAACCCTAGGGTTTGAAGAAGGACAAGGCGCTGCAAAAATGTAGCACATTACAAAATAGAAGTTAAAAATGTTAATATAAATGTAAATCTGTGCTTCTTAGTCTTAGTCTCAAAATGGAAGACATTTTGAAATTCCTCCTGGACAGAAAGTTGGAATGTAGGATATATCATGGAAAAGGAGGACGTCTGTTCACCCTTTATTTAGTCTGCTCTGTTAGTGTGCTCTGATGCCCGAATAAATTACAAATCCCAGGGTTCCATAGGATGGACTCATAACCCTTAAAGTGGTGTCAAACTGCATTGATTGTGTAGTGCGGCAGCAGCCTTCATAGCAAGAAACATGTGCAGTGGCAGGTTTGCTCCAACCTTTATCTGCTTATTTTCTAGGCTTGTAGTTGCAGTTGGTGGACTCCTCCTCTTCTGTGGCCTAGTCTGCCTTTGTGTGAAGTGTTGCTGTCTTAACTGCCAACCTGCAAGAGAAGACACCAGCCCCCCACCCTATGAGGTCACAGTCATTGCATTTGATCATGACAGCAGCACCATTCAAAGCACCATCACATGTGAGTGGCACGACACTGTTGGGCCTGAAGAATCATAGAGAAGGGAGGAAACAACACAGAAAGGGCCAAGATGTGGTAGCGGAGGTTGGTCCACTGGGAAACTTCCCAACAAGAAATTTTTGTATGCAGAGCCAGCCCTACCATTTGGTAGAGTAGAAGAACCACTTTCTTGGGCATCAAATTTGGCGTGTTATGGAGCAGTAACAAATTTTAGACCCTTATCACATTAAGAACAAACCCAGCAGGCAAAATGAGAGAGACACATTTATCTCTCTGTCTTTGCATGATATCAAAGCACTTTCATTATCTTCCAGTTGCAAAAGCATGGGAGAAGGTGGTAAAAACACTCCTTTTGCCAAATACATTTTTCCAGCTTGGCAAAAGGGCCACTTTTACTACACTTTTATGACCCTCTCCCATTCTTGTACAACTGGAAGAGAAGTAAAGTACTCTGATGTCATGTGAAGACAGATGAACACACATCTCTCCATTTGCCTGCCCTGTTTTTAATGCAATAAGGCTCTTTGTTCTTTAGTATGTTGTGTGTGTGTGTGTGTGTGTGTATATATATATATATTTCCCCTTAGACATCAGGTTTGAGAGATTAAGCAGTTTTCTGCTAGAGTTAGTTTTCTACTGTTTGGCCAAAATAATTTTGCAGGCTTTAGGCGCTAAACAACCTGATGGACACATTATTTTGTAGATTGTATTTGTATTTTGTAGATTGTATTTGTAGATTATTTCTACAGTTTGGATGTAGTCAAAGTCAACAATGGTATGGCATAGCATTTTTTTTTAACCCATGGTTGGTGACATTTCATCTCATGGAAGAGAAATGTAACTTGACTTCCAGTTTTCCAGAAGCAGTTTCCATTCTTTTCTCATGGGCACATCTATGAGCTCCAAATGTGTGTTCATGGCCCCACTCCCACAAGAAACCTTTTCAGAAGGAGAAGCAGAAGAACAAGGAACTAAAAATTATTTATAGATCCTTTTTCAGTGCTAACTGTAACATCCCAAACCATTTTTGGTGGAATGTCCAAAGCAGAGAGAATGTAACTCAGACCCTTTCTGAAGGGTTTCCCTTGTATCAGCTGGGGACTTCCAAGTCACTGGCACAGTGAATCAGCTCTGGGTTTTAATCTGGACTTTAAGGTAGGGCTACTCAAAGTGGGGGTCCCTGGACCATTGCCTGTACCCAACCCAGTGGTGGCTCGTCCCTGGCAAGTTTATAGAAAAGAAGGAAACCATTGTACCCAGTGGTCACAAATTTGGTGCCAGTGCAGGGCATACTGGAAAAAAAAAAATAATGGCTGGTATGAGAAACACTGCTTTAAAAAAATCTATAAAAGATGCTAAACCTATTTTGCGGATAAGGATCAGTACATGGGTAGCTCCTTTGCAGTTTGGAATAAAACTCAGAATGATTCATCACCACACTGACATGGAAGCCACCATCTGACACTGGTTTTACAGATGGTTAATAGGTATCGGAAAGTGGCTTTGCTTGCTTCACATTATAAAGTTATTACAGTAGGCCCTTGGTATCTGCTGGAGTTTGGCTCCGGGACTCCTTGTGGATCCCAAAATCTGTGGATGCTCAAGTCCCTTTAAATACATGGCGTAGTAGAATGGTGTCTCTTACACAAAATGGCAAAATCAAGGTTTGCCTTTTGGAATTTATATATTTTTGAATATTTTCCAGCTGTGGATGCTTGAATCCAAGGACAAAATATAGAGGGCTGACTTTACTTTATACTTTGGAATGGATTTGGTTAGCTATTTTAGGTATTTGTAACATGTGTGATTTGCAGATGACAATACATACACATATATATTTTCAAACCTTGAAGAGCAATCTTGTACAATTGTCCAACTGAGTGATATATTGACTGTGCAATTCAAAACAATCCAAGTTGGGATGATTGTTCGATGAATCATGACTGCTCTTTGTGGTTCAGAAAGCTGCCTTTAATGCTTCTGTTGTTTCTCCCCACTTTCAGCCCTCCATTCGGTGTTTGGCCCAGCTGCTAAGAGAATACTAGCCGTGGCTCATGCCCACAGTGCTGTGCAAGCAGTGCCTCCCTCTGCTGGAACAGAAACACCTCCCGTTTATGAAGAGGCTATCCAGATGAGTAGGTTCACTGTGGCTAAAAGCAGAGAAAGTGCACCTGAGCTGCAGCCAGTGTCAGAGGAGAAGCAGATGGTTGATGAGAAAGGAAATGGAACATATACTGTCTCACATCCATGAAGCCAAGGCTCCATCAAGAAGAACTGCAAAGGGTTATAACTTGAGGGCAGGGTGACTAGATGTCATAACTGCAAAAGAGTACAAAGCAACACAAAATGTAGGACATTTAAGTAAAAATGGAGGACTTTATAAAATAAAAGCTAAAAACACACATATAAATCCATGCTTCTTGGCCATGCTCAAAATGGAGGACATTTTGGAATTCCTCCTGGACAGAAGTCTGAACTGTAGGATGTGCCTTGGAAAAAGAGGATGCCTGGTCACCGGGTCTGAAAGAGACATCGTGGAATGTACAATGGCAACCTTTGGGATGAATCTTTTTTAGATTGTTCACATCCAATAGCTAAATATAGTGTCATACAATTTTGAAGACGATAATTCTCCAATTATATAGTGTGAGTAAAAAATCATGGAAAATGCTATGTGCATGCTCATCACAATGTGGCAATACAACAAGTGACAAAAGCAGAAATTTTATACAGCAGTTCTGAAATTTGTATGCTTTTTCTCTGTCCCTGAGAGAAAGATGCATCATCCTTGTTCTGAAGGCCTTGCAGGAGGTTTCATCACAACCTTTTCCTGTCATTGGTCTAAATTCTGTTGTTAGCTCTGAAGAGAGCTTCACCGAATCATTGGGATTTACATACATTTTGGCTCACTATTCAACAATTGACTGACTAGCTTTACTCCATTTGGGACCAACCACCAGGATGCCAACAACCACTCTTTCTCATTGATGGTTACACTTGCATATGTCCTAGTGGACTCATGTTCATAAAAATCTGAGCCCATAATTTACTGGTAGTATTTTAGTAAATGGGTTCGTAAAATTGTTTTGCTTCTTAGAATCACAGAATCATAGAGTTGGAAGAGACCGCAAGGGCCGTCCAGTCCAACCCCCTGCCATGCTTAGGAGCAAGGCTTAAATTAAGTTAATCTCTGCAAATTGTCTTGTGTGCCAGTGCTTGGAATTTATGAGTCATGAGTAATGCCTGTAAAAAGTTACCTATGGTAAGGAGTAACAAAGAGGCAACTTAGGTCCCAAACAGATAGGCCAAAATAAATCTGCTTCAGGTCACTTTGGAGGTATGCTGTTTAAATGATGTATGCTTCCTAAGAGACTGGAAGCCGTGCCAAAACCACGCTCCTTCCTAAGGATTTGAGCACAGCTTTGGCGCATCTTTGGGCCTCTTAAGATGCATGTGTCATTTAAACAGCATACCTCTAAAGTGACCCAAAGCAGCTTTATTTTGGCCAGTCTGTTCGGGCCCTAAGTCACATATCAAAAGCAACCTTACAAATGAGAATGACTAGTTTTCTAGATACTTTAAGCATGGATTTAAGCATTTTAGAGGCTTTTTGACTAGAACTTGGCATGTTTTACATCATTTCCTTATAAATAATGAGAAGTAACAAAATCTAACCAGTTCAACCTAATGAATTATTTTTAAAACCTTGCAATGAGTAACAGCAACAAATCATTCCTTAATCACTGTAATGAGTAATGGGAACAATTACTGTTTAAATCAACATTCCAAGCCCTGAGAGGTATTACTGGAAATCTGAAGGATAAGTTCAAGTAGATAACACTACTGCCTAGAAATAGAGCCAGTTTCCACTCTAGACAGAATGTGAGTTCAGATTCCAAGTTTTGGGTGGGGCAGAAAAATTTCCAGATCTGATCCAGAACACACCTGTTTCTGGTGAGTTTGTGATCCTGCCTAGGAACTGCATGTGCGGCAAGCCTCAGTGCAGTCTAGAGGTGCTTGATCTACAGGTGCTTTCTACACAGGAAGTCATACCTACTTGTCCCCAAGCTTTCCTAAATTTAATTGTTCAGGTGAGTAGTTTATGTTGTTAACTGCCTTTGAGTCAATCTCAGTTTATGGCAACCCTGTGAATGAGACACCTCCAAGTCCCACTGTCCTCGGTTGCTCTGCTCAGATCCTGCAGACTCAGGACCATGGCCTCCTTGATTGAGTCTATCCATCTGGTATGTGGTCTTCCTCTCTTTCAACTACCTTCTACCTTTCCACAAATTATTGTCTTTTTTATTGAGTCATATCTTTTCATGATGTTTCCAAAGTAGGGAGTTTATTAGACAAGGGAAATTGGAAGTATAATCCAATGGCAAGCTGAACGCAATCATGGGGTTTCATGTTATTGCACCATAGACCGCCACACACAAATTCGGGCAATGGCATGCTATTTTTGGGCAATGGGGAGCCAGTTTGAATGCAATGAGCATTCGTGTAATTTCGCTAAACTAGCGACTTTACATGAATGCGTTCTGGCCCCACTTTCTTTTCATTCGAAATTAAGAGAAATGCCTCTAGTGGATAAACTCCTACGACCGTCTCAGTTTAGTCATGTTAGTTTCCAGGGCGATTTCAGGCTTGATCTGCTCTAGGATCCATCTGTTTGTCTTTTTAGGCATCCACAGGAATCTCAGCACTCTTCTCCAGCACCAAATGGCAATTGAGTTTATTTTCTTTCTATGAGATTTCTTCACTATCCATTTCTCACATCCATACATTGTGATGAGAAATACAATAGCAATGATACTAACTTTGGTACAGTCAGCTATTGGTACCCACTGCGGTTTGGTTCCAGAACCCACCCACCCCGATGGGTACCAAACTCTGTGGCGGTCAAGTCCCATTAACTACAGTGGTATAGTAAAAAGTTGTCCCTTATATAAAATAGCAAAAACAAGGTTTGATTTTGGGAATTTATACTTTTAAAAAATATTTTCAAGCTGTGGATAGTTGAATTTCTGGCTGTCAAGGGCAGACTGTATTCAGTTCTATATCTTCACACTTTCAGATTTTGCCTCATTCTTTCATAGCTGCCCTTCCAAATCCTAGTCTTCAATCTCTGTTTTTACTCCAATCCTCATTTTGATCAATGATAGATTCAAGTTGTGGGAAATTTTTAACAATTTCAGTTTCCATGCCAGGTCTCATATTGCTAGGCTAGAATTAAGAGTTCTTTGGATTGACACTGAAAGGTATACTTGTAACTAGAACTCCTGGCTCCATAACTACATTAAGGATGAGTTCCTTCAAATTCCTACAGGACACATGAACAATTACTGTCTTTTGGACTGCTCACTGCTTTGCATGTGAAGATGGAAAATGGACATGTCGGGGAGGAAGTTATTTAGGGAGAACTGCTGTGGAAACTACTGTTTGTGCTGCAGTGTGTAGCTTATGAGGAACATTTTAGTGGTTTGAGCCCAGGTATGACAAAAAGCAAAAGGAAGAGGTAAGCTCACATGTTTCATGTCAAGGTTCTTTTTTGCCTTTCAAATTATTTTTGTACTCTGAGATGTTTTGCAAATAATAATAATAATAGAGAGGAAAAAACTTGCACAAAGAATTAATTTGCACTGTTTACACAACAAACAGTGTGTTTTAAGGAAACCAAGATTTTGTGCAAAACAGGCTTTTGTAAAAATGATTTTTTAAAGTCCCAGATTACCGTAACCTACCATCCCACCAATCTTGCTGCAGTTCTCCATTTTCTTGTTAGATGTCTTGATGGGCTCAGAGAGAGAGGCAGAGACACCTTTCTGACAGAAGATGAGAAAACTGGCACGTATTCTATACATCCCTATGCACTAAATTGCCTGTCCCTGCAGTCAAGTATCATGAAACAATGTTCAGATAATCTTCCTGCACTTGTTTGTATCTCCATTCAACATTTTGTGTGTGCAAAACAATCAGATGGGAGAAGGCATAGTAGTAGTAGTAGCAGTAGTAACAGGATGTCTTCTGATTTTGTTTCACTATTGCATAAGTTGAACTGAAACTATTGGTTTTCTAGTCTATATAAAATTCATTTTAATACTGTATTAATATTATTATTAAAAGGCTCCTTTTCCTGCTGGTGTGAACTTTTGTGTTACCCAAAACAAATACTACTTTTTAAAAAATTTAATAGAACCATAGAATCGTGATTTCATGTTTCTTTTCTGCATAGAATAATAGAATCATAGAGTTGGCAGAGACCTCAAGGGTCATCCAGTCCAACCTCTCTTCTACCATGCAAGTATACACATCCAAAGCACCCCAACTAGCCTCTGTTTCAAAGAGGAGACTCCACCACTTTTCAGGGAGTGTGTTCCACTGTCAAACAGCTCTTACTGTCAGCAAGTTCCTCCTAATATTAAGTTGGAATCTCCAATCCACTGCTCCATATCCTAGTCTCTGGAGTTGCAGAAAATAGATTTGCTCCCCCTTTGATATGTGGTGTCCCTCAAGGTGCCATCCTGTCACCGATGCTTTTTAACATACACATGAAGCCGCTGGGAGAGATTATCCAGAGGCACGGGGCGGGGTGTTATCAGTATGCTGATGACACCCAGATATATTTCTCCATGTCTCGGTCTTCAGCTTTGATTTTAGATGGTGTCTCTCCTCTCAATGACTGTTTTGAATGGATTGGATGAGGGAAAATAAATTGAAGCTGAAGCCAGTCAAAACGGACGTATCGGCTCGGAACCCAGGTGGGATACAACCACTAGTCCTAGAAAGAGTCACACTCTCCTCTAAGGACTGTGTTTGCACTCTGGGGTGCTCCTAGGTCCATCGCTTCACATGACAAACCAGGTAAGGAGTGCCTATTATCAGCTTTGACTGATATGCCAGCTGCACCCTTTCCTGGAAATCAGGGACCCTGAGACGCACTGGTAACCACACGCCTTGATTTCTGTAATGTACTCTACATGGGGCTACCCTTGTGCTTGGTCTGGAAACTTCAATTAGTTTAAAACATGGCAGCCAGACTGGTCTCTGGTACATCCAGAAGAGACCACGTAACACCGATCTTAAAATCACTTCACCGGCTGCCCATTAGTTTCCGGGACCAGTACAAGATGTTGGTTATCACCTTTAAAACCCTAAATGGCTTGGGTCCAACCTATCTTTGGGACCGTCTCCTTCCATATAATCATCCCCACACACTTAGATCCTCAGGGAGGAATTTGCTACAGCTTTATAAAACAAGGCTGTCCTCGACCTCCCGAAGGACTTTCTCAGCTGTCGCGCCCAGATTGCGGAATGGCCTGCCGGTTGAGATCCGTCAAATTATCATCCTAAACAGCTTTAAAAAAGCTATAAAGACGGATCTCTTCTGGCAGGCCTTTCCTGAATAGTTCCCCGGCCACCAGAAGGAAAGTCTAACTGCTGAACTCTTACCTCACCACAGTCACGGCTTATTGTTTATTGTATTGTTTTTAAGTGTGTTTTAATTCTTACATTGTTTAATTGTATTTTAGGGGGAGGGAATTGAGGGTTTTGGATTGTATATGTTTTAATCTTTGTAAGCCACCCCAATTGCATTTTGTAGAGGGGTGGGATATAAATAATTTTTATTATTATTATTATTTTATTATGATATGACATCCCTCCAGGTATTTAGACATGGCTATCATGTCACTCCTTATCCTTTTAAAAGCATTTGCAAACTAATTAGGCTGAGGGTAGGGTCTGTACTAGCTCTGTAATCTTCAGCACCAGAAAATCTGATTTTGGTTAACCAAAAGGTTTGGCAACCTTTGTCAATACAATTCAAATGCCTTCCAGATGTTTAGGACTACAGCTCCCATAATTTCTTTCTATTGGTCCTGCTGACTGGGGATTATAGGAGTTGTAGTAAAAAACATTTGAAGGTCACAAGCTGGATGAAGGATTATTTATGACATCTTTTCCTGTTATCATTCAAGGCATAGGTCTGGGGCACAAACCCAGAAAATTCCAGCATGCAAGCTTAACACATACGGTGTTTTATGGGCTTCTAATAATCTAACTGGTTAACTTCATTTTAGAAAGCTAGTGTGGCATTGCAGTTTAGACCAGGAGGACCTAGTTTCAGATCCAGAAAATTCCAGCATGCAACCTTAATGCATATGGTGTTTTAAGGGCTTCTAATCTTCTAACTGGTTAATTTTATTTTAGAAAAGTTTTGGAAACCTAGCTTCCAATACCCAAGACAACCAAGAACCTCAGTGGGTGACATTGGGTCTGTCAGTCTCCCTCCCTCTCTTCACATTTTTATTGTGAAGCTAAAGAAGGGGGCAGATTATATACACAGACTGGAATGCTTTGGATTAAAAGGTGGGATACAAACATAAACAAACAAACATTTGGATATATTGCCTTTTCTTCCTAGAACACACTTATAGCAACGCACAAAAACTGTATATATAGCAAAACTGCAAAATCAGGTTAAGCTAAACATTACTCTGAAAACTTTTCTTGTTGAAAGGGGAAGCAACATTCAAATGTTTGCAGTTAATTTCCTCTCACAGTCTTCAATCACTGACCAGCTTTTACTGTGCTGTGCTTCAGTGTGTCATTTTGTTCTCACTTAGCTGGTGCTATAGAGTCTCCCTGATGTAGTGGTTTGAGCATTGGACTACACCTCTGGAGACCAGAGTTCAATTTCCATTTTGGCCATGAAACCCACTGGATGACCTTGAGCAAGTCACACTCTCTCAGCTTCAGGGAAAGGCAATGGCAAACCTCCTCGGACCAAATCTTACCAAAAAAACCGTATGATAGGTTCACATTAGGGTCACCATAAGTTGGAGAGAAAAAACTTGAAGAAAAGCAACACACACACACAATATAATCTTCCTGTCCTTGAGTTTTTAATCCCTTAAGTACTGCTATTGATAATTTAACACTCAATGTTGGAGTGGTGTTTATTTGAAGCAGACTATTAAAGTATTTGTGTATTGGGAAGGGGCAAGAGTATCTGGGTTTAATTTAATTAAGCAGTGAGTTACTCATTGAATATTTCACGTCTTGCGGTATATAATGAATTGTTTGAGTCACATGGCTCTTTTTCCATGCCTCAGGTGATGGGTAAAATCTGAATGGTGGACTGCAAATTGGGATCCAGCCCTACCCTTACATTCTGGGTAGTAAATTTCACTGAAAGCAGTAGGGTTTACTTTTGAGTAAATAAACTTGAATGAGCTCTCCTTCTAAGAGCGGTCATTCATGCTGCGTGCAATTTGTAGGTCATGCTGCAGAGCTACTCTACCTGTGTCTACAGGGGCTTCAGCTATGTTCACTGCTGCCCAGGGAAGTGCCTCTGCTCATGGATTTCCCATGTTGGACTGTGGCAATTATAAAATATTTAAACATATTTTATTTGATTAAGCTGGCATAAAATGCCGCAAAGATATGGACATGCCCTTGAACCCCAGCTGTTCTTGACATATATTACTTACATATGAATTATGGAATGGCATCATTTGTAACCCTAGTTGTTACTTACATATATTTCTTGCAAACTGGGGTTACAAATGATACCATTCCAGGGGTTGGAAAGTTCCCTTTGAAAAAGTTTCATTTATTAGAAGCATTTATACCTCCTCTAACTCTTTAGCCAAAAAGGTTTACAGTGGCATACATACAGAGGAGGTAAAATGTGGGCATTGTTCCCCAGGAAGGATTCTGCCCCACAGATGAGGTTTTCCTTCCCTAAATTTCTAGCATTTCAGAGAATGGGACAGTGAAAACTGATCACACCTAGAACTTTATTGTTCGCTGGGTTCACATTCGTTTGGTAATTTTATTGATCTTGTTTCTTTGGATGCCTAGACATTATTTCTAAATGTTCAACTAAAGTTTTCAGCAGTGGCGTCATTGGGAAGATGCAGTGGATGTGGATTGCGCTGGGTGACAACCAAGAGGAAGGGTGACCTCCGGTTAGGTCCTCTTTCCTCTTTGGTATAGGAATAGCAAATGTGTTTCCTTTTTGGCTGCTCCATTACCAGTCTTTCTACCTGGGGAGGAAGCCTGGTGATGAAACAGCAGGAGGGGCACACACATGCCCTTCCTGCTTGATACCCTCCACACTAGGTGACACCCTAGAGAGCTAAACCACTGGTTTTAAATTGCTGCAAGGCTGCAAATTTGAGAAGTGAAGGAACATTTCATTTAGCGGTGGCAAAATTCTTATTTGGGGAGCAATGTCCTCCTTTTGCTCTTCCTGTAGCTACAGCCCCTGTTCCCAGAGCAGCTAACACACATGCACACACAAGTGGGAAAGGATGGGAAGGAAGAAAAGGGAAATTCACCTGGAATATTGTGTCCAGTTCTAGAGCATGGCTTTGGCACAGCTTCTGGTCTCTTAGGATGCATGCATCATTTAAACAGCATACCTCCAAAGTGACCCAAAACAGTTTTGTTTGGGCCCTATATTCAGAGGAACTTGTTGCAGGCAAGACAGTGTCTGCATGTTGCCGCACAGGGCTTACATCGTGAGTGCGCCATTGGCGCATTCGTGACATCATTGCGGCGCCAGAAAAAGAACCAGGTTTTTCCAGGTTCTTTTTCCTCCACAGTGATGGCACACCTTTTGGGGGCTGCACCGTCCCTGCGGAGGAAACTAGGCCGCTGGCAGGCCGCCATTTCTCGAAGGTCTGTCCCGGGCCATAGTAGGCTAAATACAGCTCAGTGTTCAAATCCCACAAGCATATTCATTTTCCCCAAAACAGATATATTACTTTTTTCTTCTTTATAAATGAGATAAATAATTCCTAGCCTTTCAAAATGTTGTGCTGCATTTTTTAAATCTAACTTTCACCAAAGTTTTCTTTCATCAAACTTTGCAATAGTTTTTCTTTGATGCAATTTAAAGCCTTTGATTGTTCAGAGTGGGCCTTTCTTCACAAACTGGGTAAAAGAATGGAGTTGAAAGTATGGGCCAGAACACACTGCAGAAATAATCCAGTTTGAGACCGCTTTAACTTCCCTGGCTCAGTGCTAGGGAAACCTGGGAACTGTAGTTTGTTGTGGCACCAGAGATATCTCTGACAGAGAAAGCTAAATGTCTCACAAAACTACAGTTCCTAGAATTCCCTAGCCCTGAGCCAGGGCAGTTAAAGTGGTCTTGAACTGGATTATTTCTGCAGTGTGTTTTGGACCTAGGTTTTCTATCAGCACTTAAAACACTGTATAGTAATCACCATGCAATTATAGGAAATAATGGCCTTGATTTCTTCATGTTTCAAATGTTCAGACATACCAAACAGGCATGTTCGCAAGGCCATCAATGTTTACTAAATCTATTTGCCAAGGATCTCATTGTGACATGTAGTAAACCCAATGGTAGGTATTCCACTATAATGGAGGCTATTACGGAATATTGGTCTCTAGTGTAAAGATTAACCAGGACAAGTCAAATATTATGCCTCAGCTTTTCATATTTAGACAGGGAGAGGTTGGAGTATAAAGTACAGATACCAGTTAAAATGGCACAGTTGAAATACTTAAATGTCATCACTGTAGTATACTAAACAAAAACAAAAACCTTACTTATCTTAATTTTAAGCTATTAATACATTAAGTACAACATAAACTACAACTATGAAAGAAACAGAAGTTATCTATGGCCTGTTACAGACTGCCAAAATAAAGCTGCTTCGGGTCTCTTTGGAGGTATGCTGTTTAAATGATGCCTGGGTCCTAAGAGTCCGGAGGTTGCGCCAAAGCCACACTCCATTCCTAAGCGCTGGAGTGCGGCTTTGGTGCAGCTTCCAGATTCTTAGAATGCATGCATCATTTAAACAGCATACCTCCAAAGAGACCCGAAGCAGCTTTATTTGGGCAGTCTGTAACAGGCCTATATTATTACAACAATGGCAAAGACGTCTTTATCAATAACAGTTTTTAAAAATCACGTTACAAAGGTAACATTGTATAGAAAACTAAAAGAAGGTGGATTGGGAATTCCCATTTTGCATCTTTATTATGCAGCCTGTCAGATAAGACAAGACATTGGAATAATGGATGAAGATTTTGTGAAAACTGGCTATCAATAGGAGCCCTGGTGACGCAGTGGTTCAATGCTGGTACTGCAGCCACAACGTTGTAAGTTTGACCCTAGAGGAGGGCTTCAAAGTCCACTCAGCCTTCCATCCTTTTGTGGGTTGGTAAAATGAGTACCCAGATTGTTGAGGGCAATTAGCTTACACATTGGAGATTATCAGATGGGAGCAAAGTGGATTGCTCCAGTCCTTAGCTCGTGTTATTTGCGCAATCGAGGGGAAGATTATCAAACCCCCACAAGTTTATCCCATTCTTCTCTTGTCCATAAAGAGTAATAGGCCCATCACTTGGTATTAACGGAAACTCCTGTTACTCTCCACTCCCCAATATTCCCGTTAATCTTCCCCCTGATCGCATCAATATCACAGGTTAAGAATGGGAGCAATCCGCTTTGCTCCTCCAGAGTAAACTGCTTAGGGAATGCTTAGTTCACTGATAAACAGTATAGAAATGTGCTTGCTCTTGCTCTTGCTATTAATATAGGATTCAATTTTCCTTCTAAGTTCAAATATGTCTCTTCTTGATTGGAAAATCCCTACCTAAAGAATTTACTGGAAATTTGGAAGAAATAGAAAAGAAAGTAATTTCAGTGTCTCTCTTTTCTGCTTTACTCTTGACATGCCAATTAGAAGAGAAGAGAAGAGAAGAGAAGAGAAGGCACAGCATCAACCAGCCAGTGAACTACGCAATACTCCCACCATTAAGGGAGGCCATCCTCCCCAAGTAATTATAACAGTAACTAAAAGTCATAGTTACACTACAAAGGAAATGGTGTTACTCTTCATTGACAATGTAGAATAATATGCTTATTTATGAAATAACATTTTTGTACTTATTTTCCTTTTTAAAAAACTTCAAAGCAATACTCAATAAAATCAGAAAAGTAAATCCAACAGCAAAAAGTAAAATAAAAACATCAAAAATCTACAATCCATTTTTTAAAACCCTGTTTTTTCCCCAGTGAGCCATGGAAAATGACAAAATTAATCACTTGGTAATTGAGTACTTGCAAGTAATTACTCCTAATCTCTGCTTTATTCTGTTTCCCCTCCAGTTATTAATCTGTTATGACAACTCGTTCTTGCATATTGCTTATAATGTAATGTAATTTCTAAGGAGTAAATATGCTTTGCTGGCTTTTGTAGATCCTTGTTTTTCAGCTTGCACAATTCAAATCCTGTTCATATTAGTCAAAGCTGGGCATACCTCTCCCCATTGACTAAGTGCTTCTTGGAAAAATTGCATTTAGTCACCTGCAGAGACACTGGATCTCTGAATGTGTAAATTATGGATTAAGGGCCAAAACTAGAAACAGACTTTTTGAGTTTCATACAAACAACCATTCCTTGCCCTCTCTTGAAAAGAACAGTTCAGACAATATAATTTGCATTAGCATGGACAACACATAGACACTAGATGTCAGCCATGTTCCACCTTCAATAGATTTATCTAATTCCTGGTGCATTTTTCAATTTTCCTTTGAGAGTCTATACACAAATGTGTGTGCATGTCTCTCTGTGTGTGTGCATGTGTCTTCAAGTCACCTGCTGACTTATGGCAAACCCATTAACTTCATAGGTTTTTTCTTAGGCAAGAATAAGATTTAAAAGGGACATGTGTAAGAAACGTAAAAGAAAAGGGGGAAACCACTAAAGAGGAATTCAAACAAATAGCTAGCATGTGTGGGGGTAAAGTCACAAAACGTAAAGCATGGAATGAACTCATGCTTGCTAGAGAGATTAAGAACAATAAAAGGGTTTGGGGGTATGGGGCTCGATAGATGGGCAGCCCTGTGCTGTCTCCATCATTACCACAGCCACCAAACGGCACAGCTATGATGTGCTGCCTGAAAGAAGCTGCTTACAGTGGCTTCTTTTTTGTGGTGCTATAATGGCGCTCGCTCGCCCTAACATCGCTGCTTCTGGTGAGCACGCACGTCCTCATTGTGTGCCCCATGTGGGCGGGCTGCGGCAAGATGGTATACGGGCGCCACTATTAGGGCTGGGCACATATGGATGCCCAGCCCTAATGACCCCTTAAATTGGCCCCAGCACAGCACTTTTGGCCATCTGTATCAGGCCTATGTCCATAGCAAAAGGAAGAACAAGGAAGTGGTAGGGCCACTGTGTGGAGAAATAGAAAGCTGCTAAGAGGACATGCAGAAAAGGCAGAACTAGTCAACACCTTCTTTACCTCCACTTTCTCCTTTAAAAAAAACCTGCTCAGCTTGGAGAAAATGAAGATGATGCAGTACAGGAAATGCAGCACATAATAGGTAAAGAGTTAAAGAGATAATATAGGAAATCCTAGCTACTCTAATTGAATTCAGGTCTCCAGGGCCAAATGAACTACTTCCAAGAGTATTAAAAGAACTGGTAGAGGTGATATCAGAACTACTCACAATAATCTTTGAGAATTCCTGGAGAACAGGAGAGGTCCCAGTAGACTGGAGGAGGGCAAATGTTGTCCCCATCTTGAAAAGGGGGGGGGAGGACTCAAACAGTTACCATCCAGTCAACTGTCATCAATACCAAGAAAGATCCTTGAGAAGATCATGAAATAGACAGCTTGTAAGCACTTAGAAAGGAATGTTGTGATTAAAAGTCAATGTGCATTTCCCAAAAATAAGTCATGCCAGAGTAATTTACCGATAGTAGTGAGCGCTGTGAATACAGCCTATCTTGATTTCAGTAAGGCCTTTGACAAAGTCCCCCGAGATACTGGAGTGGAGATCTTGTACTGAGCATGGGATTGGACTCAATGGCCCATGAGGCCCATTCCAACTCTTTGATTCTGTGACTGTGTAATACTCTTTCAAACAAGCTAGTACAATGTGGGGCTCACAATGCTACTGGCTTGAGGGCAGTAAATACAAAAGGGATCTAGGAGTCTTAGTGGATCACAGGCTGAAGATGAGCCAGCAATGTGATGCAACAGCTAAAAAGGCTAAAGCTAAGTAATAGTGCCATTCTATTCATCTTTGATCAGGCCTCACTTCTGGGCACCATAATTCAGGAAGGAAGTTGAGCCTGTACAGACAGGCCAAAATAAAGCTGCTTCAGGTCACTTTGGAAGTATGTTGTTTAAATTATGCATGCGTCCTAAGAGTCACATGTAGCCCAATGTGTCTACTTCCCCCACAGGGACGTAGCCAGGATTTTAGGAAGGGGGGGGTCCAGACTAAGTTCCACCATTATAACGGGGCTTGGGCGCGGCGCAGCAGCACACACCATTCGTTTTTCTAATGGAAGGGAGAGGGGGGTCTGGACCCCAAGATCCCCCCCTTGGCTACGTCCCTGTCCCCCATCACTCCTGTAATGGGAGAATGGCAAGGTTCTTTAGCCCAAAGGCCCACTTCAGTTTCAGAGAGATTTTCTAGGACCCCATTCCAGTAGAGGGTGGGTGAAAAAGAGTGAGGCAAATAATGCGACCATATTTTACTTTAAAGCTTTCTCATGGTCAGTAAGAGCTAGACTAAGACCACAAGACAGCCTGATTTGGCCCCAGGGCCTATGTTTCCCTACCCATTCTGTAATGGAAATTCAGTTGCATCTGGGAAGAAAAGAGGATTATGCTGAGCATTTGGAAAAAAATTATAAAGCAGGCATGCAGGCAGTTATTTTGTAAACATAAAATTTCTATTTGGTTTAAGGGTAAGATTGCCATGATTCCAGTGTGTACCAGCCTTTTCCTCCAAGGGTAGGTGTGAATTCCACATTGGTGACCAAGGCAAAAGGAGGCAAGACTAACACGATGAATCAGTAATAATTTATTACACAGGATGGCTATTAGAGTGTATCACCTGCCTCTTACCTGCATCTTAAGTTATTCAAGAAGCAGGAAGCAACAACTAATCATATCTATGGTAAAGATAATTGCTATCTTCCAAACAACATGAGCAGGATCACCCAACAAAAATAAAGATTTATTAGACCTTCACCCTGTGCTGAAAATGTTTGCTTCTTGTTGTTTGAACGGGCAAAGCATAACTAACAATTTAAAGACCATTTCAGCAAAGTCCATTCCAAAAACCAGGAATTTTGTGATAGAAATGGGCATGCAATGGAGTTGCAGAAGGAATGCAGAATGAAACTACAAATATAGGACTTTGTACTGTTGCTGTACCACCAATTCAGTGGCAGCAAAGGCCTCCATAACAGAGGGGCTTTGTTGTTGTTAACTGCCCTCAAGCCAGCCCCAATTCATGGTGACCCTGTGGATGAATAATTGAATCATAGAGTTGGAAGAGACCAGAAGGGTCATCCAGTCCAACCACCTTCTGCCATGCTGGAAGACATAATCAAAGCACCCCTGACAGATGGCCATTCAGCTTCTGTTTAAAAACCTCCCAAGAAGGTGACTCCCCCACAATCCAAGGAAGCATCTTCCACCGTCAAACAGCACTTACTGTTTCTTCCTAATGTTCAGGTGGAACTTCTTTTCCTGTAGATTGAATCCATTGTTTGGTGTCCTAGTCTCTGGAGCAGCAGAAAACTAGCTTGCTCCATCCTCAAAAGGTTTTAGCTTTTACTTGGTAATGTCCCCCCATATGTCTTGAATGTCCTACCTTTTGTCTTCCTTGCCCTCCTTTGTGATGAGGACATCTGATCATCCTGGTCTTGCAGAGAACAAATTATCTTGGTTTTGAATTACCTTGGTGAGCCAGCATGGCATAGTGGCTTGAGTGTGATATAGTCTGGTATAGTGGTTTGAGTCTAATATAGTGGTTTGAGTATTGGACTGTGGTATAGTGGTTCAGTATAGTGGTTTGAGCCTTGTAGAGTGGTTTGAGTGTTGGACTGTGGTATAGTGGTTTAGTATAGTGGTTTGAGCCTGGTAGAGTGGTTTGAGGGTTGGACTGTGACTCTAGAGACCAGGATTTGAATCCCTGCTGAACCATGTAACCTCCTGGGAGACCTTGGGCAAGTTACACATGTCTTCTTGCATTTCAGGGTGTTGGATTAGATGACCCTTGTGGTCTCTTCCAACTCTACAATTCTATAATTCTGTGATCTTTGGAATGTAATCCAAGGCTAAAAACATTTATGTTTCATATGTACCTATATACACGTAGCCTGAAATAAAACTTATACAACATTTTAAAATAATTTTGTGAATGAAAGAAACTTTGTGTACATTGAACCATCAGAAAGCAAAGGTGCCACAATGGGGCGAAACAGATCACCCTGAAGGAGTGGCCTGCTACCGCCCCTTTGAGTGCTGGATCAGGGCTGTGGCAACATCATGCCATGGCCCCAATCTGGCATTTTTCTGGGCCAGTTGTTGTTGTTGTTGTTGTTGTTGTTGTTGTTGTTGTTGTTAACCTTTATTTATAAAGCACTGTAAATTTACACAGCACTGTACATACAATCTTTTTAATTTGATGGTTCCCTGCCCTCAGGCTTACAATCTAAAAAGACATGACACAAAAGGAGAAGGGAAAGGTGGTGGGGAAGGGGATGAGGTCCAGCAGTTCCTCTCTACCTCCAAGGCCTGGACCAAGGCAGATGGACTGGAGCGAGGGCTTGGCTTCATAATGGATGGTTAATCTTCTTCCAGGGAGGCCTGTTGGAGCTAGCCTGCCACTCTAGTAGGATAATACATATAAAGTACATAGCAATACAGGAAATGGTTCGCTAAAACAGGCACCAAAAGAACATCAAATAGCAAGTGACAATTATGCAATGCCTGGGAACGCTTCTCTGAACAGGATGGTCTTCAACTCCGTTTTGAAGCTGGTTAAAGAAGTGATGGCTCTTGCTTGTGGGGGAAGAAGGTTCCAGGAGTGAGGGGCAGCGAATGAAAAGGAGCGAATTCTAGATAGGGAAGAGGAAATCCTGGGCTGGGACAGCAGACCTTGACTACCAGAACGGAGGGCCCTAGTGGGAAGGTGAGGAGAAATAAGGTCTGATAAGTAAGGAGGGGCCAGGCCATGGAGGGCTTTAAACATCGACAGCAGGAGCTTATACTGAATACTGAATTGCACTGCATCTCACTTGTCCTGCAGAAAACCTTGACTCCTCTGGACACATCTCTGGATTGAATTGACTGATTTACTGTTCTTGTAAAATAATCCCCTACTTGGACACTTGCTGGCTGGAGCATAGGAAAATAGGAGAACACTGTTACTCTTTGGCAGAGAATTCTAGGCCTCCCACCAGAGTACAGATCCCAGGATTATATAGGATGAAGTCTTCTGCAGTCCAATTTTGATGTAAAGACAATGTGTCACAGTGCTAGGTCTGAATCTATCCCAAAGCAGAGATAATTGGCATGATTGACTAAGATGGGCAAGGCACCTTGGCCATGGTCTGCTATATGGTTATTCAGGAACCAAGCAAAGTCTGGTTTGTGATCTTTATCTTCAAAGAGAATATCCACGTTGTCTCGTCTTGGACAGACTGAAATGCTTTATCTGGAGAAGTTCGTGCACAATCAAGAACATTTGTATTAGTTAATCTTTATAGTTAAGCTCTTGTTTGTTAAACCGCATCCATCTTATTATTGGTTAAGGCATCAACACCTTCTCTACAATCAGATGGATCAACAGAGTTGTGTTTCACCTGAACACTCATGTCCAATGCACCTCAAATCTCCATGTTCAGATGTTTCATGGGATAATAAAGAGCATAGGAGACAAAAGTGGAACCTAGTGGGATGTCACAGGCCAAAGGGCCAAGGTCTAAATAGCTCCATATTTTGAAACTGACTTTGCAAGAATGATTAAAATCATCTCTAAACAGTGCCTTTGCTGAATTTTGACAGGTATAAATGTAAATGACAGTAAACTCCACTGAGAAGTCCAAAGGACCAACAGGAATGTAACCTTGGAGTTGCCTTGAATCCCATTTTAGAAGAAAGGCAGGGCATAAGTTGAACAAACAAACAAACAGTCCTATCATGATCCTGATGTAGGTGGTCTATCAGAATGATCAAAGTAATTTCCATCCCAAATGCAGACCTAAAAGCACTTTGAAACAAATCCAGATAATCCATTTTACTGAAGAATCTGTGAACCTAGAATAACAGTAGAGGCTTGCCTAAAAGTAACTTGCCTAAAAAGGGAATGTATGGTGCAAGATTTCTTTCTTTTCTTTTATGTATTAACTCTCTGACAAGCACAAATGGCAGTTTCTCAGATGCCATTCCTGTACCATTCCTGTCAATAAGGGTGTTTGTCACCCCTCTTTTATTTAATTTCTATATTAATGATGTAATTTCTTTTCTATTAAATGCAATATTTTTCTCCTATTATTTGAAGGATAAATATATCCCCATCTTATTATATACTGATGATGCCATCCTTCTTTTTTATGCACAGGTGGACTTGCATAGGCTTTTGAGGGCTCTAGGAGAACATTACGAAAAAGAATTTCTAGAGGTTAATTATTAAAAAAAAACCCTAAAACCATGGTGTTTGGAAGGAGAAGGCAGAAATATCAATGGCAAGTTAGTCATTATAAATACCTAGGTTAACATTTAAGGACTCTGTATGCTGGTCAATGCACTTGTAGCCGCAGCTGATATAACAGCTAATGCTATTTTTCAGTACACAGCACATTCTGCTGGTTGCTATGCCTTGAGCTCTAGAAGAGCAAACAATTGCCCCAGTTGTTATATAGGGTTGCAGTGTGGATCCACTCGGACGTGTCAGTTTTTGACTCAATACAACATAAATTTCTAACAAGAGTTCTGGGCACCCCCAAATCTTTTTATAAGAATTTCACCATTTATTCTGGAAGACTGCCCTCTTATTTAGCCTTTTCTTTTCCTTAAGGCCCATACTGCCTTAAGACCCTTTTAACTATGTGCAGATTAAATACTTTGCACCTAATGTTAACAGGTGATATGATGGCATACCAAACTCCAATAGACAGTGTGCATATGGCTGTAGAACAGGGGTAGGCAACCTGCGGCCCGCGGGCCGGATGCGGCCCGGCGAGGCCTTGGGGCCGGCCCCAGCCCGGTCCTGCCGCCGATTGCCGCCGGGGCCTTTGGCCTCTCGCACGCAGGGGCAAGGGGGGCAATTGTCTATAGAAACCTCAGAAACATGCATTTATATTAACATTTTTTAAAAAATCAGCAAAATTTTTTGCGTGTCCTCCACTTTTTTTTAAAAAAAGTGTCCACCATTTGAAAATTTTGTGCTACATTTGTCCTGGTTTATTTATTTATTTAAATTTTTTTAAAATTATTTAACTATTTATTTTTTGGCTTCGGCCCCCCCAGTTGTCTGAGGGACAGCAACCCGGCCCCCGGCTCAAAAAGGTTGCCTACCCCTGCTGTAGAAAGGCAGAAGAGTTGTGTCATTTTTTAAAATGCAATGTTCTTCATATTTCAACTTGGGAGCTTAATACCTTGACTTGATTGGTCAGTTGCAATCTGCATCTAAGCAAGTGCATCCCTAACACTGAAAATCCAATGTGATGGAGAGGTTTATTTCACCAACATTTCAATTCAGAATGTAAAACATAAACAAAGCAATGTCACTCAGGTTGGCATCACCCAGTGTGGTAGGTAACTCATGGTGCTGACCTCCTCACATACCACACCATTGAGAATCCTTAGGAATGCTTTTTGTACTAATGCTACTCATAAATCAGTTTGGAGAAGGAGAATGCAGAAGGCAGACGGCAGAAAGCCCTGGCGATGCAGTGGTTATATGCTGGTGCTGCAGCCATAACGTTGTGAGTTTGATCCCAGGGCTCCAAGGTTGACTCAGTCTTCGATCCTTTCATTGGTCTCTAAAATGAGTACCAAGTTTGCTTGGGCCAGTTTGCTTACAAATTGTAAACTGCTTAGAGAGTGCTGAGTTCACTATGAAGTGGTATAGAAATGTAAATGCTATTACTGTTTCTGTTGCTATAAACCACAATTCCCATATATCACTGGAATGGCAATTGTTGTGGTATAAACAATTAACAAAATTAAAATGATATCTTAAAATGGCAGTATCATATACACAGCCTAAATGTGTAAATAGTTCCATGTGGTTAAAGTCAAAATTTGGTAAGAAGAGATGTTTTTAAAGAAACCTTTAAAAGAATAAATTAAAAAAATTAAATTAAAATAAAATAACCCTGGGGGTGGGTCTCTCCTCTCCCCCCATGGAGCCTCTCCCCACTCACTCACTCATTCAATCCATCTCTTCAGACTTTTAAAGGGACATAGGCAAATGGCACAGCCCAATGCTGCCCAAAACCAGAGGAGAAGTGGTGTCAGCCCCATTTAGGGTGTCACCTGGTGCAGCCTTGTGATGATATTGCCTAAACTACAAGGCAGACATGATCAAGATTTCTAATATATAAGCCCTAATATATAAGCTAGCTGGCACAGAAAGCCATGTTGTCCCAGAATCCATGCAACAGCAGGTAATAGCAGTGTGCTTAACAGATCAGTGAAAAAGGCAAAGGAGACAAGAAGTAGGTTTTTTATCAATAAATTTATTTTTCTTTTATTAGCTCTTATTTCTGTTTATGTTGGATTTAGTATTTTTATTATCTTTAGCATGACTTTTTAAAATGGATTTAAATGTGCCAACTATCCTGGCAAGTGACTCCTGCTCAGTGCCCAGGGGAAGGCGAAAAACCTCCAGGATCTCAGGCCAATCCGCCCTGGAGGAAAATTCCTTCCCGACTCCAAAAGTGGCAGTCAGCGCTAGCCTGGGCATGCCATGAGCAAGAGCCATGCGCATGCGCCCCACTGGTATTCCCTCTTCCCTCCTTCCATTTCTCCCATTGTTATACTGTAGCGCAAAGGCCAGCCCTGCAGGCTCTCTTGCTCTCTTCCACAGAAAGAAACAACCTAAATGCATGAAGAACATTCCTTATTCATAAACTTGTGTTTGCTGATGCTGTTTCTTCTTCCTCAGCTAGGGACTGAGCTGATTTCCTGAACAAACATGAGCATTGACTCCTTGAAGATCCGGATAATTTCTTCATAACCAGCAGTTAGTAAGGAAGGATCCTTTACATATTTAATCTTTTGGGCTGTTTCTTCACTAGTCATGGCTGATTCTGCTTTCCTTTCTTTGTGATCCATCTGGAGTTTTATCTTCTGCATTCATCACTATCTGACATTTTTACTCCATTTCTCAAATTGCTAAGGAGTTCCAGATTAACATTAAAAGTAGCATGCATGCTCTTTTCTTTTGAAAAAACATATGCCATTGAGTTTAGGGCATTTCTAAAGTGACTTTCCCTCTTGCTTAACACATTATGCTATAACCTACACATTTAGTAAGTGGACTAAGAGATGGATTGCCTAGAGGAATTAATTCCTTACCACTCATCTGTCTCCAGTTTGTCTCACTCCGGATGGCCTCTGTAATCAAAATATACGTAATGTTAAATTACTAAATATACTTTCCCCAGTTTGTTTCAATATAAAGCTGGATTGATTTTTCTGGATTCTATTCAACTTCTCTTTTCCACTCAGACTAGAAGCAGAGTAACTCATACTGAATGCAGAACGAATGGAGCACATTTCACTTTAATTTCCCAAATTCCTTTCAAATTTGCAAAAGAAATCAGAAGTCAACCAAGGACTTACCTTTTAAGTATCTACTATGATGCTTGTGTTGTTTTTTGCACTGAAGTTGGTGGCCTTCTTGGCCCATCATTAAATATGAATTTTAAAGATTTTCTAGCCAGTTCCTACAGAGAAGGTTATGTGCAAAGTTCCTTTAATGTTCAATATGCCCTTCTAACCTGCTGAAAGGGGGAAAAAATCTAAATAACATTATTGAAAAGAGCAAGGAGAAAAACCTCCAGGAAAAGTAAGGAAAACTTTGGTTTTGGCAATCAAACAATGCTTTTTAATTTATTCTCTTTGAAGAAACAGCAATATAAGAAGTAATATTTCTTGCCTCATGAGACTTTTTGTTATGATTTGCTTTCTTGATCTTGCCAAATGATTAATGTAATGATTCTTGTCACCCATCGTCAAATAATGGGTCAACTGCAGATCTCTTCACAAGGTTAATCCCTTTCAAATCTGCAAAGAGGTCACTAAGGAAGTATCAGAAGAATGTTGGAAACCATCTGAGGACCTACCTTGACATTGCTGACGTTTACCTGTGACATTTTCACACTTCTTTCTTCTTGAATCATTACAACTGTTATTCTTTACATCACATGCAATTTTTCCCCTTATTATTCATTGTTTACTTTTTAAAATCATTTTCAACTCACTTGCTTTAAAGAACTTAACTTGTACAAAAAAATTCAAAGCTGGAAAGAAGTTCGCATATGATCAAACAAATGTTAAACATCAAAGTTTGAAGAGAACATGTACCCAGAAAAGAACAATGACCAATTATCTGCTTTCTTTCTACTAAATGACTTATTGAATGGATGTTAATTTTTTTTAAAAATGACAACCTAACCTTTACTTTTCCAGGCTATTCCTAAAGTAATATTGCTTCAATTTGTCTCATTCTTTCCTGCACCAAAGCGTTAGCTTGCTGAATGGGGAAATAATAGTTAACTACTGCAGTCAGTACTGACAAAATATGGTTGAGAGAGCCAGACAAAGAAATAAAATGACAGACCTTAGCGATTGGAAGTAATGAAGAGTTTACCTCAGCTCCTGTTTCCTTTCTTCCAGTCTTCCTGAAAATGTACAACTGTGATAGATAGGCCTGTTACAGACTGCCAAAATAAAGCTGCTTTGGGTCTCTTTGGAGGTATGCTGTTTAAATGATGCATGCACCCTAAGAATCCAGAAGCTGCACCAAAAGCTGCACTCCAGTGCTTAGGAATGGAGTGTGGCTTTGGCGCGACCTCCGGACTCTTAGGACCCATGCATCATTTAAATAAGAGACCCGAAGCAGGTTTATTTTGGCAGTCTGTAACAGGCCTTAGTAAACCAGGCAAAGTAAGGAATAGATTTTGGTCACCATGAAATCTGTCAACTGCTGGGTTGCTTTCTTCCACTCACTGTCACAATGTACAAAATGGATCAATTTACCCCTACCAAAATGGACTGATTGAGAGTTCTTTTAAAACGGGAAACTTCCCTTTCAAGTGTGCAAAAAGATTATATACAAAATTAAGAAATAAACCTTTAACTGTATTTAACCATCTTAAATATTTTTGAGAATATGATTTTCCCCCTTTCAGAAACGTACCCCTTACAGGTTTACCATCATGTTGATGAAGTTCAGCTGAGAGGCTTTTCACTTTGCTCTTCTGGAAGCATGTCTTATTCTTTACCTTATATCAGAATTTTATTTCATGTTTGCTGGGTTTTGAAGCTGGTCAGAGGCTTGAAATCTAGGCAAAGTTGGGGATAGATTTTGGGAACTAGAAATACTGAAATACCTCATGTCATCTGCTGAACTGCTGTGTTCCCATCTCTTTTCAGACTGTCCGTCTCACTGTTCTAGAATGGAAGGTTGTTTCTTACCTTTCAATTGCCAACCTTACCATATATTTTGTGTGTAGAGGGGATGGAGTGCTAATTATTTACTGGTATTCCATATATCCTTCATATAATTTATCCCAAGTTCTTTGACTGGTGTGAGTGGCAGGGCCATCCAAACTTTGGCCACACTTTTCTTTCCTTTTCTCTAAAATGAAGTAAATAAATGAGAAATATGGGAAGGTTGTCTAGAAAGCTGACGTTTTGAAGTCTTAGCAGGAAAATAAGCTTTTTGCTATATGTTTTTAGATTACATATTATTATATAATGTACCTTATTTATCTTTTCTTCTTTCCTATGTTGTACATTCAGTTTTTTCTTCCATCAGAGGAACTAAACTATGAAATTCCTCTCCCTCTTTGACTCCTGAGTTTGACTCACCACTAAAAGGAATCATGAGTGCATCATACTAGAAACATCACAGGTTGCATCACAATCACAATCAGATCCAAGTGGGGTAAAAAGGGGGGTGGGAGGAAACTAGGGAGCATTACAGACCGCCGCTTTGCGGCGGTCTGCCAGTGCTGCTGTTTGCTCCGCAAGGGAGCCACAGCAGCCAAACTCCCTTGCTGAGCAAAAAAGAAACTCCAAAATGGAGCTTCTTCCTGCGGTGCGGTTATGATGCCGTGAGGCACCAATGGCGCACTCGCGGCGTCATAAGCGCCGCACGACGTGCAGATGCACAGCGTCCACTACGTCAATATGTTGGCAGCCGTGTGGAACGGCCGCCGTCATATTATACGTATTGACTACGTACTAGGGTTAGGGGGGTGCGGAAGCACTGCCCCTTCCTAACCCTAATACGTAGTCAATACGTATTTTATGGCGGTTTGTAACCCGCCTAGGTTTCTTTATAATCATCACATTGTAATGGTGTAGGAGGCAAACTAGGCTCCCTCATATTCACCACATCCACATAGCAGGGAGTGAGGTGGGGGTATGGAGGACAATGCATCATTAGGAAAGGCAGTACTGTATGCCAAAACCTAATAGGATCTTTCCAGCCTGTAAATATAAACCAAATTTACACTGGTCTAGTTTTGAGAGTGTTTCTTTCATAAGCGAGTGGATTGTTTGAGTGGGTTGAATTTTTTTTGCTTTGGACGAGGACTGAGGACATTATAACACAAGCCACACTCTCACACTAATTGCATCAGTTTTTATAAAAATTGTAATAATAATAATAATAATAATAATAATAATAATAATATTTTATTTATATATCACTTTTCCATTGATCAAAGTGGTTTAACAGCATATATAACATACAATATAAATGTAACATACAAGTTGCAGAGCAGCCAGTATCTCATGTCTTTGCAAATGCGTGATGAGGGCTGCCACCACCATTAAACTCTCTTCCTGACTCCCCCATAATAGCATTTCACTGCCTCCCTCCCTACCCAGCATGCCTGGTTATTTTATTCTTATTTTAACTGTTTCGTGCAGTTCCAGAGCTCTGCTGCTACAATTGAAGTTTAATTAAAATACAGCAAATAAATAAAGGCAGTCAGCCTCTTTGGGAATAGTGAAGCAGAGGGAGTGGAAGGGACCTTGAACCCACTTGACTGCCAATATCACAACTGCCCTGGCACTGAGTGCATCTCATTTTGTACCCAGGGACTAGTGTGACTGGGAGATCATTGACAGATTTCCCTGTCAATGAAAAGAGATTCACTCACTGCGTTTCAGGAATATAGCAGCTATGGGTCAGAGGCATCGTGTGATAAGTATAATCAAAGCCACTTTTTTTCTGACTGTAATCATGATTTAGAAGCCCCATGTAATAATCTTGTTAGTCTTTAACAATGTGCAATCATACATGGGGGAGCATACTCCAATCCTCTCTTCTCTCTCTTCAACTCATGACTAGTCCTTTTTCAACTGGTTTCTGTAGTGCAAATCGGACAGTGAAGTAAGGAAACCAATAGAAAGGGTTTAAAGAAGGGACATGCATCAGGATAAGTTGGTGAGGGTTTGGCTTCCCTCCCACTTGCCCTCCTCTTTGTAGCAGATGTTAACATGCATCCTCCCTATACAGAATGGGTGCAGTTGTAAATATATAGACATTTGGTTTAAAGAGCTAGACCAAGAGCTTTTTCCGCCAGAGAGGAATGACAGAAAAATGCCTCCTCTCCTTCCAGATACAAAAGCCAACTAGACTGGCAGTTGGACCTTTTCTTCTCAGTGGTGATGATACTATCTACCACACCTGGAGTAAACAGGTCAGCAAAACTGTACTCGTTGTGTGTACAGCTTTCCTTTTGACACTCTTTAGCCTCCCTCCAGTCTTCTGCCACATGAAACAACCATCTCTGAATAATAGTAGGTAGGGCTGCCCTTACTGTATCCATACTGTACCATTCTACCAGTATGAAATCTGTTCAAATGCAATGGCTCTGCCCTTCAATATCCTGAGGTCTGTAGTTTGGTGAGGTACTTGGACATCTTTTTTGAAGTTCAAGGCTGTCATTGCTCACCCCTGTATACATCAGATGAAGAGGAAGAGGCAGTTTTCCAGGTATCTGCTGCTCCTAATAATGAAGGTCCCAGGAGCCAGAGGCTGAAGTAGTAGGGGTTTCTGCTCCCCAGCAGGAAGTGACAGTGGCTGAAGGTGCTGAAGGACACCCCTGTCCTTTGCTGAGTGATGAACAAACACCAATCTCAGTGGCTGTTAAATGGGAGACTGATTAATTAGGCACCTGGTGTTGTTGAGGGTGCTGCCCATAATTCTCCCAGAACCCCCCAGTGTCTATGGCCTTGTTCCCACTATGGTTTAAACCGGATCAAGATTTTAAATGATCTGGTTCAAACCACCATGGTTCCCACTCAGTTCGAATCACTGAAATGATTTGAAAAGGAGGGGGCATGGTTTTTACCCATTTTTACCCATTTAACCACCATCAAAAAGATGCTGGTAAAATGGGATGTTTTTTGGGCTGAATTGATTTATTTGGGAAATAAATCGATTCAGCCCAGTGGGAACCATGCGGATTCAAATCTGAACCCTGGCGCAAGTGAGAACCATCATGGTAGATTTGAATCCATTTGGCTGTGACAGCTGGGGGCAGCTGCAAGGGCCCCAGCCATGTCCCCTGTCACTGGCCTCCCTGGCCTCTCCTTACCTGGGCCACCAGCTTCTTCTTGGCCTTGTGCATCCCCTGTCGGCTTCCCTGTGCACTTCTTCTGCTCGGCGACCTGCTTCCCAAGCTTCCCGGCTCAATGACCTTCTTCCTCCATTTTTGGTCTCTCCGCAGCCAGGGAAGCTGGGAAAGAGGTCTCAGGGAAGCCAGGGACACCATCCTCCGTTTCTACATTATCTCCAGCAGGGATTCCCAAAGATCCTCCATCCTCACCATGATTAAGTTTCCAAACCCCACTGCAAAAATCTTAATCCAGTTTGAGATGCTAGGGAATTCAGGGAGCTGCAATTTTGTGATACATTTAGAGAACTCTGGTGCCACAAAAAACTACAATCCCCAGGATTCCCTAGCACTGAGCCAGGGCAGTTAAAGCAGCCCTAAACTGAATCATTTCCGCAGTGTCTTTAGGAGCTAAGAGGCGCACATTTATATTTATGAGTATTTTGAGCTTTTCTTTGGTCATGTCCTCCATTTTTCTGAAAGATCCTGCATTTTGCAGGGCCTTGTTCTCTTTTGGGGTTAGGACATATGGTATATGGTCACCCAGAGCAAGGGGAAGGAGTCAGGAACAACTCTGAGAAACAGAAATAATGCTATTCTAACATCAGCCCCTCAAAACTCTCAAGGTCACCCTGAGCTGGGAGGCCATGGGGTCACTTCAGGTAGTCCACCTTTGGGGGTGTGTGTATGTCTGTGTATACAGTCAGTCCTCCATATCACTGGATTTTTTTTAATCTATGGATTTGAGTATCATGGTTTGAAAATATTTTTAAAATATAAAAATTCTCAAAAGCAAACCTTATTTTTACCATTTTATGCAAGGGACACCACCTTACTGCGCCATTATATTTAATGGGATTTGGGTATCCACGGATTTTGGTATCCATGGGAGGTCCTGGAACCAAACCCAAGTGGATACCAAGGGCCCACTGCATATATAATATATTCCATATATTGCAAATCACACTAAGACAAACCTCTCCTGAACAAATCTTGTCAAGGAAGTCCCATGAAAGGTTTGCCTTAGGGTCACCATAAGTCAGAAACAACAACAACAACAACAACAACAACAACAACTACATCCCATTGCCTTTGAATAATAGTGGCTTCCAGGGAGAGTTCAGACTTGATTTGTTCTAGAGCCCAATTGTTTGTCTTTTTGGCCACCCACCGTATCCGCCACACTCTTCTCCAGCACCACAACTCAAATGAACTGATTTTCTTTATGTCTTTCTTTCCTATCTATCTCTTGCATCCATACATGGTGATGCTTGGATGATTATAAGTTTGGTGCTCAGTCTTTAAGATCTTCTCTAGCTCTTTCATGGCTACCCTTTGCATTCCTAGTCTTCTTCTTATCTCTTGACTGCAGTCTCCATTCTGGGCAATATTTGATCCCAGTTACAAGAAATCTTTTACTATTTTGATTTCCTCATTGTTCAGGTTGAATTTATGTAGGTCCTCCCTGGTCATTATTTTTGTTTTCTTTATGTTGAGCAATAAGCCTGCCTTTGCACTACCTTCCTTGACCTTCCATAGTAATTGTTCCTAGTCACTGATGTTTCCAGCTGGTGGTATGGTGTCACCTGCATATCTTAGATTGTTGATATTCCTTCCTCCTTTATCTTCACCCCTTCTTCTCCTGAATCTGGTCTTTGTGTGATATTTTCTGCATATGGGTCAGATAGGGGGGAAAGGATGCAGCCTTTCCTGATCACTCTGCCAATTGGGAACCATTCTGTTTCTCCATATTTTTTCCTGACAGCTGTCTCTTGTCCTGAGTTCAGATTTCTCATCACAACCATGAAATGTATTGGCACTCCCATGTCCTTAGAAGCATCCCATAGCCTTTCATGACCAAGTCAGGCCCCATTGTCACTCACCTATTTGCCCTGGATGGAACTGGGCAGATTCAGATCCTCCCCCCGTTCCCGAAGCTCTCCGGAAGCAAGTGCTCACTAAAAATTTACCTTTAATCAGGGTAATTTAACCCTGAATGCCATTGCAGCTCTTGCGGAGAGTTCGCATTTGCAGAACCAGTTTAAAATGAAGGCACCTTTGCTGTCAATCAAATTCAGTTCCGCTTTTGTCAAGGTGACGTTTCCTACAGCAATTGGGCAACCGGAAGTGTGCTTTCCCTCCTTTTAAAAAAAACAGGCGGCAGTATGCGCATATTTTGTCAAATTTAAAAACCTCCAGGTGTGTGTGTGTGTGTGTGTGTGTTTGTGTGTGTGTGTGTGTGTATTTGGGTCACTACAGATTATGGATTTACCCCTGCCTCCGTTTTCAACCCCAAAATGCAATCTAATGCCATCTCTGCATCCTCCCTCCTTGCGACCCCAGAATGCCTCATACACATACAATAATAATCATCTCAAATGGCATCTCTGCATCCTCTTGCTTTCTCTCAGCCACCCCAGAATCCCTTACAGACACATACAGTAGCAAAAGCATTCTGTATCAACTTGCCAAATTGAAAGAGAAACATTTGTAACATTCACATTGTAGCATTTGAAAAAAAGCCTCTTGCAAAGTGCGTGCTGGGAGCAAGCAAATGAAAGGGAGATATAGCACAAGCAGCCACATTCTATCTATATATGTATCTACCTGTAGCAAAAAGCATGCACATAGTCTGTCAAAAATAAATAAAAAGAGAGAGAGGAAGTTGCCTGGTGCAAGAGGGAGGCTTGTTCCGTTCTTTGTTCTCCCTCCAACCTAAATCTCTCCCCTGAACTTGACCTTTCCTCCAGCTCCTTCCTTCTCCTCCTCCTGCTCCGTTTCCCCAATTGCCCTTGGCACCCTTTCTCCAAGGATCCTTCCTTTTCCTCCTGCTCCTCCTCCGTCACCCCAATTCTCTTGGCACCCTTTCTCCAGTTCTGCCCTCTGCCCTCCCTCTGACCTAAATCCCTCCCCTGAACTTGATCTGATCCTGATCGGGGCCAAGTTCATATTTGCTGGACCCGTTCCCCCCCAAAAAGATACAGCTTTTACTCTGCTTTCAAAAGACCCGCGCTAAGGGACATTTGCCCCTGAACGGGTGTGAAAGCCTCAATTTCACTTGTGAAAGGATCTGGGCCAATATGAACTTCCTGTGGTTAATTCGGGTTCTGATCCGGGGTAAAAGGTAGTCTGGATGGCCCCTCAGTCAAAGGCTTTTTCCTATAGTCTGTAAAGTACATGTTGATTTCCCTTTGGATACTTAAAGATACTTAAAATGGATATTTAAAGAACCACAAACACATACACACATCCTGTATATCTATTGCAAATAATAATAATAATAATAATTGCTATTTTGGAGGGTTCTTTTTCTCTTTGGTTGCTTCCCTCCCTTATTCCCATTGAAAACAACAATCTTGGAAGGGCATGGATATTTAAACAACCACAACTACACACACACATCCTCAATATCTATTGCAAAGAGAGAGAAAAAACACACAAAAACAACCACACTGCTATTTTAGGGTTTTTCTTCCAGGTTGCTTCTCTCCCTTCTTCCCATTGAACACAACAATGTTGGAAGGGCATGAGTATTTAAGCAACCACAACCACACACACACACACACACATTCTCTATAACTATTGCAAAGAAAAAAAATAACCACACTGTTATTTTCATTCCCTTGTTCCCACTGAACACAACAATGTTGGAATGGCATAGATACTTGAACAACCACAACCACAAACACATACATATCCTATATACCTATTGCAAAATAAAAAAAACTGACAACACTGCTATTTCAGGTATTTTTTTTTGTCCTGGTTGCTTCTCTCCCTTCTTCCCATTGAACACAACAATCTTGGGCCTCATTCTCACTTCCTTTTAAATGGGATCACACCTCGGTTTGAACTGATCCAAATACCCTGGTTCCCACTTAAATCATTTCACTGAAGCAATTCAGTGAGGGTAGCCATGTATCAGACCCATTTAACCCATGTCTTTTTGACGCTGATATTTTTCTGCATCTTTTTCACCAAATCGATTCAACACAAGTGTGAACCAGAAGCGGATCGGAATCGATTCAAATTTGCCCTTCAGCCGGCTGGAGCCGAATCATTTTGAATCGATTAATTTGTGAAAGCGAATCCCAAGTGGGTTACTTTGATGCCATAAAAAGACAGAAAATGCGATCAGGACAAGTGTAGTGTAAACCATAATCTGATGTCGAATTTATCCATTGATTCGGATCACACACCGATTTATCTGAACTCGAAGTCCGAGTACACAAAAAGCAAATATGATTATAGGCATCACTGAAACCTGGTGGGCATGAGTCTCATGATGGGAATGTGGAATAGAGGTTATAACCTTATTAAGAGAAATAGGCCCAAACAGGAAGGAGAGGAATAGCACTAGAGGCATTTACACCAGTGAAGAGATCCAGGACATCAATCCTGGAAGCCAGATGGAGAGCACTGGATAAAAATTAAAGGAGGAAACAACAGGATGGTTCTGGTGGGAGTCTACTGGCAGCCCCCAATTAGACTGAGTAATTGGATGATGCCTTTTCTAGAACAGATGACCCACACTCAGAAAGGAGAGATGTAGTAGTGATGGGTGACTACAATTAATCCTGATATGTGCTGGGAAGTCAAACTCCACCAAATCCTCAAGGTCTAGCAAATTCCTCACTTGCCTGCAAAGATAATTTCATTGTCCAAAAGGTGAAAGAGCAACAAGGGGAATCAGCTATTTGGATCTGATCCTAACGAACGGGATGACTTGGTTAATGGAGTGCAAGTGGTGGGATCTTTAGGTGGGAGTGATCATGTTCTCCTGGAGTTTGTTTATACAATGGAAAGGAGAAGCCAGGCATAGTCAAACACGCATCCTAGACTTTAGGAAAGCTGATTGTAGTAAACTTAGAGAAATACTGGGGGTGATTCATGGTCAGAATACTAAAAAAGAAGGAGTTCAAGACGGATAGAGTTATCTTAAAAGGGAGATACTGAAGACACAGTTTCAGTCAGTGTCAGTGAGGAAGAAAAATGGGGGATGCCTCAAGGAAACCAGGATGGAGTGACTATAAGAACTCAACTGAGCTAACTTTAAACAGAACATGTATAAGAAGAAATGGGGAAATCACCAAAGAGGAATTTTCAAACAAATAACAAGCCATGTAGGGGTAAAGTCATTAAAGCTAAAGCACAGGATGAACTCAGGCTTGCTAGAGAGGCTAAAAACAATAAAAAGGGGCTTTTATGGATATGTCCGCATCAAAAGGAAGAAGAGAGGAAATGGGTAGGGCCACTGCATGGGAAGATGGCAAAATGCTATACGGGACAGACAAAAGGCAGAATTACTCAACAACCTTCTTTGCCTCAGTCTTATCAGAAAAAGGCAAACAGTGCTCAACTTAAGGATAGTGGAGCAAAAAGACAGAATAAGGGAATTTCATACAGAATACGTAAAGAGATAGTACAGGAATACTGGTTAACTAAATGAATTTAAGTTCCATGGACGAGATGAGCTACTCCAAGGGTATTAAAAGAACTTGCCAATGTAATATCGGAGCCCTTGGCAATAATCTTTGAAAACTCCTGGAGAACAGGAAAATCCCCGCAGACTGGAGGAGGGCAACACGTTGTCCCCATCTTCAAAAAGGGGAAAAAAGAGGATCCCAAAATTATGCGTCCAGTTAGTCTGACATCAGTACTAGGAAAGATTCTGGAGCAGATCATTAAACGAGAGTCTGTGAACATCTAGAAGTTTAATCCATAATAACAAAAAGTCAACATGGGTTTCAGAGAAGAAGTCATGCAGACAATCTAATCTTTTTTTTGATAAAATTACCAGCTTGGTAGATGAAGGGAATGCTGTGGATATAGTATACTTGATTTCAGTAAGGCCTTTGACAAGGTTTCCCATGACATTCTTGCAACAAGCTAGTGGAATGTGGGCTAGACAAAGGAACTGTTACATGGATCTGTAATGGTTGACTGGCCGAACCCAAAGAGTGCTCACAATGGCTCCTTTTCATCCTGGAGAGAATGACCAGTGGGGTCCCACAGGGCTCTGTCCTGGGCCAGTGCTATTCAACATCTTTATCAATGACTGTGATGACAGAATCAGGGGCATACTCATCAAATTGCAGATGACCCAAATTAGGAGGAGTAGCTAAAACCCCAGAGGACAGGATTAAGATTCAAAATGACCTTGATAGATTGGAAAATGGCCAAGGCTAACAAAATGAATTTCAACACGGAGAAATGTAGGTACTGCACTTAGGCGGAAAAATAAAATGCACAGATACAGGATGAGTGGACACCTGGCTGATGAAACTACGTGTGAAAGGGATCTAGGAGTCCAAGTAGACCATAAACTGAACATGAGTCAACAGTGCGATGTGCAGTAACAAGGCCAATGCAATTTAGGCTGCATCAATAGAAGTATAGTGTCTAGATCA
>NC_056523.1:230267378-230271282 GCF_019175285.1 Sceloporus undulatus
AGATCAGGGGTAGGCAACCCTTTTGAGCCGGGGGCCGGGTTGCTGTCCCTCAGACAACTGGGGGGCCGAAGCCAAAAAATAAATAAGTAAATAATTTTTTAAAAAATTAAATAAATAAATAAACTGGGACAAATGTAGGACAAAATTTTCAAATGGAGGGCACTTTTTAAATAAAAAATGGAGGACATGTGAAAAAATTTGCTGATTTTTAAAAAATGTAAGATAAATGCATGTTTCTGAGGCTTCTATAGACAACTGCCCCACCATGCCCCTCACATGAGACGCCAAAGGCCTCGCCGGCAGGACCGGGCTGGGGCCAGTCCCAAGGCCTCGCCGGGCTGCATTCGGCCCGCGGGCCGCAGGTTGCCTAGCCCTGGAGATCAAGAGAAGTAATAGTGCCACTATATTCTGCTCTGGTCAGGATTCACCTGAAAAACTGTGTCCAGTTCTGGGCACCACAATTCAAAAAGGACATTGAGAAATGAGCGTGTTCAAAGGAGGGCGACTAAAATGGTGAAGGGTCTGGAAACCATGCCCTATGAGGAACGACTCAGGGAGCTGGGGATATTCAGCCTGGAGAAGAGAAGGTTAAGAGGTGATATGATAGCCCTGTTTAAATATTTGAAGGGATGTCATATTCAGGAGGGAGCAAGCTTGTTTTCTGCTGCTCCAGAGACTAGGACCTGGAGCAATGGATGCAAGCTCCAGGAAAAGAGATTCCACCTCAATATTAGGAGGAACGTCCTGATAGTAAGGGCTGTTCGCCAGTGGAACACACTCCCTCAGAATGTAGTGGTCTTTAAAAAGAGGCTGGATGGATATCTTTCGAGGATTCTTTGATTTAGATTTCCTGCATGGCAGGAAGTTGGACTGGATGGCCCTTGTGGTCTCTTCGAACTCTATGATTCTATGATTCTATGCCCAGTCATAGAATCATAGAGTTGGAAGAGACCACAAGGGCCATCCAGTCCAACCCCCTGCCATGCAGGGACTCACAATTAAAGCACTCCGAACAGATGGCCATCCAGTCTCTGTTTAAAAACCTGCAAAGAAGGAGACTCCATCACTCTCCAAGGGAGCATCTTCCACTGTGGAACAGCTTTTACTGTCAGGATGTTCTTCCTGGTGTTTAAGTGGAATCTCTTTTCCTGTAGTTTGAGCCCATTGATCTTTTCACTGTTGTCATTTTTTTATAATCTGACAAGTTCCCAATTTCCATCACATAAGGATACTAATTCTACCCGAGTTCAACAGCAATACACCAAGGAAGCAATTTTTCAACCTTCGTCCTTCACAGAATTTCTCTCCATGGATTTATTACATTGAGGAACCCCTGTATACATATCACATCATCATCTCACAGTCCGCAAGATAGAGGAGATAATTAATTCTTGAACATCTGCTGTGGCTGCATGTTGTAGGGGAACACTGGTAATGTTGAGAAAGTAGTTTTTCAGGAAAACACAATGTGGGTGATACACAAAAATCCAGGAGCCAACGAAGCCAAGAACCCAATTTTGATCCACAATTCATTAGATTATAAATCAGAAATGACTTGAAGACACACAACAACAAGAAGGATGAATAAGGAGAACAGCCTGCTCTCAGATTATTACTTGATGAACAAAAACCAAAAAATGTTGTTAAAGTTTGGTTAAGAGGCCCTTTTTTTTGGCTTATACACATGATAAGGAATCATTTCAAACCTGCTAAAAACAAAGAAAGGGCAACATTGCAACCCAGTAGCTAAGAGTACAAGAGCCAGCATGGCTTAGTGGTTTGAGCATTGGACTAGGACACCAGGGTTTGATTCCCAGCTCAGCCATGAAGCCCACTGGGTGACCTTGGGCATGTCACACTCTCTCAGCCTCAAGGGAAGGCAAGAGCAAATCCCTTCTGAACAAACCTTGCCAGGAAAACCCCATGATACTTTCTCCTTAGGGTTGCCAGAAGCCAGAAACAACTTGGAGCCACACAACAACAGCTATGAGTAGAGTATGCAGTAGAGGTAGAGGCTGTGGTCCTATACATTTGCTTGAAGTCATCATCCTCAGGATAATTTATATGCTTAAATCTCTCCTTCTTGTGCAAAGGCACCATTTGTATATTGGAAATATGGCAACATTAATGAACACGATTATTGTTGTTTTGTGCCTTCAAGTTGTTTCCAATTTATGGCAACTCTTGGCAAGATTTGTTCAGAGGAGCTTTGCCATTGCCTTCCCCTGAGGCTGAGAGAGTGTGACTTTCTCAAGGTCACCCAATGGGCTTCACGGCTGAACTGGGAATCAAACCCTGCTCTCCAAAGTCATAGTCCAACGCTCAAACCACTACATTACACTGGCTCTCTCATATTTGCCACACTAGCCAGGGTGAACCACACTCACCCCACAAAAGAACCCGCCCAAAGATGTGGGAAGGGAGATGTGCAGGGTGACCAGATGTCCTCACCCCAAAGGAGGACAACTCACTGCAAAATGCAAGCCATTCAAGAAAAATTCAGGACAGTACAAAATAAAAGCTCAAAGCACTCATATCAATGCATCCTTCTGAGTCATGGTCAAAATGGAAGACATGTTGGAATTGAAAGGTTGAAATCGAGGACATGTCCTAAAAGAAGAAGGACCCCTGTTCATCATGATCATGGGAGCTGCCCCAGAAGTAGCTGATATCATAAACCACAAAGGAAGACAAGCCACCGCAAAATGTAGGCCATTCGAGAAAAATGGAGGAGACAGCCCAACCAAAGGTCAAACACACTCCGAGAAATATACATTCACGGAAAAGGACGACGCTTGGTTGCCCTGGAGATGTGGCGCATGGGAAGGAATGGAAACACATGCGTCTTAGTCATGCTCAGAATGGAGGGCAGTTTGGCAATCCTCCTGGTCAGAAGGCTGAAATGGAGGACATGTCCTGGAAAGGGAGGATGTCCAGTCATCCTGATTTTAGATTAAAGAGAGACTTTTCAGTCAGGGTGACTAGATGTCCTCCTAACCGCTAAGGAGGACAGGGCTCCTCACAATGTAGGGCACTGAAGACAAAATGGAGCATGCGACCACATCAAAGCTCAAAACTGCCCTAGAAATATAAATCCATGTTTCTTAGACAAATGGAGGACCTTTTGCAATTCCTCCTGGATAGACGGCTGCAATGGAAGACATGTCCTAGAAAAGGAGAATGTGTGATCACCCTGGAGATGTGCAGCATGGGAAGGAGCATGACTGGGCATTTTTGTGTGTGTGGTCCCTCCCCTCTTGCTTGGCCTATGCAAGCAAGGCCAGGGAATCTCTCCAAAGACCCACAGAGGAGACAGATCTAGGGGGCAGGACAGGGTCCTCTCAACCCAGGACCTCCTTTTGGAGGATCAGGTTGGAAGCAGGCTTTGGGACCTTGCTCTGAAGGTAGTCACTTGGGTCCCCAGCCATTGTCTTCCTAGCATCTATGGACACAACATGGAGGACACAAGTGAACCCCTCCAGCTCCCAGAACCTTCCAAACATTAATAGAGGGAAATGGAGATGCATCCACACTATTGCACAGTTAATCCAGTTTGATACTGCTTTGGCAGAACTAATCATAACTAATGCTCAAAGACTTGTCAGCAATTGTCACCAGAGCTCAATTCAATAGGCATCCTAGCTGTGCTGATGGCAGTTTGTGGGGGCATGGAGCCATAGTGGTATCAAACCGGATTGATTTTTGCAGTGTGGACACCAAGGGTCAAGAGAGGGGAAGCAATGCAGAGCGAAGCTCCAGTGCCACAGCAACCTACAAATCCCAGATTTTCATGTCATGGAGCCAGGGCAGTCCAAGCGGTGTCAAACCGGATTAATTGTGTAGTGTGGACACATAGTCAGGAAGGGGGAACCAATTCACAGCAAAACTCTGCTGCCCCCCCCCC
>NC_056523.1:230274282-230320859 GCF_019175285.1 Sceloporus undulatus
TCAGTGATGCCTATTATATCATATTTGCTTTGTTGTACTAGGAGTTCGAGTTCATCTTGCTTATTTCCCATGCTTTGTTCATTAGTGTAGAGACATCTTAGATCATGGGTCCCCTTGACTTGCTGCCTGTGCAAGTTTTTTTGCCTCCCACTTTTGGGTCCTTGCACTGTTTGCCTTGTTCCCTCTATGACAGTTTGACTATTTTCTCTAGCCCTTTTGCCTTCCAGAATACTATCTCCCTCCCTCACATAACTCAGTTTAAAGCCCTCCTGATCAAATTATTGAGACTGTTGGCAAAAACGTTTTTGCCAACTGGCACAAGATGCAACCCTCCCTTGCCAGAAGTCCCTCCTCATGGAACCTCAGTCCATGATCCAAGAATCCAAACAGTTTTTGGCAGCACCATCTGCGGAGCCAGTTATTCACCTCTGCTATTTTCCTCTCCCTTCCTGGACCATGCCCTTCAACTGGGAGAAGAGATGAGATGACAACCTGTGCATCCACCTCTTTCAACTTCCTAACCGAAGCCTCATAATCCCTTATGATATTCTGAAGGCTATGCCTTGCAGTATCATTGGTTCCCATATGAACCAAAAGAAAGGGGTAACTGTCAGTAAGATCGGGCAAGAATTTATTAGAAACTACGAATCCCAAATATGCTTCCACTTCACAAAGAGCCTTTTCAACAAGGGCTCCGAGAATGTGGAACAGCCTTCCTGAGGACATCCGATTGTCGCCCTCATTAGAGATATTCAGGAAAGCAGTGAAAACCGAACTATTCCGTCAAGCATATCCAGATATGTTATAAGATAATGACTGACATGGCCCTGAATCAGATGCTGCTAATTTGCCAATTGTATTGTATTCTGTATTGTATTGTGTGGTTATTTTTAACCATTAGTTAATATGCTGGATCTAATCGTCATAGTCGTTAGAGAATTTTAATTATATGTACAGTGATTTTTCAGTCTGTAACCCCGCTTTGATCCAATTGGGAGAGGCAGGGAAACACAAATAAATATTTTATAATTAGTAGTAGTAGTAGTAGGCTTGACAAGTCTTGTCAGCCTCTCTGTCAAATCACAGTTCTTTGCCCCAGGGAGACAACACATCTCCCAAGACATCTTGTCAGGCCCACAAACCACTGGTTCAGTGCCTCTCAGCAAGGAGTCCCCCACGACCACCATTCGCCTCCTCCGAGGCTTAGAAGCAGCTGTTCCCTTTGGTAGAACTCTCGGGCCCCCTGCTCTGTCCCTGAAGTCTGTCCCTGCTGCTGTTCCTCATCATCCTTGATAGGAGAGAGAGATTGAAATCTGTTCTGCAGCTGCAAGCTCACAGAATGTTCCTCGGTTTCCCTACTTCTGTGTACGACTGTAACGACAACACTCCTTCACCTTATGGCAGTCCTATGGGGTTTTCTAATCCCATCCCGCTGCCACCAACTTATGTAACAAACCCCCTTTTCTTATGTGGCAGGCGCTTGGGACTTTTATTATCTCATCTCTGCCACCAAATATGTAACGACCCTTTATGCTGTACTACCAAATACAATTGATGACAGCACCTTGTTTAAAACTCAGGTTCGCAGTATTATATAATATAGTAGCGTGGATATAATATATATGGTAGACAAGACTTTAGATAAAACAGAATATGAACTTTATTGAACGAAGGGTTTGAATAGATATTACTTGAACTAAATGGCACTGAGTCTCTCTTTTCTAGACTCCCAAACTAATACTGTCCCTCTCTGGATCTATCAGACCCTTTCTTGGTCTATGATGAACACCCCACTCTAACAAAATGCTGTTCCCTCAGGGACTTCTGGAACCCAGTCCTCTCTTGGACTCTGCTGTTCCCCAACTGAACACCAGCTTCATCCCTCCAGATTCCAAACCCTAACTGACTAAAACCAACTGCTAAGCGGAATCTTCAAACTCCTCAGCCAGCACCTGATTGGCTTAGGGCCTCTGGCTTCTGATTTGCTGTCTGAGTCAGTTCATCACACACCTTCCCCCTTTAATAGGTTCATTGACACACATAATCAAACAGTTATATGGGCCAATGAACTCTCAGTTATAAATTATACTTACCCATTACATAATATTATATCTATAACGTTATATAAACATCATGTAAACACCATCACTATATACACCTATATATATCATTTATATATACCATTACATTGATCCGTTATCACCACTTACCATGATACACACACACGCACATATATATTATACTCTACCCCATATCACTTGTTGTGTTTCAACACTTTAATAACACTTAAATAACCTTTTCTTCTATCTTCAGATCCTTTGTATGTTCCATTTAAATGTTTTTATCAAACATATTCAATCTCCTAACCCCTCTCTCTTACTGGATTAAAGATTGATGGAACATTATCTCTAACCACTTTTCCCCCTTCCCAGTATGGCTTTGAAAATATTTCATCTTCCCTTATACTAATGACAAACAACAAAATATTGGTTTTTCCAGTCTATCAACTCATTTATATCATTGTCTTTTTCAGGAGTTTTTTTCTGGATCAGTTCTTGTATCCGACAACGTGTTTCTTTTTATCAGCTGTGGACTTAACACAGCTGATAAAAAGTCTTTGTTTCTTCCTGTTTCACTGGACCAGATTCTTTGAGTGCGTTGAACAATCTTTACATCTTCTTCTGTAGACTTTAAAGCATCCCTTATCAAAGTCATCATGTTTTCTATATAGGTCATCACAATCTCTGGTTTTTCTTTCTCTGTTGAATCTCCTTTCCCAGTTGGTTGATGGCTTTTCAGGCCCCACCAACAATGGTCTGTCATCTGGTCATCACCAGTATGTTTGACAGTGAAGTTTATAGACGTGAACATGTTCTGTATACACACATCTATTTTTTTAAGCTTTACTTTTTAAAGATTCTTCCAGTCTCTTTGAATTAGACCACTCCCTTGGGTTATATCACCCATTTGCCAAACTACATATTCTTCAACACTGTCCCATTTAATATATAGCTTCCAGATATATGTCAGATCTGAAAGTACAGAAAGTTCATCTAGCTGGGATCTATGAAGTTTGTCCTCCATTTCCATAAGAGGTGGATTACAAATGAATTTTATCATTATTTTTAAAAACTTGTTGACAGTATGATGTTGTGCCCTTTTGACTTTGTAAGGATGCTTTTCCTTTAACTTAGAGGTTTTCTCCTCATCTGATTTTAACAAAGGTTTTAAACTTTTAGGACTCTTTCTTTTCTAAATTCTTTTTTCTTTTTAGCTCCTATGATCACAGCCCCTTTTCCATCAGGCTCATTAGACCTATTAATTTCATTGTCCTTGACTGCTACTTTTTCCTCTTTATTTATTATGTCTACTTGTTATTGTAAGGCTTTTTCTTCTTGTGTAATCTCTATTTTTTCTTTTTGTCTGTGACTCAGTTTTTATATCGAAAAGCTCAAGTTGGAGAGTATTGTATTTTGCTTTTACGTGGTAAAACAGGGTTTTCCATCCTTTTGCTTGTGTATTGACTTTATGGCAACTTTCCAAAAGAGTTTGAACTTCTCTGTCTTTAGAGTTTAGCCTATTCTCCAGTCTGGCAATCTCTGTGTACAGATCTTCAGTTTTTACCTTTATGTTATCAAGCTCATTTTCACCTTCATTGACTTTTTGATGCAGAAACTCATTTTCTTGTTTCAAATCATAAAGTTGTTCTTGTAACTTTTTATTTTCTTGTACTAAAGCCTCTTTTTCTCTCTCTTTTTGACTAAATATCTCATTTGTTTCAGCTAGCAAACCCTGAGGTCTG
Source organism: Sceloporus undulatus (assembly GCF_019175285.1). NCBI lineage: Eukaryota > Metazoa > Chordata > Lepidosauria > Squamata > Phrynosomatidae > Sceloporus > Sceloporus undulatus. The sequence goes on from NC_056523.1 coordinate 230,278,085, forward strand.
TGAATATCTTTTTCATATTTATGTAGGGTTTCATTAGCACTTTTTGAGGAACGTTTCATATCAGAAATGATATATTCTAACTCTGAAACAATCTTTTCTTTATTGTCCAAACTTGTTTTTAGAGAAACAATCTCCTCTGTTTTTCCTTCTATAGGACCTTGTAATGTCTGGTTTTCGGATCCCAGATTAGCTATTTGTTCTTTAAGTGTATTAAAACTTTATCCTCTTTAAAACCATCCAGTTTTTCTGCTAACTTTTTCTCATATTTTTCTTCTAATATATCTTTGTTATGCTTTAGTTCTCTCAACTGTTTTTGAAGCTCCATCTCTCTTTGCTGTGCCTCATATTCTTTTCTTTTTATTTCCCTCTTATGTTGCCATCCTTTTTCTTTCATTTCTCTCAAATATTTCAGTTCTCTTAACTCTCCTTCATATTATTTTTCTTTTAATTCTTTTCTGTGTTTTAATTCCTTTAATTCAAGCCTAATCAAATCACACTCCTTGTCTGATATCCCCATATCATCACAAGCTTTTTCACAATTAGCTTTATATAAGTCAAAGCTACATCCCGTAACATATATAGGAATTTTTTTGTATCATATAGAGGGAACTCATTAATGTTATTCTTGACAATATGAGTAACTCTAGATTCTAAACTGATCATTAAGCCCCATGTCCTCATCTTTATGTCATTTATTTCTCTTACATGAGCCATCTCATTCTCCAGTTTTTTCATTTTTAGATCATGCATTTCTCTGTCATGAGCCATTTTAATGTCTTTCTCTTTTTCTTTTCTGGCCATTTGAAGTTTGAATTCCCATATTTCTAAACTTTCTTGAGATTTAGAAACGTCCATGTCACCACTAACCACCATCTCTTTTTCAACTTTCTCTTTCTCCACCATTTCTGTCATTGTTGGAGGTTTGACTTTGTTAGGAGGCATGTTTTAAGCATTTCCCTACAAATACCTAAAACTTTTACCTCAGGAAATACTCAAATGTGACTGTGTTTCCACTTAATAACACAGATCCACTTGAATCTTATAGTTAGGTCAGTGATTCCTTACTTTACCACTGACTTTTACCTCAGGAACCACTATGTGTGCTTTTTTTTTCTTTGTCAACTAGTCTCTTACAATTACCCAGTATGTTTACCTCAGAGACTAGCCAATTTCTGGTGTGGTCAGTGTCCAAGCAATCTCCTACAATTACCCTTGTATGAATACCTCAGAGATCACTACTGACACCAATGCCTAGATTTTAAAATATTGGACTTCTTATTTTCATGTTCACATATAATATTGGGTGTCTGGCAATTTGCACTCAGATCCCTATAACCAAAGCACATTTCTGGCTACTGGATTTTTCAGATCCTGGCACTCTAAAATTGTAGCTTCTCTTTCTTCCAGTCCCTTACAATTTACCTCAGCAAATTACCTCAGGGACTGGTACTAACCCTCTTATCCAGCCTGGTCAGTCTCTAGGTAATCTCTTACACAGTATCCTTGACTATTACTTCAGAGATTCCCCTCACTGACTTATGCCTCCTCATTTGAACTGTTGAACTTTTTACTTTTCAAGTTCAAATCAAATCTCGGGTTTCTGGTAACTTGAACTCAGAACCCAGTAACACCAATTGTCTCTAGCACACTTTTCCTCCAATTTCCAGCCACTGGATTTTACGTATCCCGACGCTACTCACCAATTTATGTAACGACAACACTCCTTCACCTTATGGCAGTCCTATGGGGTTTTCTAATCCCATCCCGCTGCCGCCAACTTATGTAATGAACCCCCTTTCATATGTGGCAGGTGCTTGGGACTATATGGTAGACAAGCCTTTAGATAAAACAGAATATGAACTTTATTGAACAAAGGGTTTGAACAGATATTACTTGACCTAAAGGCATAAAACAGCTGTTAGTTCAGGCACAAGTTACTTCATTACATTGGAACTCTTTACTTCATTAACTGTTATTCCTCTTTCTCCAGATATTCTTTAACCACCTCAGGACTTCCCTGTCCCTCTTTAGGCAATTCTTTTTACTAACTCAGCCACCAAGGCTATAGTATCTCTCTGGAAATTATGTAACCGAAACCCCTCCTTCTGAGTCTGGCTACACTGAGTCTCTCATTTCTAGACTCCCAAACTAATACTGTCCCTCTCTGGACCTATCAGACCCTTTCTTGGTCTATGATCAACACCCCAATCTAACAAAATGCTGTTCCCTCAGGAACTTCTGGAACCCAGTCCTCTCTTAGACTCCACTGTTCCCCAACTCTCCCTCTGTCAATATTCCAACCTCATCTCTCAACATTCTAAACCCTAACTGACTAAAACCAACTGCCAAGTGGAATGTTCAAACTCCTCAGCCAGCACCTGATTGGCTTAGGGCCTCTGGCTTCTGATTGGCTGTTTGAGTCAGTTCATCACAGTGACCTTCCTCCAACTATTTACTTCTGTTGTGTGTTAAGTGACCTCCTCCTCCCCAGCAACTTCCTCTGTGTGTTTCCCGTTCAGGACCATCTGGTCCACTCTGGTCAGGAAAACCTCTTGCTCCCTATGACGCTGAAGTGTAGCTACCTGGGCCGCCAGCTGTTGTACTTTCTCTTCTAAGAGAGCTACCAACTCACACTTAGTGCAGGTGAAGTTCCCCACATCTGTAGGCAAGAAGGCAAACATCCCACAAGTGTTGCAGGTGACTGCAGCAGGGCCTTCAGTGTCTATACGGAAAAGTCTTAAGGAGGCACTGAACAAGACTGTGGGCTTCCCCTGTTAAACACCAGAGTAAAGAACCCCTGGGGGCCTAGCCTTTGTTCCCAAACTCTGTTAGCGAGCTCAATCAACTGGGACTCTAGTTATGTAGAGAGCTCCTGGCTACTAGCTCCTTCCAGAGGCAAGTCTCTGACTCACTTCCTCTGAGCAAGTCCACACAAGCCCCTTAAAGGGGTTGTGAACAGAAAGTGTAATATTGAAGGAGATGTCCTCCTGCACTGTGCCCAGGTGACCTTCTCCTCTGTACTCCAAACCCTCCTTGACTATAAAAAATAAAAATGAATAAAAGAAAATTTGAATGTGAAAAGAAAATTTTGCACATCATTAGGCATGCGCCTTTACCAGCAGTTTCTGTAGAATGGGCTTCTAGCTCCTCCTCCTCCTCCCAGTGACCAAAAGAAATAGCTCACACTTCTAAAATTTTAAGCTCTTACCAAGCAAAGTGAACACAGAAAAACCAGGCTCCTTTTTGCAAGATATGTCCCAGAATTCCTCTATCGCTAAAGCACTCCCCCACCCTCCAACGCACTCTGTTCCACTCTCAAACAGGTCTTACAGTAACTTTCTTCCTAATGTTTGGGGGAAATCTTTTTTCTTATAATTTGAAGTTAATGGTTCATTATCTAGTCTCCGGAGCAGCAGAAAACAAGCTTGTTCCATCTTCTACATCATATCTTTTTCAAATATTTAATAATGGTTATCATATCGCTTCACTGGGTATGTTTATCCAAGCTAAACATAGCTAGCTTCCTAATCTGTTCTTCACAGGGACTGGTTTTTAGACCTTTTATCTACAATGTCCTCTTCCGGACACATTCCTGCATGTCAATGGAGATTATCGCACCAGTTTTTATTCCCGTGCTAGGTATGGCACGTAAACACACAGTGACGGATTCTATCATACAGCTCTGTCCCCAGTCAACCCGGGTTGGGTATGGGATGCGTACTTAGTTCCCAGGGATGGAGCTGTGTGATAGAACCCTTCCATGTGCATTTAATCCTATGTCTAGTGCAGGAATAATAGGCAGTGCAATAATCTAATATCCTCCTTGCAATGTGGTGCTCAGAATTGGACATAGCATTCTAGGTGATGTCTGACCAAAGCAGAATAGAATGGTACTGTTATTTCCTCTGATTTGAATAGTAAGCCTATGAGGAATGACCTAGTAAGAGCATGTATGCACAGGGTGTAGTGGTTTGAGGACTGAATCATGACACGCTATCAGTTCTAGAAAAACCCACAAAAGCCTTAGAGTTGCCATTAGTCAGAAACAACTTGAAGGCACACCACAACATGGGAAGAGAGAACGTAGATGTAGAGTTTCCTTTTAATCTACCCCGCCCCGTGAATGAATGCTGATGAGTCAATAAGGGGCTATACAGATTGCCCCTAAGGGGCGGCATGTGGCTGTCCCTTTCTTGACTGGATCGGGGCTGCGGCAGCCTCATGCTGTGGCCCCGATTCAGCCTTAGGAGAGCACAAAAAGGAGCCGCAAAAAGTAGCTCCTTTTTGTGCCCTCCAAGGGGTGCCATAGCCATAGCCGTGGCACTGCAGCTTTATGACGCCCCTTATGTGGATGTAGTGTCAGAGGTGCATCATGATGGTGTGTGCCATGTGGACCGACGCATGCAAAAATGGTGCCATGGGCGGAGTTAGGGTGTCCAGTGTCAGGCCGGCGCTTTCTGCCAGTCTGTATAGGGCCTAAGTTTTCCTTAAGGGACTCTGTGAGCAATACTTACCTGACCCCATTGGAAACTGAAAACTTCAATCTGAAGACCCAAACAATGTTTTTGGTCATGATTGAATGTATTCATTAAGCGCTGAACATTTAAAATATACTCAGTATAATGGTAAAACAACCCCTGATCTTTAGACAAAGTTCTAACAATTGATTTAATATCTTAACACTTGTGCAGCAGTGGTTAAAATCTGGAAGATAGTTATTATGCCGGAATACTAATATCAAACCTGTCTAGATGCATTGAGGTCATGCAACCTAAAGGGATGGTTTTAAATATGTTTTAACCTGACTTTTTAAAAATACTGTACCTTTTATAATACATCTTTTTACCTGTGCTTGTCTATGACTAATAAAGAAATTAATTCATACCTTAACCCAGGGATTGGCAGCTTTGGAGAGGATGGGGGCTGCACAAGTCCTTGTGTCACTTCCATTTGCATTTTCAGATAATTTGGGAGTATTTTATTTTTATAGTTTATTTTTATATTTACGTATTTTAACAAGGGGGCTTACTATGGGTGCAAAATGAAGGTTCTGATGTACTTGTTGCCATCTTTCACCTATGCTAAAAATCACCCCACAAATGAATTGGAGGGCATCTGGGGGTATGGAGAGTTTCACAGGCCTTCATGCCTTAGAAGGATGGAATACAGATGGAGCCAGAGTAATGCTCCCCCACATCTGAGGAAAACTTGCTTATGGAAGAAGTGTGTAGGTGGGGTTTTTCATTTCTAAACAGACAGAGGCACTCTCACGTACAAGAGTCTCAGAAGATTGTGGAGAGGACTAAAAAATCTGTTGTCAAAATCAAAAAGTTCTCTTGTGGCTAGGTTTAGGTGATTTCTTGTGTTTCGGAAAGAAGATGAGAAAACTGTTTTATTAAACCCAATAAGCAGGATTGTCACATATATGTGTTGTTGTTGTGTACCTTCATTTCCAACTGGCAACCCTAAGGCGAACCTATCATGGGGGTTTCTTGGCAAGTTTCTTGAGAGGGGGTTTGCCATTGCCATCCTCTGAGGCTGGGAGAGTATGACTTGCTCATAGCTACCCAACTGATTTTTATGGCCAAGTGAGGATTTGAACCCTGGTCTTCCAAGTCATAGTTGAGCCTTCAAACCATACTGGCTCCCATGTGTGTTTTACATTCCTTCAGTTCTATCATTCTTTTAGTTTCAACTTTGTGAAGTTTGCAAAGGAGTGGGAGTGGGAAATCGGACAACATGGCCTTTTCCATGGATATGTGCTATACAGTAATTGCCTTATTTTTCCAATTTTGTTCAGGTTATTGTGGAAAAGGCACCGAAAGCAAGAGTACCTGATCTTGACAAGAGGAAGTACCTTGTTCCTTCTGACCTGACAGGTAAACCAGCTCAGTTCCATCGTTTCTAACAGTGTTGCTCTTCAAGGAATGCTTTCTACAAACAATCTCTAAAGACAGGAGCAAGAAATTCTTCTGCAGCCATCTAAGAAATGACTCTATGTCATTTTTTCTTTGCTGCACAGAAAGAGAGAAAGTGGTTCGACTTGACATTGGTTTGTTACAGTTTGAATGAATGAACTATGTCAAGGCCTGCTACCCTTCCTTCCTTGAAACCCATGTTATACTTTGCCAGCATGCTGATTCTTCAGCTGCTGGAGGCTGCAGCCTCTCTGTTTGTTCCTCCCACAAGAGAACCAAGAGAATAAATAGGCAGCTGGTCCTGTGGCAAAATCTTTGAAGGGGTTTTAAAAAATGTTTTAAAAACAGAAGTTTGTGGATTCATATGAAACGTCAGTTTTGAATGAATACTTTGCTTATTATGGCATCTGTAGCTCTTCCAAACTGTATTGCCTAAGTATGCAGGGATAGCTGTGTTGGCCATTTAGCAAATTCAAACAAAAATCCACCAAACAGTGATACCTTTATTGGGATAACCAAATGCAATACATACATACATACATACATACATACAGGTTTGAATGCTTTTGAGGGTCCACTACTTCTTCATCACACAGAGATGTTAAAAATTATACAGGAGGAAGAAAAAATTGAGAAGATCTTTTTCCCAAGCTTGCATTTTGTCAAGACATGGCAGTTGTCAGTTCAGATGGTTCTGGAGGGAAATTCATGCAGGTGGGCCCTTCCTCCCTCTGTCTATGTGGAAATAAAGATTTTTAAAGTTTCGTTCCTAAGACTTCTTTAGAAATTCAGTGCTCTCTGCCTAACAAAGGAGCCTGTGGCATCACAAAGGATGAGAGGAAACTTGGATCTCAAAAGGAACATCTCTTTTTGTCTTGCAAATAGAACTGAAACATTCTTTATTTCCTGGACATTTGGTAGATTTTTGGATGTTACTGTACTTTGCTAACATGGCTACCCCTGGATAGGTATACTAGTCAGTTTGCTTGCCTTTCTGCAGTTTCTACACCATCTCACCACACAATTTAGAAGGATTTTAAATAGGTATCTTGGTAGGTCTCTGGCAGAAATGGCTGGTGGAACAAGAATAGTATCCCTGGACTGGTTCATATACCCAACACACTCCTCCCTCCAAACTACTTGGGGGCATGTGTAGGATTCCTGAGAGGCTTATGGTTGGACGATGCTGAGATGGAGTTGGAGGCAATTCCTGTGTGAATCAGTGTAAGCCAGAGGATGATCTACATGGGTGTTTTGATGCACATGATCATGGTAGACACAGGGGAAGAAAAGGCTAACAGAAATGATGATGTTGATGCAGTTTCCTCATAAGGAGATCAGTCAATGCAAAGAGTGGTTCAGTGCCATTTTGACTGAGCTGTGATTTTACAGCAGCCCTATGAGGGAGGTGCTGTTATGTCCAGCTGAATACCAACATTCCGAAACTCAGGTAGTAAAAATACCCAGATAGCTTTATTAAGAATACTTATAGATCCAGTTTGGTGACTTCCATTGTCAGCACTGATCAGCAATCATTACAACCACATAATTAAAATGTACACAATCCAAACATCAAGCAGGCTTAAATCTAATTAATTGAAATTAAGAAATTTCGCTTGCTTATTTCATACTACTCCTTTACTTTGTTGTTACAGCCAGATGCTCTCTCACTCAAATGATCTTGGACATGCTTGCCTCTTTTCCTGGCTTATCTCACCACCTGGACTGAGCTAACAGTACTAAAACACAGTTATCCAGCATTCCTAAAACATGCTCTAGCTACTACATATCCTATTATTACATTATGGCAGGACAAAAGCATATGCTGACAGTTGCTTGTGAGAGAGTTGCCAGGTGAATGCTACATGCCAGGATAGAGAGAGATTGGCAAAGACATCCATAGCAAACATAGTTCTGGAGTGCAGGGTAACATTCAGATGTGTTAACAGAGCAGAAGATTAGTGTCTTGGCTCAGTAGACTTGGCTCTTAACTTTTGGCAGTGCTGCCAGTCAGTGAACAATAAAACATTTCAAAAATAACAACTTATTTTTTTAAAAAAATAATCCCAAGAATTACATAAAACAAAATATCAGTAATAGAGTGACATTAAAATTGTCGAACTCAAGTCACTTAAATAACTTGACTTGGCCTTGACTTGGCAAAAATGACAGACTGACTTGACTTAAGACTAGTATATTTTCAGTGACCGACTTGCTGGTGCCATTACCTTTGAGCAGCAGGCAAGACCTGTTGCCAAAGTGTAGGACTCATTTCTTGGAAGGGAACAGCAAATGCATTAGGCAGTGTGCTTGAAGCAGAAGGATCCTCCAATGTGGCTTTTCCAATGTACAGCAGGGACAAGCTGCCAAGCAGCCCTCAGCCCTCAGCTCAAGCCCATTGCCTAAGATGTTTGCTGTTCCTCTCTGAGAAGTATACCCCACGTTAAAAGTTGGCTCCCAGACTTGAGAGTCGACTTGAGACTTGACTATCTTGCAAGGACCTGAGACTTGGGTAGAGACTTGAGAGCTGACTTGAGACTTCGATTAAAAGGCTCAGATACATCACTGTTAAAATATCTAAGGACAATAATCACATATGATTCTGAAGCTTGAAATAACTTTTTAAAAAACCCTGCTTTCTTCCTTCCCTGTTAATTCTAGTTGGCCAATTTTACTTCTTGATCCGAAAGCGAATCCACTTGAGGCCAGAGGACGCCCTGTTCTTCTTTGTCAACAACACCATTCCTCCCACCAGTGCTACTATGGGCCAGCTGTATGAGGTAAATGAAGGCTCCTTTTCCTTTGCAGAGGTGGAATTATTAGAATTATGGTCACCAGCACATTACATGAGACCTGGTCAGGGTGGCAGCATTTTCAGGTCACTGTCAATCTTCCTTTCCTGTCTCTCCTGTCTACATTCAAGCGTAAATGTGGAATGCACTAGTAGATCCTTTTTGTGCCAAACAGGCCCATATTTCCATCCCTGCATGCCTTATACTCTCTTCTCGATGCCCTCCATAAATGTTGATGCTCCATCTTTTGATGGGCATGAGAAAGAACTATGATATCCAGAATAAAAATGGGCTCTCAGGTTGACCTAAGATTGAAACTCATGCTTAATTCTGAAGTAATGGATTGTTCCCTCTTTGATATTTCAAAATGTTCCATCTTTTCCCCATGGATGTTATTGACGTACTGCATTTGGTTCCCCTAAGAGCTTTGCAATTTATGGTTTCATGTTGCTAAAAATAAAGGATTGGAAACCAGGTCTCCAAAATGTTAGTTCAATGCTGCAAGGCAACAGGGACATCAAGAAATCCAAATTAGCAATATTTTGAATCTCAAGACCCCTCACTTTCCTTAAATAAAGCCGGTAGAGGCTGTGGTGTCTTAATTTTGAAAACTGGGCTTCATTTTACTCATTAGTTGAGAATATCTGAGAATGTGCTCCAGCCAGCTACTGCTTTGCTCCCTAGTAGTCATACTGCGTATAGAGCAAGCTTTTTTTCCTGCTGCTCCAGAGAACAGGACATGGATCAAGCTACAGGAAGAGATTCTACTTCACCATTAGGTTTTTAAACAGGATGGCCATCTGTCGGGGGTTGCACTGGATGGCTCTTGAGGTCTCTCTTCCAACTTTATTCTTTTATTGTAGTTCATGAAGGAGGTTGTCTGCAGTTTTATCCATCTGCGTTCATGCTTCTGAACATATAATCAGAGCTCAGGATCACCTAGTGAAACTAATTGGTTTCACCAGTGGCATCACTAGGTTTGGTGCCACCCCACTCATGCTGTCACTCCCAGGGAGCCTGTCCCCTGCCACCAGGCCAATGGCCTCAAGAAGTAGATCTAAACACTAGGGAAGAGAGAGGCTCTGGTCTACTTGCCATGGATTGCTAGTCAACCATCCATGTCTCAGGCCATTCTGATCTATCTGCCTTGTGTCCAGACACTATTCCACAAAGGGACTGACCTCCGGGTTTTCAGTGTGGCATGCTGACAGTGTCCCATCTATCTTCATTCCTGCATGAGGGCAGGTGGAATGGGTCCTCCCCAGGACCTTCAATCTAGGTCTACTGGTCTACTCATAGTCTACTCATGGAGAGGTACAGCAGACCATGCCAGAAAGTGGTTCTTTCCCACAAACACACCAGGAGTCACCCCCTCTGAAGTGTCATCTGGTGTAGTCTGCATCTCTTGCACCCCCCTAGAAACCAGGGTGACCAAACATCCTCCTTTCCTAGGACATGTCTTACATTTCAGCGTTCTGTCCAGAGGAAATTCCAAAATGACCTCAACTGGACATTTATATACGAGTGTTTTCATTTGGTAATGCCCTCCATTTCTCTTCAATGTCCTTCATTTTGTGGTGCTTTGTCCTCCTTTGCGGTTATGACATCTGGTCACTCCGCTAGAAACACACCAAGGTGTTACTAGTAGTAATTGGTCGTAGAATCAAGAAAGGCTAAAGAAGTGATTTATTTTCACAGTATGTAGTTATCTTACAGATTGTCTACTACAGATGTAGTGATGGCTAGTAGTCTAGGTGGCTGTAAAGAAGAGATTACCAACTTGCATTTGGTAAACTGAAGCACACATCCTCCCACAAGTACTATAACTCAAAATAATAGATGCTGGGGGTCAAACAAGAGGAAAGTGCCTTCCACATATATGCTTCATTTTCTGAGATTGCCAGAAACATCCAACTGTTCCGAAAATGCTTGGTTTGACCCAGCAAGACTCTCCTTATGTAATGTCTTGTGGTGGCATGAGAGAAATATAAGCATGTAAATCAGATGTTATCCTTAAATGTTGACAGGAAACAGTGGACACCATGCAGTTTCTGGCATCCATTTCATTTGTGGGACTATGTGGTAGTGGTGATGATGAGGAAAATAAAAGGATATTAAAGGATAATAAAAATAATTAACATTTAAACTTTTTGCAGCAGGGATGGGAAACATATTACCCATATCAGGTTTCTGCTGATTTTCTCTCTCTCTCATTTTTTCTTTTTTGCCCCAAAGAGGAATTGCTGCTATTGAAAGCTTTCTTTAAATCAAGCAACACCCCCTCATTGTGCCTTGTTTTCCTCTTTAAAAAAACCCATAAAAGTGGGTTTACAAAACTGACAATTTGGAGATGTAGGTGTGGTTTGAAGTGGGTCCCCAGGGTAGAAATTTACTCTCTTAAGCTGGCCCACACTTTCTCTATAGTGTTTTGTCCCCTTCAAAATCTTTTTCATAAAATCTATAAGTGAGGCTAGAAAAACTAGCACAATTTTGTACTTGAGACCAGTGCCACCCGGAGCAGTAACTCATGGCATCAGCCCTCCATTGACTTCCTCCCATACATAATCCTTAGTCATGTTTTTTGTACTAAAGTTACTCATAAAACATAATGTAGTGGTAATTGCTGTGATATAACCAACTAGCAAAATTAAAATTATACCTTCAAATTGCAATATCATATGCACGGCCTAAATGTATTTACATGAAAATTTGGTAAGATTGGATGTTTTTTAAGAAAAAAATAAAAATAACTTTGTTATTATTTTTAATTTTTAAGGAAATCCTCTCCTTTCTCGTCTCATTGAGCCTCACCTCACTCACCCCATCTATTCAGTGTTTTAAAGGGATACAGACAAACACGACATGCCATTTCTCCTCAAAGTCAGATTTTTTGGGAGCAGTGGTGTCACCCTTTCTTAGGGTGTCACCTGGTGCAATTCGCATCCCTTGCAGTCCCTAGTGACGCCACTGATTGGGACACTGAGAGATGTGCTAAATCTACTTCCTATATTTATGGAGAAGGCAAGATTTAAACTTGGGGTCTTGGTTCAAAGGGGTTTTTTTTTTTTGGGAGATTGTTTTTGTCTTTTTAGCCACCAAACTCATCCTTTGGATGTATATGTAGATTAAAAAGCAAGCAGTTTGCTCTCTGTGAGCCAGAAACCTTACCTTCAGTGTCCTATTTGGCTGAAAGCAATCTGTAAAAGAATTCATATAAGGATGGAGATGCCTTTGAACCAGGTTATTTAAGAGATAATGCAGTGAACATTCATCTGAGAGAAATTTCTATTCCCAAAGTGACTACACCGGTTCTGAAGGAGGATAGTCTAGGAAGCCTAGTTACTAATTATCTCTCTTTCCTTCCTAAAGAGGGATGTTTTCTATTATTATCCAAACAAGGTGTCATCCTGCAGGGCAAGATATTAAGGTCACTTCCTAGAGATGCTTAGAATCAACTCCTGAAATTAAGTCCTTGGCTCGATGGTAGATAAGCACAGTTAATAGACTGGCTCACTCAAAGTCTTCTTCCAAACCAGGTTAATCATGTTTGAAATGTGGAGCTATGCTGACCTTTTCCAAAAATAATGTCAGTAGTTTTTTGTGGGGTTTTGGGGCTATGTGGCCATGTCCTAGATGAGATTCTTCCTGACATTTCGCCAGCATCTGCAGCTGGCATTTTCATTCTCTGAAAATGCCAGCCATAGATGCTGGCGAAACATCAGGAAGAATCTCCTCTAGAACATGGCCACATAGCCCGAAAAACCCACAAAAAACTATGGATGCCAGCCATGAAAGCCTTCGACTTCATAATGTCAGTAGGTTGTACTGTAAAATGTAATACAAAATCAGAAAAGGAGCACCTTTGTCAATTTCAGAGAATTCAAGGGGAAGCGTTCTATGTATCATAGTCTTTTATTCTGTAATAGTTCCCAGATAAGCAGGTTCTGAAATAACTGGAAACTGTAATATTTCATGGAAGTTCTGTGGGAATGAAACTTTTTAGAAATGAAAGTAAAAGTGTTGTGGAGTGTATTGAATAGTAATATTCTAGAGAGCCAGCATGGTGCAGTGGTTTGAGCATTGGACTATGACTCTAGAGGCAATGGTTCAGTTCCCAGCTCAGCCATAAGACCCACTGGGTGACCTTGGACAAGTCACATTCTCTCAACTCCAGAGGCTGGCAATGACAAACCTCTTCTGAACAAACTTTCCAAGAAAAACGCATGATAGGTTCACTTTAGGGTTGCCATTAGTTGGAAATAACTTGAAAGCACATAACAAGGCAAAAATACAAAGGCAGAACTCCATACATGGTAAATGAATACAACACAGCTGCATCTGCACTATTTTAATGGCCATGACTCAGTGCTATAGAATCCTAGGATTTGTAGTTTGTTGTGGCAGAAGAGGCTAAAATTTCATAAAACTACAAATGCAAAAACCCAGAATGCCATAGCATTGAAACATGACAATTAAAGCGGAGTCAAACTGCATTATTTCTGCAATGTAGGTGCAGCCCAAGTCAGAGCAAGGATGTTATTTGACATATTATGGTTGGAATGGGATTAATTCGGATATTTTCCCCATCAGATTTACTAGTTTATCCACTTTTTAATCTATGATGATTACGATGATGATGATGTTGAGCCTCCTCCCTAGGTACAGTCAGCCCTCTATATCCACAGATTCTTTATCCATGGGTGCAACAATCCATGGCTTGGGAATATTCAGAAAACCTATAAATTCCAAAAAGCAAACCTTGATTTTGCTATTTTATATAAGTGATTCCATTTTGCCCTGCCATTGTATTTAATGGAATATGAGCATCCACAGATGTTGGTATTCATGGGGGTCTTAGAACCAAACCCCATTGGATACCAAGGGCCCGCTATACATGTTGTTGTTGTGTAGAGAGCTTCACTTAAATCAGTTTTTATATGTGTGTATTTTTATTAGTATTATTTTTAAAATAATTATAAACATTTATACAAAAATATACTCATTTTGCAAACACTGACAACAATAACATCATTTGGTACTTACTTTTGTCATTTCCAATCTTTCTGTAAAAAGCTATCTCAGCCCTTTTACTTAACAGTCCACTGTGGTGATTGTGACTTGATAACATCTCTGCTTTGGTTCCCTCCCTGGTCCCTGCATTCTTCTTTTCCAGGATAATCATGAGGAAGATTATTTTCTCTATGTGGCTTACAGTGATGAAAGTGTATACGGAAAGTGAGCCAGCCGGCTTCATCGATGGGACGGACAGAAAGGACTGTTGTGGGAAGAATTATGCATCAGATGGAAGCAAGAAGAGAGAAAGAGAAAGAACTGGACCACCCTCCTCCCACCTATTTCCACACCACCATTTCTTGCACCCTTATTATTAATTAGTTATTACGATTGTTTCATTTAATCATTATTTGAAGAGGTGATTGGTGCTTTTTGAGAGGGAGATCTGTTTACCACCTTCCCTTCAACCAACTGGCACTTCAGTGTGCCCAGGGAAGGACAAGAAAGAAGAGGTGAATAGGGAACAGGATTGCCAAAGGGAATTAATAGCAAAACATCCAACATCCAGCCCCTTAACTGGATCTTCCCATCTGCATTTTAATTTACCCAATTATAAAATGGTAACATTTTCCTCCCTAGCTGAAGAAGGACGAACACAGACCCCTATTTTCTGGAGTTATTTCTGTTTTTCCTTGGACCTTCTCTCTGATCCTGTCATCCGTGGCATTTATGCCATACTCCTCCTTCCTTCTTCATGTGTAGCATCTTGGATGAGTCCATATATTATGTTAGCAATCTAATAGCTACTAGGAATTGATGTCACTACATGTGATGGGAACAGACTAGAGTAGCTTCTCACTAGGCTTAGCCAACTTAAAAACATAGCAAAACAAAAACTGCACCCAAGAGTACATGGCATTCTCTCAGGGTGTAAATCAGGCCTTGAGCACCTCATATGTGATATGTTCTCATTACTTGCATGAGTGTTTTGTGATATGTGTCTTTGTCAGTAAAAGACTGTTCACCCCTAGGGCTGCATCCGTACTGCAGAAATAATCCAGTTTGACACCACTTTTAACTGCCACAGTTCAATGCTATGGAATTCTGGGACTTGTAGTTTGTTGTGGCACCAGAGCTGTGGCGGTTAAAAGTGGTGTCAAGCTGGATTACATCTGTACTATGGATGCAGCCAGACTTCGGCAGTACAGATGATCTATCACCATCCCACCCTTTAACCTTGTGCTGTGTTCTCTGTCGCTATCAATGCAATGGTGGGGTGGAAAACACGGAGTTAATTTACCTATGTTCTTGCCATAAAGGCTTGTTCTTTTTTCTGAAGAATTGCCCTTCATGCCTTCCTCTGTTCCATCCCTACCCTGATAAACGCTTAACTGCTAAGCATGTGAAGACGATCTGTCACAAAGCAGGCCTTTACGTAGCAATGCCAAAGCAGCTTTTTCTTTTCCCCAAGTGCAACAGCGATCATTTCCCTCCCTCTCTCCTTATATCTTTTGTTCTAAATGGGGGAATTATGACGAAAATGGGGACACTTCATGCTGAGGCTTCTAGTGAATTAATGACTGTGCTAGATTTTTTCCCCATTTTTATAGCCTCATTGAGGGTGTGTAGAAGAGAGACTATAAATCAGCAGAAGTATATCATCTGCAACCCCTAGGGAAAGATATATGCTAGATGGGGGAAAAGATATATGCTAGATGGGGGTGCATGGAACTGCTTGAGAAACCTGAACTTTTGAGTAGTATTTAATCTTTAGAATATTTGTGGAGTTAAAGAAACTGACAACAACTTAGCCTCTGCTTCTTTGAATTTCATGTTCATAGCTTGAAGTGTCATTCCTCTAAATAAACGTTAAGATAGCAAGGGATCCAGGGGGACAGGACTATTAAGTGGCGTCTGAAGAGCTTGTGTTATAAAGGGATATTCAGGAACTGAAAATGAGCAGCATTTGTAGAAGTAAAAGGCCTTCTGGATAAGAAAATTAGGAGGAGCCCTACCAGCAATGAGTAAGTGGCATAGAGTAATAGCAGGCAACGAAGGCCAAATGAAGGAGGCTTGAATATCTGCTTGTTTGTTTGTGCACTGAATCTAGTTTTACTGCTTAGTTCTGGCTTGAATATACCTTTCAGGGCAACTGGTTTTACTTAGGATTCCAAATTCCTTCCATTACCAATTGCAATTTGCTTTTGTTTGCTTGGTCTTTCTGTTTTCTGGTTATCTTTTAAGAGGCACATTGCAAATCCAGAACCATAAGCATGTCATTCAAGATATGTCTGGGGTCACAGTGCACATTAGTATATATCACCTGTATATCCTCTCACCTGTCCTCAGGGGTGAAGCAGTGGATGCTGAAAGAGAACTTGAGTTACAACCTCGCACCCAGGCTGCTACTCATATTTAAGCAATGTTAATGGGATTTCAGCACTTGGTACATAACGAAATATTACTTTCAAAGGGTTTAACTGGATTGTGGATTTTTTTTTTCATTGTTGCTCAGCTCCACTTTGTAAAAGGTGATGTTGATTATTCTTTCTATGTCATTAATTTTAGGCAGCTTCAAGTTCTTATTAAAAGGTCATGCTATATCAGCTCAATCAATAAAGACACACTTGAAAATGTGAGATACGGAGTGGAATGGCATTTTTTAATGACATATTGGATGGAGGCTGGAACATCTTATTTCCTTCCTATCCATAGGTGTTATCAGGGACGTAGCCAGGATTTTGGGAAGGGGGGGGGTCCAGACTAAGTGCCACCATTTTGAGAGGCTAAGAGCCCCCCCCCCAGACACAAAAAGGAGGTTGAGCGTTTACATTAGAATGGCACTACTTGAACTTCCGTTATGGCTCCGTGCTGCTATGGAATCTTGGGATTTGTAGTTTTGAGAAGCTGTTTGGCCTTCTCTGTCAGGTGCCACAACAAACTACAAGTCCCAGCATTCCACAATATGGTGCCAAGGGCAGCTAAAGTGGCATCAAACTGGATTATTTTTTTCAGTGCAGATGCAAACTGAGTCCTTCCTCTGAAGGCGTTTACATCAGATAAATTCAGCTCGATAAAGCAAAGCGCAGCTGTTCAAGCAATGAGCGGCAGCCACTCTGTTCATGCTCAGAGACACTCTGCTCATGCTTTGAGACACTGCATTCCAACTTCTGAGCTGAGCTAAGAACCCAGGCTGCATCCACACAACATTTCATTCCCACTTCCAAGAGGGATTTTTAATTCCAACACACACACACACACTCTACATACACACATGCACACAATTTTTAATTCCAAGACTCATCTATCTATCTATCTATCTATCTATCTATCTATCTGTCTGTCTGTCTGTCATAATTTTAAATTCCAAGACGTTATACCTTCCTTTCTTTTTATAAAAAACAAACCCCTTTAAGAGAATCCTATTTTGAGAGAAAGGCAGGGTATAAAATCAATCAATACAAAATTATTGTGCAATAGTCCATCAGTGCATGGCTTGCATTATAAGACTTTATAACTTTAAAATGTTATACATTTAAAAACTATTAAAATCACAGTAGGCTCAGAGTGCTACAGAATCATGGAATCATAGAGTTAGAAGAGACCCCTAGAAGGGCCCTGATCCAGTCCAACCCCATTCTGCCATGCAGGAACTCCCAGTCAAAGCATCCTCAACAAATTATGTAATGGAGGTGTCCATCGTAGAAAGATATACTATAGATTAATGCTATGGAAAATCACCACCTTGAGTCTGTATATTGGCAGAAAGGTGGGATTTAAGAAAATAACAACAACAACAACAACATCTGGGTATTGTAGTTTTGTGAGACATTTAGCCTTCTTTGTCAGAGAGCTCTGGTGCCACAACATACTACAAATCCCAGGATTTTCCATAGCATTAAAGTGGTGTTGAACTGGATTATTTCTGCAGTGTGCACCTTATTAGACTGCAGTTCCCAGCAGTCTGTGGTGCTGCTGGATGATGGGCCCTGCAGTCTAGCATTGCCTGGAGCAGAGCCATAGGACTCCAGAGCCCCAATTCATCCTCTGGCAGCATTTTGGGGAAACTCCTTTAAAAAGGCAAAAATAAGGAAAATAAAAACTCCTTGCAAAGTAAAACCCAGAGGTCTTCCAATGGACTTTGCTTCCAAGGCAGGAGGGCAGAGAGGCCAAGATCTTTAGATTGAGTCCTTAGGTTAATTAATTAATCCTAGAATCCTAGAGTTGGAAGAGACCCCAAGAAGGGCCCTGATCCAGTCCAACCCCATTCTGCCATGCAGGAACTCTCCATCAAAGCATCCCCATTGATATGCTGAAAAGGGGCCAGCTAAGTGTAGTTTATTTTATTTTTCTTTTAAAAATGAGAAAAAAAACAAGGCTGGAAGGAGCAGAAAAGGGCCAAGCCTAGATATCTGGACCCCAGAACATGCTAACTCCCAGAATTCCATAGCCAAGAGCCACAAAAGAGTTAAATCGCTGCCAAACCTGGTTATTTCTTGAGTGTGGATGCAGCCTGATGCAGCTTCCTGTCCCTCCCTCGCTCGCTCCCTCTCCTCCAGGGCTTTTTGGCCCCTCCCCTCAGGCCCCGCAACAGAAGTTTATGGGCGGCACTTGGGCTCCTCCTGGCTTTGCCAGGGCCGGCAGGAGAGCCTCCTCACCCTCCCATTCTTCCGCCCTCTCTCTCAGCCTCCCTGCTCCCAGAAAATTTTCCCCTCTAGTCCTGCTCCGTACTTTTGATGGAGGGGACGGAGGAGTTTTAAAGTGCCTTGATTCACTTCCTCCCTCCCTGGAAGATACTTTTATTTTGGCAAAAGAACAAGGGAGGAGGAGTGGAAGCCAGACTCCTATGGAAACGAAATGGAAAGAGCTTGCTTTGTCTTTCCCTCTTTCCCTCTCGGAGCTCCCTGGTTTTAATGGAGAGGAGGAGGGGGGGGAGGAAGGAGCTTGAATGCCCCCAGGGCCTGAAGGGGGGGACCAGACCCCCCCACCCCCCCCCCCCCCGGCTACGTCCTTGGTGTTATATTTGGAATACTGAAAGAGAAATTATTACTATATTTGTGTCTGTTTGTATCTGTTTATTACATTTGTGTCCTACCATTTCAGAGTGATGGATATTCGACTGTAGAGAGATATTGTGGCACCTTTGAGACTAATTGAAAGAAAGAAGTTGGCAGCATGAGCTTTTGTAAACTCAGATGGCATCTGAGGAAGTATAAAGCTCATGCTGCCAACTTCTTTCTTTCAATTAGTCTCAAAGGGGCTACAAGATCTCTCTATATAGTGATTCTACATACTGATTCTACAGCTATATCTTTCAATTCTACCATGTATATTGGACTGTTTTACTTCATTCTCACATGCAAAACATGCATCTGAGGAAATAGGCTAAAGTCTATGAAACATCATGCTACCAACTTCTTTCTCTTAGTTACTCTCAAAGGAACTGGAAGATCCCTTTGCATACTGATTAATTCTCACAGTAATTGTGTAAAGTTGAGGCTCATCTACATTGAGCAGAATACTCTGGGCTGCTCCTGGAGTATTCAACTCATTTGAGATGTGGTGCTGGAGAAGAGGGATGAGGATACTGTGGATGGTTAAAAAGACAAACAGATCAAGCCTGAAATCTTCTTGGAAGCCAAGATGATCAAACTGAGGCTGCCATACTTGGGCCACACCATGAGAAGACACGACTCATTGGAAATGATTCAGGACCAATTTGAGGGTGATTAACAACAGCAAAGCCAAGAAGGTGAAGCACCTGTTAGGCCAGCAAAATCCTATCTAGGTGCTTCCAAGGAACAGTTTCCATAATAGGTAGCTTTTTGTTTTCTGTCAAGTATTTCAAAATTCTGTTATTCAACCTCTTCTATCCTACTCTTGTTGTTGTTGTTGTTGTTGTTAATTGCCCTCGAGTTTGTCCTGACACATGGCCCTATGAATGAGACATTTCCAAGCCCCCTATTCTCCACTCTCTGCTGAGGTCCTGCAAGTTCAGGCCCATGACCTCCTTGATTGAGTCCATCCATCTGGCATGTGGTCTTTCTCTATTTCTACTTCCCTTCATCTTTCCAAGCCTTATCAGTTGTGCTTTCTCATGATGTGGCCAAAATACGACAGCCTCAGTTTGATCATCATGGCTTCCAAGGAGGTTTCAAGCTTAATCTGATCAAGGGACCATTTGTTTGTGTTTTTAACCATCCATGGTATTCCCAGCACTCTTCTCCAGGACTATATCTCACATGAATTTACTGTATTCTTATCTGCTTTCTTCACTATCCGGCTCTTGTACAATTCAAAGATATAGCCGTGTTAGTCTGTAGAATCAGTACGTAGAGAGATCTTGTAGCACCTTTGAGACTCACTGAAAGAAAGAAATTGGCAGCATGAGCTTTCATAGACTTCAGTCTACTTCCAAATGCATCTGAGGAACTAGATTGAAGTCTACAAAAGCTCATGCTGCCAATTTCTTTCAGTTAGTTTAAAGGCGCTACAAGATCTCTCTACGTACCAGCTCATGTACCTGTACATGATGATGGGGAATACAATGGCTTTGACTATTCCAAATTTAGTGCTTAGTTGTATGTCTTTGGTCTTTAGGATTTAGGATTTGCTCTCTTATTCCTACCTTACAGAAAACATGCAGGGATAGCTGTGCTGGCCATTTAACAAATGCAAACAAAATCCACCAGTGATACCTTTATTTGGCCAACTGACTTTAAATTTCCTAGACTTTGAAAATCTCCCTATTGCCGC
This sequence comes from Sceloporus undulatus, assembly GCF_019175285.1. NCBI lineage: Eukaryota > Metazoa > Chordata > Lepidosauria > Squamata > Phrynosomatidae > Sceloporus > Sceloporus undulatus. Next base: position 230,298,564 of record NC_056523.1, read on the forward strand.
ATGGCTAGAAGGAGGAGCCTGCCTGCTCAAAATATATCCTCCCCAATATATCATCTTTACTAAGGACTGAAACAACATGCAGGTATCTGACTAACATCTCAAATTGTTTTTCCCCCTCCTGTTTGGTTTGTAACATTTTGCCTGATGAAGAAGCCCATGGAGCTTTGAAAACTTGCAACAAGTATATTGTGCATTTCGGTTGGCCAATAAAGGTATCACTGATGGATTTTTGTTTGCATTTATTCTTACCTTGTTATTTTTCTTATGGACCCATTCTGGTTATAGCAGATTTTTAAAAAAGAAATGGGTTTATATATAATAGAACAGTTGCCTTTTTAAAAAATAAATAAATAAAAATACTGTGAACTAGTCAAAAATTGAGATAAAAAATTAAGGAAGGGTTAAGTTGATGGGCACCCTACATTGACTGGTTGCTCCTCAACCTGGTATAGGTATCTTTTTCACTAGTTTATATCAGGGAATGACAATTTCCTTGATATAAAGTGGTTAAAAAGTACTGACTGCATCTCCCATGATCCCTCACCATTTGTTACGCTGACTGGGGCAGATAAGAACTGCAGCCCATAGAGGGCTGCAGTTTGTCCACTTATTCTGTATAAATGCTTATTGGTACATTCTATGAAGTGGTAAGATCTCCATGTTAAGGACTAACATCTCATAAGCAGCCCCCTACACACACACACACACACACACACACACACACACAGTAACTAGAACTCTCTGAAGGATACAATGCAATCCTAGGTACACAATTAAATTCCACTGTGTTAATTGAGGGTTACTTCCTAATTACATGTGTTCAGGATTGCAGCCAAAACCACTGAAGCAATGTATTCCACAGATAATAGCACTGCTTGGATTAGTACTCAGCAGCTGAGAAGTATAAATAAAGCTACAACCTGCTTAGACTTTTGCAATAGAGTTGCCAGGCTTCAGGCTTGGCACTTCCCCAGGCTTCAGGGGTTTGGGAATTTTGCATGGAGTTTTAATATGTAAGCTGCTTCGATTACCTTTGATAGAGAGGTGGGATACAAATAAAAAATATTTTATTTATTTTTATTTAAGAAGAAGGAATCTCAGGGCAAGAGAAGTGTCTTGAAAGCTGTGTATTTTCCTCATTTGTTAGACTTGGGGTTTTGGGTTTATCTTGTTTTTCTTGAATGGGGTGTTCTGTGCAGCTGTGATTAAACTCTGACCATATCATGCTTAGGGGCATCACAATGGTCTACTGTGGAAACATTCACTTGTTCTACCACTATCACCACTTGTGATAACCCTGTTTTTATTAACTGCTGCCACCTTCTGTAAATACTCTTGCAACAATCACCATTTTGACATTTTTTTGTGGATTCCTTTTCTAAACCACTACTAGCCACCAAAACTATACATCTACTGCCATCAGACACCATTGTGTCTGACCTTATCAATAACTTAATCTCATCCTAATAATCCCAGAAAGCAGGTGCGTATGAACAAATTATTTTTTAACAGACGATAATGAAACTGTTCACAATTACTTGCTTAAATGCATATGGTTACAATACAGTGTTCTAACCTAGTTGTTACATCTACGTATATGATTATATGCTAGTAGTAGTGGTAATTAACTTCCTCAACCACATCCCACAAATTCCACTCTATAGTAGTCAGCTGAACTCTTGAGTGTACCAATTTACCTGCTTCCTCTAATTCCTTTCTCACAGATTCATCTGCTGAACTAAACAACAAAGAATATATCTTACTCAAATTGTGAGCATGAGGACAGGTTAAACACAGCCATATATTTTCTATCTTTTTATGTTAATACATAACAACAACAACAATCTATTTCCTGCTTCGGCTCAAGATGGGGTGCAGCATGTTAAAATACAAAACACAACTGTAATACATAACCCCCCAGTTAAAATCCTATATTGTAAAACGATTAAAATACACTCATAAGAGTTCACATACAGATAAAGAGCCATGATTTAAAATTTACCCAGTAGGCCTGCCAGAACGCTGTTTTAAATGCAGTTAGTGTTTTCAACTGTCGTATCCCCTCTGGCAGGTTGTTCTCTAGTCTGGGGGCAGTCTGGGGGCAGCAGACGAAAAACTCCTCTGGAAAACCATTGCCCGTCTAGTCCTGGCTGGTTGGAGCAAACATTTCCCAGAGGACCTAAGTTTACAGAGTGGATTGTATGGGAGGAGGCAATCTTGTAGGTAACTTGGACCCAAACCACGTAGGGCTTTAAAGGTAATAACCAACGTGTTGTACTTTGCCTGGAAACTAATTGACAGCCAGTGGAGTGATTTTAAGATCGGCATGGTGAGATCACTCTTGGATGTCTATCTACCAGTTGGAGTTTCCAGACTTGGTACAAAGGTAGCCCAATGTAGAGTGCATTGCAGACGTCCAGCCTTAAGGTTACCAGCATGTGCACTACCATCTTTAGGCCCCCCAGTTCTAGAAAGAGGCGCAGTTGTCATTTCAGCTGAAGCTGATAACAGACACTCCTGACCATCACATCTATCTGAACTGACATTTGGAGGGATGGATCCAGGAGCACTTCCAAACTGCAAACACAGTGGGGAGTGTGACCCCATCAAGAACTGGATGACACGCCTCCAGCTTCAGATTAGGACCCTTAATAGTAGGCACCTCTGTCTTGTCTGGATTCAGTTTCAATTTGTTTTTCTTCATCCAGCCCATTACTTCCTTCAGGCATTCATTCCAAGGAGACACACTATTCTTAGCTGTTTTTGAAGGCATGGAGAAGTGTATTTGGGTGTCATCAAACTACTGATAGCACCCCACCCAATGTCTGTGGATGATCTCTCTCAGAAGTTTCATGTAGATGTTGAATAGCATTAGGGATAGGATGGTACCTTGTGGTACGCCATATAACGGCTCCTTTTTTGAGGAGTAGCATATCCCCAAGCACCACCTTCTGGAACCTGCCTGAGAAGTAGGACCACAACTAAAGCAACACAGTGCCTTCGATTCCCAGCCCCCTCAGTGATTCCAGAGTACCATTGTCAGTGGTATTGAATGGTAAGGAGAGGTCCAAGAGCACCAACAGAGACACACTCTCCCTGCCAATGCTCACGTGAAGATCATCCACTAAGGTGACCATAGCAGACTCAACTCCATATCTTGTTCTAAACTTATGTAGTCATTGACTTTGCCAGTTCAGAACTGTAGCTGCTTGAAGTCTGACCTTACAGTCTTCCTTGCCATTTTGCCTTCTGGCACTTCTGTATCAGAAATCCTGTAGCTCAGGTGGGTAACTGAGATGGGTTGGGAGGCCACACTACCCTCTGATGGGAACTTCATGTTTTTCCTGTGTAATTTTCACTGGAGAACATTTTGACCAAAAATCTATGACCAAAATGCTCATCTAGTCATTTTTACCATATTATTAGGCCATTTTAAGTGCTTTACTAATGGTTTCCATTTGGCTCTCTGGCTTGTCTTTTGTCCCCCTGGGATTCCTAATCTTGCAGCGCTGTGTAAATTTACTGTGCTTTATAAATAAAGGTTAATAATAATAATAATAATAATAATAATAATAATAATAATAGTGTTGGCTTGGTTAGGTGGGGGGGAGAAAATGATTGGAAAATGCAAGCAGAAATCTGAGAGAGGGAGGCAGGGATGTAAAAAGGCACTTTTGAAAAACACATACACACATATGTGAAGTCAAAGGCTTTCATGGCCAGCATCCATAGTTTTTTGTGGGTTTTTCAGGCTATGTGGCCGCATTCTGGAAGAGTTCATTCCTGACGTTTCGCCAGCACCTGTGGCTGGCATCTTCAGAGAATACACACATACTTTTCTTCCCAACCTTTTCTAGACAATGCAGCCTCTGGGCAAATGGTAATCCCTCCCTTTTGAAATTCAAGATGGTCCAGGAAGAAGATGGACATCAGTGATGCTGGACTGACAATCAAGGACAAAATCTGTTGATCTGCTTTGCATGCCTGATATGTGGCAGTACAGTTAACTGGTGGTACCATGTTTTACATGTTTGTTTAACTTTTTCTTTCTTAGGTCACAGGACAAAATCGCAGCTAGTGCGGTTCCAGCTTCCAGCTATTCCCCAACCAAGGGCTTTATCACACCAGCCCCTTTCATGTTGTAGTCCTGAAAATAATAAAATGCTGGTACAGGAGCAGCCACCACCGCATTTCCTCCTTTAGCTCAACTGGGGTTGTTGCTAGCATTGCACACTATTCCTATCCTCCCCCTTAATCCCTCCCTTCTCCTCTTATAGCAATAGCAATAGCAGCTTCATTTCATTCTCCTAGGCCTAGCCTCGCATGCCTTTTGGTTTTTTTTAAAATCCAACTTTTTTTCACGCTACTTTGAAGTTCTCCATCCACAATCCAATGAAGTTTTGAAACTTTGGGGCTCTGGAGCTCCAAAATAGCATGGAAAAGGTTGGGCTTTTTTTTTTTTAAAGGGACAGGAGGAGGGAAAGGGGGGAGAAGGGGACAGTGAAACCAAGTGACTGCCAGTTGTGCTACTGCCACAGGATGGGGGCTGTAATAAAGGAGTTCCCCCATTTCTCAGAGCCTTCTCCCTTGATAACAAAAGGTTAAATGTGGGAGGGGGTGCTGTTGCATTGTGAGGAGAGTTTACATCTCTGGTGGTGAGATAGCAACTGTCCAGTGGCATGGGCAGCTGGAAAGAAGGGAGAACCTTCTAGGATGGTGCTGAGGGAGAAGGTCAGGAAGTTTGTATCACCTCTTACCCTTCTCTTCTCCAGGCTAAACATCCCCAGCTCCCTAAATTGTATTAATCATTGGGTGATAGCAGTGAGTTCTTTAGGTAAAAGGGTGTCTCAAGGGGTCTGATCCAGTTCAGCAGGAGTGGAGGGGGGCACATATTGAACTATCACAGGCTGCAACTTTCTTTTCTCAATATTGTGATGTTTAGCTAGCATCATCATGGTTCAAGATGGCTGTGATGGGGCCAATTCTCAAACCTTACGTTTCCTTTACCTCTTATCCACACAAGGCCTGTAGTTACTAACACTTGCTCTGCATTTACTTTATGCATGCTATTTTGACATGTAGTAAAGGTCCCAAGTGTCCCACAAACCAGTTCAAAGTTTAGGCAGCATGCTTGCCTTTGTTTATAGTTTATAGAATTTACTCAGGCAAAAATATCTAATGTAAAGAAAAGTAAAGGGAAAAAAGAACAGTAACTATTAAATAATACTAAGGAGATTATTGCACACCTCTTTTTGTCTGATCTGGGCACAGGATGAGGTCCCAGAAGTCCCATGCTCCCCCAGAAGTCCCATCCCTGGCACCAGGTAACACCCAGTGCCCAAACTTGGTCCCTAAATATATTAATATATATTTAATATATCGATATACCAGTCTCTGTAACATCATCATATTTTTCCTCTTGTATGATTTTTAACATCTTTGCCTTCAAAAGCTTGCAAGATGTATGTTGTGCATTTTGGCTGGTCCCATAAAGGTATCACTGTTTTGGGATGTTATTGTACTTGGCTACATGGCCAACACACCTACCCCTTAATCATAGTGTTTAAGGGCAAATTACTTCTCCCATCTATTATCCTTCAACCATCCTTTAAATATCCATGCTCTTACAAGCACAATGTGTACATAGAAGTCTTCTCCATCTTTTCAGTGTAACTCACTTCCAAATAAGTGTGCATATGACCGACTGTATGCAACTTTGGTATTCCTGGGTGGATTCAACTACAACAGGTATCTTAATCGTGTGCGTGTTTGTTTTTGACCATTTAGTACACATCTGCTTGATAGTTCCTAACGGGATTCAGCAATATAGTAGTCTTGATGGTCCAATTTTGTCTGTGATTTCAGCACCCACAGTCCCAGGGATGAATCATCTCAATGCTTTCTTCTCCAGGGTCCATGAATGCCCTCCAGAGAGCTTGTCAGTTTCCAAATGCCTTACTCTGTTGTATTCTGTGCTGGCAGCATCCAGCCAATCTCCCTGGGCACCCCATCCCCAGAAGGACCCTACAAAGCCAGAAACTGGAGATCTGCCCTATTCTGGGGATGAGACCTCCTTGGAGCAGGAGCAACAGGGAAAGAAGGAGAGGCAGCACAATTCATTACTCCTGGCATTTTCCCATCTGTGATGGGCAGCTCAATCTGCCTGTTGCATAGGATGCCCTGGAGAAAAGACAGAGAGGGAATGCTGCCGGTTAGAGATGCTCTAATGAGCTTTATGTTTCCAAGGGTCCTTCTTGGGAGCGTCAGGAAAAAAATTAACATAAAAAAATATTAGTGTATCAGTGAGGATGTAATTTAGACTGCATCTGCACTACAGAAATAATCCAGGCTAACACCACTTTTTAACTGCTATATCTTAATGCTCTGGATTTCTGGGAAATGTAGTTTTGCAAGTTATTTAGAACTCTCTGTCAGAGAGCGCTGTTGCCACAACAAACTACAATTCACAGACTTCTATAGCATTGAGCTATGACAGTTAAAGTGGTGTCAACATGGATTGTTTCTGCAGTGCAGATGCAATCCAAGTCATCATCTAAAAGAGAAAATTAACCCCCTCCCCAAAGTGGACAAAAAGAAGGCTCTGACTGAGTTGCATATTTTTTTCATAAACTAATTCATATATGAAGATGTGAATTTAGAAATAACTGTTATGATTTAGAGAGAAATACATCTCATCCTAGTTGGGGAAGTCTGTAACCAGATGGCCTACATGCCTGCTCCATCTGCTGCCCTATTGCTAAATAAAGATGAGCAATCTCTAGGTCTCAGCTGTCCCATCATACTGTTTTGTAGTTTTAAAATCAAATAGAAGGTGGCTTTGAGTAGATGATCTGTTGAAATGAGGACTGTCCTCCATAATTGAGGGCAGAAGGCCACCCTATAAACAACTGCCCAGATTAAAAAAAACTCAGGCTACACTCAGTTGCAAGTCTGGAGGTAGGTTTCTGAAAAATATATGTAGACGAGGATTTTCCATTATTTTCTATTTCAATATTAAGAAAATTAGATAATTTTTCCTTTGATGTGTAAATTTTTCCACCATTTTCTGACATGGGAGAGTGGAGACAGGTCTAAGCAGCAAGTCAGGTGGATGGTACTGTATAAGCTGCCCAGCATTATTGCAACTCCCTTCCCACCCCAGCTAACAAGTATGTACCATTAATGTTGTGAAAATATAGCACAAATGTAATTAGATTTGACCTCTTATTTATTTAATTTTAATTTTTTAATTTTTTATGGTACAGTATTTATACCCTGCCCTTCAGCCCTAAAGCCAGAGCAGCTTATAATTATGATTTTTAATTACACAGCTCCCTGCCCTCAATTTTACAATCTAAAAAGACTCAACACAAAAGGAGAAGGGGATGGTGGTGGGGAAGGGGATCAGGCCCAGCAGTTCTTCTCTCCCTCTGAGGCCTGGACCAAGGCAGATGGACTGCAGGAAGGGCTCTTCTTCTTAAGGAGCTACTAAGAAAGTTTGGATCCACTGGAAAATTTGGTGACTTAAACATTACATTTACAAGCAACATGTGAACATGTCTCTGATTCACATCAGTCTTAACACCTTAACACCCTAGGCTTGAATGATGAGAGAGCAGCATCACTCCCTGCTAGGAATGATGCATAGAATGATGGAATTATAGAACTGAAATTGAACCCAACATCGATCGACTACAACCCTCTGCCAGAAAACATCCAGAGGAAGCCGTATTGGCCATTTAGCAAATCCAATCAAAAATCCACCAAATTGATACCTTTATTGGCCAACCGAAATGCACAATATACATTTTGCAGGCTTTCTAGGCTTCACTGGCTTCCTCATCAGACAAGGTGTTACAAACCAAACAGGAGACAAAAATTGAAGATGTTAGTCATAGGCCTGCATTTTGCTGTTATTGTTCTCAGTTCAGATGGTATGGAGGGGCATATCTTGCAGGATGGTACCTCCTCCTTCTGGCCACGTGGAAGGTTCTCAAAGTCCAGGATATTTAACATCCATTTGCATTGCAACAAAGACACTTCCTTTGCAATCCAATATGCCTCCGTTGAGGTTAGGACATCTGACCACCTTGTGTCAAGGTCTGAGGTGTAGGTAGCCTGTATTCCAAGCCTGGGCCAGGATGGTGGATGATGAACTTAGGGACTCTAATGGGCCAGAGACAGGAGGTAAGGTCAGGAAACACAGCAAGGCTAAATTCCAGAAGTTCAATGGGCTAGAAATCCTATTTGGTTAGAATTTGCATTATATCCTTTGACTGCTTTTACTTCATCTCTCCTCGCGATAAATGCCACCCCATTTCTTCTTAGATTTTCATTTCCTGAGTAAAACACTGTAATTTTCTGACTCAAAATGTCCCATTCCAGTCTACTTTTGCTCCCTCACCCCAAATATTGCAATTTATACATTCCATTTCTTGTTCTACAATGTCTAGCTTCCTGTGATTAATGCTTTTCAAATTCTACAATCCTGGGCACATCAATAGCTGAAGTCTTTTTAACTTGAATCCATTTGTGCCATTAACCACAGTACTACTCATCTTCATCCTCTCCTCTTCCTCAATAGCTTACTGAGTGCCTTCCAACCTGGGAATCTCATCTTCTGGCATGATCCAAATGTAAAAGCTCCAATTTTAAAAATTCAAACATAACTAAGGCGCGATACAGATCATCAAAAAGCAGCGTACCAGTGCTGTATTCGGGTTAGGGAGTGCGCACCATTACACGCTCTATAACCCTAGTACATGCCAGCGGCAGCATAATGGCGGTGCCCTGTGTACATGGGCACCACCATTATGACGTCACAGCCATGCCGCATTCAAATGCCGCAACGCGGGCGGGACGTGTTCGTGCCGCCCCAGGCCGCTTGTGGTGGCCTAATGGCACACCTTGTTCCTGCAGCCACCAAACAGCTGCGGGAATGGCACCAAGGAGAAAGGGGCTGCGGCTGTCAGGGTGTCCTGGGGCATGAAGCCCCAAGGACATCCCTTTTCCAGGCCACAGGGAAGCGGCATTTTGCCGCTTTTCTGTGGCCTGGAAAAGTGCAGGGTTGGAGCCACAGGGGCTGCCGATGAGGCTGCCCTGCCTCCAACCCGGCAGGAAAAGGGATGGTTGCGGACCGTCCCTTTTCCGCTGTCTGTACCTCGCCATAGTCTGCTATACAAGGAAGGAAAGCCATTGAGAAGGTTGGTGTTATTTTTGTTCTTAATAATCCAGCATGGTATGTATTTATGAAAAACTTTCTTGAAATGGCAACTTCTTTTCAGTGTAATACATGATTCTATTGATTTTTCAGTAATTCTACATGATGAAAAGTTTCATTTCATTCCCTGCTGCAAACACTGCCCCAATATACTCACAAGATGGCAGTATTGCCACAGTCTGAAAATAGCAATCATTTGGGATATATTTTATTTCTACCAGTTCACAAAAGTTTACATATTTAGAATGCTATCCAATATTTGAGTTCCACCGATTGAAGGGGTGCCGTATGTGGTGGAAGCCTCAGTGTACTGGTAAAACATGATGGGCAACATTGCCAGAGTAAAAACTGGAGAGGGCTTCTGTACTTTTAATGCACGTCAGCATGGCATAGTGGTTTTGAGTGTTGGACTGCAACTCTGGAGACCAGGGTTCAATTCTCAGCTCAGCCATGAAATCAACTGGGTGGCCTTGAGTAAGTCACAGCCTCAAAGGAAGGCAATGGCAAACCTGCTCTGAACAAATCTTGCCAAGAAAACCCCATGATAGATTCACCTTTAGGTCACACACACACACACACACACACACACACACACACAGAGAGAGAGAGAGAGAGAGAGAGAGAGAGAGAGGAGTTTGAGTAGGTGTTGCTTGTTACCTGGTTGTGTGAAAAGCATCATCTGCTGAAAACCATTCTTCTACACAACTAATTATCTCTCCAGCATGTTGCCTAGATGTTGCCGCTGCCACAACAGGTAAACTGGCAAAAACATTTTATTGAACTTTGCAGACATAAAATCTGTTACATGAAATAGAGTTGTGCTTTAAAGTCATGAAAGCTGTCACATTCCCTTGAGCAGACATGTATAATACCGAGCTATTGAGAAATGTCCCAATTGTTAAGAATTACATCTGGTCATGTCCATTTTGGTTTTATTTTGGTTTCTTAGAATTAAAAGTAGAAGCTGCAAGAAACCAAAAGTGACAGACTTATCTTGGCAAGCAGTTGGTTGGTCATCTATCAATTTTTCGATTAGCAAAAAACCAAAAAGGCAGCAGTCCTCTGCTATTTGACCCTCCTGACAGAATGAATCGATTCTGATCTGGTGTTCCCACTTATTGGACACACATTAGAATCGATTCTTCCAAAAAGAACAGCCAAAAATGTGCTATCGGAAAACCCTGTTTTTTCCCCTTGCTTTATCACAACAGAATTCGATCGAATAAGGATCGAAATTGATTCCCAATAGGAATGTAGGTTGTATAACCCAATTTGCGATTCGTTTGGAATTGTAGTGGCAATGACCAAACTACATAAAATACACGATGAATGCTTTTGAAGTTCAAGTGGTTTCTTCATCAGGCAAAGGTGTTAAAATCATATAGTATATATTTTTAAAATAAAATGACAATCTTTATAAAAATTATAAAATATTGGAAGGCCTGCATTTTCTCAAGGTGATGTTGGTGTGTTTTCTTTGGAGGGGTATCTGTGCAAGCCAGTCCCTCCTCTTTCTACTCATGGGCACTGGGAGCAAAGCCTTTCAATGTCCAGGAGATAAAATCCAAATTCAATGAGCAATGCAAAAAGGTACTTCTTTTGAGATCCCAGATGTCTCCATTGTTTGTGAGGTCACAGCCCCTTTTGTTAGGCAGAGAACAATGGAATGTCTCAAGAGAAGCCCTCATGCTTTTGCATTAGGAAAATCTTAAGTGCTGTTTTGGTAAAATATGCTAAATGTAGTCCCAATTTTTAAAAAATAAACACGTTTTACCTTTGCTGGATGTAGAAATCCCAAATAGTAAAGCCTCAGTCCATTGGCTCGCTCTTTAGTATCTTTTGTAGTGACTAAAATGTGGTATCTTCACATCCAGTAAAATATTTAGGGGTAACACAGCAACAACACCTTGAGAAAATTATGACTAACGTTGTCATTTTATTTTATACTTTTTCATATATTCATCTTTGTCTGATGAAGAAGCCTCAACAGCTTGCCCCATGTATTTTATGCAGTTTGGTTGTCAGAATAAAGGTATCACTGGCCCAGTCCAGACGGGCCAAAAAGGACGCCCTCGTTACTTGTGAGGGGTGTCTCGGGGCAGTGCTTCTAGACACCCCTCACCCCTCACACATGACAAGGGCGTCAAAATGGCAGCACCCTGTACAGATGGGCGCCACCATTATGATGTGCTGGACACATAGCGTCCGCAGGTCATGGCGCCATTACGACGTCGTGAGTGTGCCATTGGTGCACTGCGACGTCAAAATGGCGTCACAAGAAAAACCCACTTTTTGCGGGTTCGTTTTGGTCTGTGGGGAAGCCCCGCGCTCTGGAGGCTGCAGCTTCCCTGTGGACCAAAACTAGGCGCCAGGAAACCATCCTTTTTAGACAGTCTGTCCTGCACCACTGTTTTGTAGATTCTGGATGTTATTGTGCTTTGCTATTTGGCCAACACAGCTACCCTTGAATATGCGTCCTGAATGTGAAGATACAATTTAGGGGCTCAACAGACTGCCCCTTTCAAGTGGTCTGCAGCTACCCCTTTCTTAGCTGGATTGCAGCCGTGACAACTACATGCCACGGCCCTGATCTGGCCTGTCTACAGCACAAAAATAATCCACAAAAAGTGGCTTCTTTTTACATCACGGAAAGGATGCCCTAACCACAGCATCAGCTTTTCACCGCTTCTTCGGCGCAATGTGTGTAAGCACATCATGACGCTGCCTGCCATTTGCTGAGGTGGGCAGTGTGAGAGCAGAGTAGGGGCAGAGACAGGGTGTCTGGCATACAGATGTCACTCCCCCGCTTTGACCCAAGGCCAGTGTATAACACCGGTCTGTAGAGGGCCTTACTGTAGGTGATAGTTTATTAATTCCTATGACAGGTGAACTTGATGACCCACTGTCTCTTTGTTTATTCTTACTCCTTCAAGCTCTTTCACAAGGATCTAGAAATGGAAAGATTTGGGCTCCATTTTAATGCATCTTTCCAAGTACCAGAGATCAGAATGTTGGGGTGGGAGGGAGGATTTAACAGAGTACATCAGACCAAAAATATACCAAAAGTTTTACTTTTTCCATTTATATTGAAAGGGGCACCTTTTAAACAACTAAGAGTTCATCCATATGGGGTTATTTTGAGCAATTTGTGCCAGAACATTTCTTCTTGTCATTGCTTGTTATTTTTTTTCCTTTCAGGCCACCTGCTTTACCTGCTCCTCCACAGGAGCAACTTCTTACAACCTAAGCAAGCAACCTTTTGACTATTTTGGAAGACAACTGCAAAGAATTGATTAACTATGGAACAAAGTGCCTCAGAGGGTGATGGGTTCTCCTTTTTCGAATGTCTTTAGGTTGGATGACAATCTGTCATGAGTGTTTTAGCTGTGTATTCCTTGCATGGCATTAAACTAGACAGCACTTGTGGTTAATCCCAGATCTAGGAAAAAAGTGACCACAGCACAAGCTTTTATAGACAAGTGTTACTTCATCAGATGGGTGAAATCAGTATAAGTCTTTACCGACCTGCTGAAGTAGACTGGGTCTGCAAAAATCATTTGCTGTAACCAATAGGTTGCTGTTTTTTCTGCAAGGGATTAATGTGGTGTTGTGTGTTGTGTTGTTTCCAATTTAGGGCGACCCTAAAATGAGTCTAATAACAATAGCAGCTTCATTTATATACTGCTTCATAACACACTGAGTGGTCTCTAAGTGGTTTACAACTGTAAGCAAATTGCCCCAATCAAGCTGGGTACTCCTTTTAGTAGCATTGGAAGGATGCAAGGCTGAGTTTACTCTGAGTTCCTGGCTGGAACTGAACTCACAACCTTGTGGTTTGTGAGTGAGTAGCTGCAGTACAGGCATTTAACCACTGCACCACCAGGACTCCTTAAAGTGAGCCTATCATAGAGTTTTCTTGGCAAGATTTATTCAAAGGAGGTTTGCCATTGCCTTCCCCTGAGGCCGAGAGCATGTGACTTGTCCAAGTGGGTTTCATGGCCAAACTGGTAATTGAACTGTGGTTTCTAGAGTCTTAGTCCAACACTCAAAGAACTATGTGAAACTGGCTACTCTATGATGTATTCTAAGACTGTAAATTGCTTGTAGATATTCTTTCATTTGAAGTGGCTACCAATATCTATTTGATAATTAGAATGACATACTATGTCATGAATGTGGCCAGCAGATACGGAAATCTCAGCAATGGATCCATTAGGGATAACAGCTTTTTAAAAACAGTGATAATGGCATATGTGTGTTGATCCCATCAGGAAATAATTCCTTCTAATAATGCCATTTTGTATTACAAGTACTGCAATCCAGCACTGTATTATTAACATTGTCTGATTAATTTTGAATGTTATGGGCTGTATTATAGGAGAAACTAAACATAAAAATGAGTGTTATCGAGCCCAAATTAAGCATTTTCAAATCTAATTAAAGCTGATTGGAGAGTTAAGGGCATCTTTAAGACTCTCCCACTGGAATCAATATGATGAGAAAGGGCTTAATTTTGGTTGGATCAAGATGTTCCATGAAATTTTACACTAGGCTGTACTCAATCTCTGCAAAATATATAAACACATAAGTATCCCAAGGCACTGCAAAACCTGGGTAGGGTCTATGTGCACAATGCAGAAACTGATGGCTTCCATTCAGTGACAGCTGGTGGTTGCCTGGGCCTGAGCAAGATGGAGAGGAAAAAACAGGTTGAAACACCACTGTCCACCCAGCCCACTCCCAAGGCAAGCCAAACACCCACAGGCAGTCTGCACTATGCATCGTCAAGCAGCACCTCTTATTGTTGCTGGTTTTGCCTCCCCACTATGAATGCACATCATTGCATGAACATACCACCTGAGACCAGAATTTCCTTCCCTCTTCCTGCCAGCTGCTATCCCATTGGATTCCCTGTGTGACCAGCCACACAGTTGCACGAGTGATGCACCGCCTATCCAGTGAATCAATTCACCTAGAGACATATTGGCAAAGTAGAATCATGGAGGCCTATCGCCCCTTCATCCCATGCTCCCTGTTGGACTGTGTGGTTTGTGCATGTTTTCATTACATCCATTGCATTATTAGTGACCTGCTGCTTTTGTTGTACTTTTGCATCATCAGGTCTGTGACAGCTCAATGGGTTGATGGTGCAGCTGGCTACTCATGCACTTGTATGCTCAAATGAAAAAAAAAATATGGTGAGCAGTGGTGCCAGTGGCTGCATCTCACTGGTACCAGGGTGCATGCTCCAGACTGCTTCCATACACTGCTTGGGTTTCCTGCATTCCGGCACTCACATCATGGTGTTTATGCATCAGTGCGATGATGTGCACTTTCCTCCTTGGAGCAGAGTATATGGGCTTCTATTTTATCTAGTTTTTAGCCAAGGAGCATGGCTTGGTCCCACTTTCATCCCGTTTCAACCTTGTGCATTGTCTAAACAGCCGAGACTTGAAACGGGGTGAAACTGCTTTATTTTGCCAGTGTGGACAGCTCTCCTCTCCATACAGTGGTGAATTCAGCCTGGGTTCTGGTCTGAACCTGAAAGGAGTAATTATCCATTGGGCTGAACTCAGTGTGGCAATAGAGTTCAGACTTTGGGGAAACTCCCCTTACATTTGGGCTAAAATCCAAACCAAATTCATCTTTCCACCAATATGGAAGGCACCAGCTATCATTGCCTCCCTTATAAAACAGTATGAGAAGCCCATCACCTGAGACTGGAAAATTACTTTTAACAAGTACTGTAACTGATTGCCATTACTCATTATGGAGTTTAAGATGCTATTCGTTGCTGTTTGTCACAGAGCTTGGGATCTAACTCATTGGATTCATCATTATTTTTCCTTTTTTAAAAAAACAAAAACATTTTGGGAGTATTAAGTGTCGCACTCCAAAAATTCTTCTCAAATTGACTCTAAAAGAAAATTCTAAAAGTAACTTTTAAAATTAACACAAAAATGTTTCCTCTTACCCACATATTCTGACTTGTAGCATTTCTTTTAAAATAGAGCTTGGCACAGTTGTTAGCAAAAGGGTGCAATGGCAAACCTTCTCGGAACAAATTTTGCCAATAAAACACCATCGGTTGCCATAAGTTTGCAACAATTTGAAGGCATACACAACAACAACAACATGCCATTGCTTGCAAACCATGTCCACTTCCAATAGCAATCTCTCTCCCACAGCCTGCCTCTAAACCAGCACCATTTATAGACAGGTTTTGGCCAGAGCATGGTTCATGAGTGCTTTTACAGGATCATGCCAGGGACATTTAGATGCAGGGCTATGGTTAAGTGTGAAAAGAATTATGTAAGTAGTTGTTGTTGCATGCCTTCAAGTTGTTTCTGATTTATGGTAACCCTAAAGTGAACCATAGTCACAGTCCAACTCTCAAACCACTATGCCACACTGGTACTCTTAGCTACTGGGTTGCAATGTTGCCCTTTCTTAGTTTTTAGCAGGTTTGAAATGATTCCTTATCCTCATATAAGCCAGAAGAAAGGGTTTCTTAACCATACTTAAACAATAACTTCTTTTTTTGGTTTTTGTTGATCTGAGAGCTGGGTGTCTCCTTATGGATCCTTGGCAAGATTTGCTCAGAGGAGATTTGCCATTGCCTTCGTTTGAGAGTGTGAGTTGCCCAAGGTTTCATGGCTGAGCAGGAAATTGAACTCTGGGCCTCCAAAGTCATAGTCCAACATTCAAACCAGTCCACCATGCTGGCAATGCTTATCTTAAATTCAAGAGAGCCTTATAAACCCAACCCAGGAAATATTTTGACATCTCTGGGGGAAAGAGACAAACTATTTATTTTTATAGTTTTTTGTGGTCTTTTTCAGGCTATGTGGCCATGTTCTAGAAGAGTTTCTTCCTGACGTTTCATCAGAGATACCAGCTACAGATGCCGGGGAAACATCAGGAATAAATTCTTCTAGAACATGGCCACATAGCCTAAAAACCCCACACACAAAAAATGCTATGGATGCTGGCCATGAAAGCCTTCGGCTTCATATTTATTTTGATGTTTGTATGACTTCGCTTTGAATGAATGTCCATTTATTTATTTATGCATTTTAATCGAAATTTGAAAAGGCAAAACAATCTAAATTAAATCTCTTGGAACAGCTAATCCAGAATACAGCTCAATTTGTATTCAGGGCACAACATTTTATTTTTGTAAAAAGATCTACAGTTTCCACAGTTCACTGACAGTGAAAGCCTCATCCATCCATCATTCTAAACATTTTCTCAAATGCTAGCATAGGCAACAACATGTTTATGCAACAAATGGTTAGTACTGTAACAAGGGACCACAAACTCTTTATTTACCAAAAAGATTTCTTTGATACATGCTCTGCTTCTTTTCTCCTCATGCCCTGCTACAAACTGTGGTAGCTTGCTATTTTTGTTAACTTGCCCTTCACGTTGCATGGAGGAAGGCAGAAAGTAGATGATCTAAGAAATGAAAGGGATTAAAACATGCCCAAAAAGTCTTGTTAAATAACTTGAAATTCACGTTTGGCATGGCATGTCAATGATTTAGATCTTTAATGGCCCTGCTGCCAACTGCCCCCATGCTGGAAGAAAGGTAAGATATACAGTCAGCCTTTTGTATCAATGAGTTTTTTTATCCATGAATTCAAACATCTACAGCTTATATATATAAAACTTTTATTTATATCCCGCTTTTTGTTTCAACAATGTAAGTGCCGCAAAACATTAAAATAATACAATAATATACACAATCCCTCCTTAAAAAAGGATTAAACACTGTGTGTGTGTGTGTGTATTCATTGCATTAAGCAAATGATTTTGTCATTTTATATAAGAGACACCAATTTACTTTGCCATTGTATTTAATGGTACTTGAGCATCCATGGATTTTGGAATCCACCAAGGGTCCTGGAACCAAAACCCAGCAGATACCAAGAGCCCACTGTAAATTGCACAAATAAATAAATAAATAAATAAATAAAGTGAAACATGCAATGAGCCTGTGGAGACCTCTCGTTCTGCCACTGCCACCACTAGCAAACATTGTCTTCTGATTATCTAAGGGCCTTATTGCACATTACCTTTATGCTATGTTAATCCACACCGGATATTCACAGTAGGAATACAAATTGTACTGCATCTTGCTTCATTTCTTCAGTAATCTTGCGATTGACACACTCACACACAGATATCACTTCCGCACAACAGGCACGGTATAGGTGTAACAACCCCTACCCCATCCCGCCCTTTAGCTTCATGATTGGTCCCTGTTTTCCTCTTTTATTTTTGCCTCCTTGCTGTCATGACATAATGACAGAAATACATCATGATAGCAGCTAGCACAGCATGAGATGTTTCATCACAAAAGGTTAAACAGGAAAGGAAAGTGACCATGCTGCCCCCACCATTTCTTTATTTCATGTGCGGATGAAACAACCACTCCTGATCTTTTCATTTCAATGCTTCTGTAAACCACAACTTTTTTTAAAAAATAAAAAAAATTGTAGTACATTCCTCAGCATTTCAGGGACTGCTTTGCCATCACAATGTTATACTCTGTACCTCTCCTCCTCTACTACATTGTTAAATGTATGTCATAGATATTAGTGTGGCAGAACAGGAGGAGTTTTTAAACATACCGATGTGAACTTATTGGAACAAGCACCAGATGAAACCATGATTTCCTGGTCCTGGTGTTTACCCAGGTTGGTCCCTAGGTTGTTGTGGGACTGGGAAGATATTCACACAGCTGTCCCTGCACTGACCTGGTACCAAGACAGGCACATGCTCCTTACCTTATTGGCCACTGTTGAAGAAGCCTTCTACTGCTACATCTGACATGGAAACGGGGTGCCTGGCTGCACCCATGTGGCTAGGTTCACCATTTCTGCATCAGACTCAATGACAAGTGGCTCCTTTAGTCAAGGTGATGGCTGGCAAAATAAGGAGCATGGGGGGGGGGGGGGGGGGGGTCATGTGCACAGCTTGGTTTTGCTCCAGAGTTTCCTAGAAACGCTGTGGAAAACCAAAGGTAAAATACCTCAGGGTAAAAGCTATGGATCCATGTCTGGACAGGCAGGATTGGGTTGAATTCTGCCCCAGTGGTTTTGGCCTATATCATCTGATCTAGATGACACAAGACCAGGGGGAACCCAGGCCTTTTGGTCTGTGTGGACAACCCTATAGTCTTTCAGCTTGGTTCTCACTGTTATTTACATGCTTACAAACATATCTGAATTAACCTGCATCATTCCATGTGGTCACTTCTCCCAACAGACCACACATCCATATTTCATATAATACTCACAATACATGCTATTGCTGTGTGCCCTCAAATCATTTTCAGACTATGGTGACGCTAAGGTGACTCTGGGATTTTCTTGGCAAGATTTGTTCATCCTGTGAGTCTGAGAGAGTGTGATTTTCTCTGCTTCTATGATGCTATGACTGGGTGACACCCGGTGTAGGAACGCTACTGACTGGGTGGCCTTTGTGGTCTCTTCCAACTCTATGATTCTATGATTCATGCATTTAAAGTTCTAAGAAGGGGCTTGTAAGCACATTCAGCAGAACACACTTCCAAAACTTCTGTTTTCAGCACCCTGGATAAGGCAGGAGAAATGTGGTTGCTGATAATACCTTTTGGAACCCCTTTCTTCTTTTCATCACAATACTATTCAACTTGGAAATGTGTTGCTATTAATTAAAATGAACTACATCAAACCCATTCTTCTAAAAAACAAAGAAACATATGTAAGACTGAAGACTGGGGATAGTGATTCAGTGATCTGGTTCCACATCAGTTGTGGGCCTGCAGAGATGTAAATGGAAGTCTATTGATGCACCTTTCTCTTGTCTCTCTAATAGCTTGCAGGCTTCAGAGATATTTTAGAACTTCATTGCCCCTGTTGTCTCTTCACAGCAGATGCTATTATTTATTAAGGTATTTTTCTATCTTCTGAAGGAACTGTTGTTTTTCAGAACCATTTCAAAACCTCAGCATTTTGCAAAAAGGCAAAGAGCCAGAGTGGCATAGGGATTTGAGCATTGGACCACAACTCTGGAGACCAGAGTTCAAATCCCAGTTCAGCCATGTAACTCACAGGATGATCTTGAGCAATTCATACTCTCTTAGCCTCAGAGGAGAGCAATGGGAAACCTCTTCTGAAGAAACTTCCCAAGAAAACCTCATGATAGGGTTGCCTTAGGTTGGGTTAGGGTAACCATAATTTGGAAACCATTTGAAGGCAAAGAACAACTAGCTATTAAACGGTAAGCGACAAAACATTTTCTTACATTAATCAGTTCCATAATGTATCTTGTAAACATGGGACTCCATTGTTAAAAAGAAATATAAATCTCCCCTGGGAGGTAACTTTGGATTAGTAAATATGAAGTCTCAGTGAAGGTGAGCTGTGATTATTTTTTTTCTTTTGGAAAAAGGAAGCATAATGATAACTGGGAGAGAGACACTTGAGGAATATGCACAAAAACAAAAACAGAAAACAAAAATCTGGAAACCTGGTCCGAAATCAAGCATTTGGTTTTACAGATGTATTGTAAAGCCAACAAAGCAGGAGTCTTATTAACCTTGCTCCATGAAAACATGAGGTCCTCAATCCCCATGAAAAGAAAATACATACAGCTTTATTTGTTCCCTGTCACTTCTCTGAATTCACATGCCTTTAGCTCTTTCTTCCCCCACTTTCTGATGTTTTGTTACATGGTTTCTTGGCAAAGACCTATCTTTTTTGGAATTTTGTAAATCAGGATTAGGAAAACGTTGGAACACTTTCCAGATGCTTTGGACAGCAGCTTCTGTGATAAATGGGAGTCCCTCCATTTATCAGAGGACTTCTCCCCAGACAACAAAGGGTTAGATGTTGAGGGAAAGTGCATTCTCATGAGGGTTTGCATCATGGATGATGACATGGCGACTGACCAGTGAGATGGGGGATCTTGGACAGAAGCTTGAACCTTTGAGATGCTTCTAAGGAAGGTTTTAAAAAGCCTCTCTGTTATACAAGGTATGCATCCTCTTTTGTCTGTCTTTGGGGCTACCTGGCCAGAGGTAGATCATAAGGAGCTGGTAGAGCTGGACAGTAGAGTCCAGGCTCTCAGAAATATCAAGGACTACAAATTCCATCTGAGCTGTAAGTAGATCAGGAACATTTACTAGTTGGCATTAGCATTTTTGGTTATTTTATTGGCTTGGTTGAAATGACTGTATTCTGTAACTTACATTTCTCTGTGCCTGTAGAACAAGGAGTCCTACATGTAATGATATCCTTTGCTCTAGAATTCCTTAGTTAGAATAAGGCTTTTCTCTAAAGTACCTTCCCTCTCACACTCCTTTTCATGTGCCTTTGGCCTGGTGGGTTCTTGCCTAAATTGGCATGGGGAAGTACATATGGATTACACAGGGCCTCGACAGACTACCACTAAACGCCAGCATCGGGGGTGGAGTGGGCGTGTGATGATTGCATGCCGTGTGCCCTGATTCTTCTCCCATGCCAGCATGACACCACACTCCCAACCACATAGCATGAGGTGTCATGGTGCTCTCTTGGTGCAGCATGGACATGCGCTGCACCAAAGGAGCATCGAAAAGCCACGGTGCTGGCGGCTATGGTGCCCTTCGCACAGTGCAAAAAGGAGCCACTTTTTGCAGCTCCTTATTGCGCCACAGAAAGGCTAGATCAGGGCCATAGCATGCAGTTGCCACGACCCTGATCTGATGATGAAAGAGGCAGCTGCAGGCCACCCCTTAGGGGTGGTCTGGTTATCCCCTTAGTAAAGTTCTGGTGTGTTGCTAAAGGGAAGGATCAGGTAATTCATCAGGTGGTGGCAGCTACTGGAACAAGGTCTCTTAAGGGTTCCTATCCAGCTCAGCTGGAGTGGAAAGGAGATCCAGAGGACCTTTCAATGATGACTTCTGTGGGCAAAGAGTCATAAGAGGATAGAAGCATTTGGCTCAAGAATCACTACAGCTTCCATCGTCCCTGATCACTGGCCATGGTGGCTGGGGGTTCTGGAAGCTAAAGTCCAAAACATCTAGAAAGCAAAAGCTTGTTCTGTCCATGTTGTGGGGTGTCACATATGTGTAAAAATGACAATAAAAAAAGAAAGATACAGCCATTTTAAACAATGTCCTGTCTGTACTGTACTTAAGGCATAGGGTCATATATAAAAGAGCCAGCATGATGTCATGGTTTGAGTGTTGGACTAAGACCCTGGAGACCAGGATACAAATATCTGCTCAGGCACAGAAATCCACTGGGTGACCTTGGGCAGGACACACTGTCTCAGCTCGAGAGTAACACCCTCTGAACAATTCTTGCCAAGAAAATCCCATTATAGGGTTGTGTTAGGGTCGCCATAAATCAGAAATGACTTGAAAACACACAATACACACAGTATGTAAGATCAGTGTAACAGTTTTAAAAAAATAGTAATAGTGGAACAGCTATACTAATGAAACAGATGGGTACATTGACTTATATGCCTGGCACTAGGGTTGAAGAAAATTAGTATGAACTCAGATTAGGCCACAGATTGCATCAAAGGGCTAGAAAGTATGTGAAGATTGCTTCATCTCCTACACTGCCAACGCAAGCCCTTCACACATTTTGCTATAATCATTATAAATTAAATCATTTTGTCCTGAGTCGATTACATTATTGCTCTTCAAAATGTGAATAAAGAGTAATTTTACAGGGCCCTAGAAAGCTGCATAATCATAACATACCTTGATTATCTATTGTTTTATGAGACGGTTGGAGAACACGTTCCAAGGAAAATGTCAGGCTAATTTAAAGCTCAATTTCTTTTATAATCACAGAAAAATGGTAAATGGAAACGAAATTCTTTTTCTCTCCATATATAGGTTCTTCAACAAATGTTTTTTCAGAAGGCTTATATGTCACAAATAACCTTGTCATCCACCTCTCCCACTGAAAGTTATGTCTAAATTAGGCCTCAGTTTCAAATATATTGGAGACAGAAAGCCTAGGCAAGGAGGAGAAGGATGCTTCTGATCAGGAATATTTGGCATCTTCTCTTCCACGCAGAATCAGGTA
>NC_056523.1:230327761-230335734 GCF_019175285.1 Sceloporus undulatus
CAGGTATCAGGTTTTCATATTCAAGTATAGTGCACATCCTTTATGATGATTTCAAATTCATGCAAGTTGAGCACATCAAAAAGTTTCCTTCAGAATGTTTATTGCTAAAAAAATACTCCTACTATAGTGTTTGGTTATAAAAATGACCGACATCACAGAAATGGACAAGCTGACCTGTTGGTTAAATGGAAAATCCTCTGAAAAAAAGGGGAAAGGGTGGATGCCATGTTGGAATACAGTAGAATCAAATGGGTTGAATGAGACCTAACTAGGGTTGCCATAAGTCAGGACCTCCAAACCGGGGACAAATGTAGGACAAATGTAGGACAAATTTTTCAGATGTGGGACACATTTTTTAAAAATGGAGGACGCGCGAAAAAATTGTTTTTTTTTAAATGTTGATCTAAATGCCTGTTTCTTAGGCATGATCAAAATGGAGGACATTTGGCCATTATTTCTAGACAGATGTCAGAAGGACTTCCCTTTCTGGCAAAACACCCCCGACCCCCATTCCAAAACACACACGACAGCACATTTGGGCATTTCACATGGCTTTACTTAACATGGCAATCTCTTGCATTAGAGGCTTATTCCATAACCAAACCCCTTGGGTTTAACACTTAGCATGGTTTAACATGGCTATGCATGTTGAACATGTCAAGGTGGTTTCACTGTTCTTGCACCAAGTGTACTTCTCAGAAGTGTGTGTCAAGGGACTTTGGTTTTTCTTCACTGGCATGAGTTTGTAAAAATCACAGCATTTACATTGACCAGGCCTCAGAACCAAAAACGCACAGAAAAGGCACTTTGGAAGTCACACTCTCTGCTTCTGAAACCGTGCATGCATGCCTCTCAAGATGACCCACTCATCATCATATCATCATCATCATCATCACCACCACACTATCACTGTCAAAGTAAGGGAGACTTGTTAGCATTAAAAGCACACACACACCCACCCCAAAAAACCCCCCACCTTGAGGCCTCTCTGGCCACTCACTCCTTCCTCTCCTCCTTTTCCCTCCTCCTCTCCTTCTCCCCTTCCTCCATTCACCTGAGGGCTGGGGCGGACGGGCGGGGAGGAGGGTCGCGCGCGGCTGCCGCGGCAGGACCAAGCGCCTCCAGCTTCGCTCCTCCGCGCGGCCTGCTGGGAAGAGGGGGTGTGGGAGGAGGAGGCGGTGAGTGCGGCCGCGCGGAGAGGCAAAAGCGGACGGAGCCAGCGGCTCTTGCGCTGGGCACGCCACCCTCCCTGCCTCCCCGCGCGGGCGCGCCACCTTCCCTCGCCTCCTCCGCTCCCTCTTCTCCTCCTCCCTCGCGCGCCCGCGCGCAGAGGCACTGGCTCCGTCCGCCTTTGCTCTATGCTGCGGGCGGGGCGGGGGAGGTAGGGGGCGGAGGAGGGGGGAGGTGAGCGGGTCGTCCCGCGCGGGCTGGCTGCCTCCTTCCGCCCCAGGCAGCCTCGCGTCCTTCCTCTCCTCCCTGCCTCCCCGAGGCGGAGGAGAGGGCTAGCGAGGCCCTGCAGGCCGCGCCGCAGCGCTTCCGTTTTTGGCTGCAAACCTCGGGGGGCCGGGGGGCCCCAAAATGGGAAATACACGGGTGCAGCCGGGTTATGGCAACCTAGACTAAGAAAGATACAAAAAGCAAGAGATCAAAAAATGCTAGGCAATTCTGGAACTGTAGTTCTGTGAGACATTAAGCCTTCTCTGTCAGAGAGTTCTGATTCAACAATAAACTACAGTCCCATGATTCCCTAGCCTGATCCAAGAAATTAATGTGGTCTCAAATTGGTTAGTTCTGCAGTGTGTTTTGGACCCTCTGATCTTCCATGGAATTGATATTGGGATTCCAGAATGACTGATGGCTTTACGTCACCGCAGAAAACACTGATTTGATTTAGGACAACCCCAAAATAGATGAATGGGGGAAATTGGTTGGAACACAGCAGGCTTGTTCGCCTTTGCCTTGTTTCTAGGTGAGAAGTATGTAGAGCAACTGGGAGGAGGACAGTGAGTCAGCAAAACCCATTTAGCTTTCATCCTTGTATTACCTGGGTCTTTCATGACCTCTTAAGAACATGCCTGCCCCCAGCTATGAAAATCTAACAATCTAAAAATATGGAACCCCCTATACAGTGCAGGGTATTTTGTTTATGCTAACACAGTCTAGTTATTTAACCCTTCTGCACACAGGTCATCTAGTGTATATCAACTCCTATATTATCTCCTAAGGCATTATATTGAAAAGGTTATGTGTATGCATTAATAACCAATTATAAAGTCATATATTTAAGTTTCTTATGTTATTATCCTTGTATATTGTTCCCAGTCTATGCTGTTGCTTTTTAAAATGTTTGTGACTTCTATCTCTAAGTGGTCTGGGTGATGTGGGAGCATGAGGTGGATGTCTTGCTTCATCCTAAACCCTGAAAACCCAGGATTCCCTGGGACAAAATGCCAGCGGAGGGCTGGTCATCAAGTCTGGCAGATCCCGGCATTTACAGTTTCCTCCCAGTTGACAGCATACGGTGGAAGTGTTATGCACCTGCAGAGCTCACACAAAACCGTCTTGTGTCCTATGGTACTTTAAAACTACTTATTTTTACTTGGCATAAGTTTTATAAAGAGCACTCTATCTCATCAAATGGATGGACTGGGAGATCCTTGGACCACACTAATTGGGAGGTAGCCAACTCTGAATGAAGTGGTAATGCTTTAATCTATTAATATTTAAAGAGCATTGTCTTCACTACAGGAATTCTGTAGCCCTTAATAGGTTTGCTATTACTCCAGAAGTGTGGGTAGGGGACCCCACCACCTCTTTGGTGATTGAATGCATTGTCAGTACATGAGCAAGATGATGCCATCATTAAAGCAAAAAAAAAAAAAAAAAAAACAAAAAAAAAAAAAAAAAAAAAAGGGGGGGGAGAAAAAAAGAAGAAAAAAAAGAGATAGATAGATAGATGATAGATAGCATAGATAGATAGATAGATAGAGAAACATTCATCGCCCAGTGTAATACAGTTAGGCTAAGCCAGCATGTCTTCTCAAAGGTTATGCAAAGATCAAAGTTTAAATGAGAGCATTTAAAGTGGATGGGAAATCTGCCGCCACGGCCACTCTGGGCACCGCCATTTTGGGTGGCAAAATGGCGGTGAGGTCGCACGAGACTTTGCCGCCATTTTGGGCGAAAAATGGCAGCGCCCAGAGCCCCAGAGGCCGCTATGGGCGCCGCCATTTTTCGCCCAAAATGGCGGCGCCCAGAGCGGCGAAAAGCCATGACGGGTGGCTGCGGCCGCGGCAGCGGCAGCAACAGCAGCCAGGGGCTGGTAGCCAGGCCTTCGCGGGCCGCATCCGGCCCACGGGCCGGAGGTTGCCGACCCCTGTTCTATGACTTAATGTGCTACTGAGAGCCAGCGTGGCATAGTGGTTTGAGCATTGGTCAATGACTCTGGATTCCAGGGCTGGATTCCCAGCTTGGACTTGAAACACACTGGGTGACCTTGGACAAGTCACATGCTCTCAGCCTCAGGGGAAAGTAACGGCAAACCTCCTCTGAACAAATCTTGCCAAGAAAACCCCATGATAGGTTCACCTTAGGGTCACCATTAGTCAAAAATTACTTGAAGGCACATGACAACAACTACTACAACAACAGCAGCCACAACAGGCTGCTAATATCCTTATTGCACTGACTCAGAAGGAATAACATATACAAAAGAAAGAAGAGGGCAAACATTCACTTCCAACAGTTTAAGGACACTCTGCATCCAAGATGTTCTTGTACCTAAAGTATTTGGAACTGCAATATAGCCAATTACCATATACGAGTGTTGGACATTTCCTGATAGATTGTTCTGCCCTCAGCATGTATGACATGGAAAAACAATCTGGCCCACCGATAGAACATTCCATACCCACCTACTGAACAATATGATCTATTGTGCCCTGTTTGAGACGGAGTATAGAGAATTTTGTCCTGGGGAGACCTGGTGGGAGTGAGGAGGAGGCAACAAAAGGGAAAGAAAAAAGATGTGGGATATAGCAGGAGACTACCATAAATGCAATGCCAGATGGTTTCTTAGCTCCACGAAACTTCAACACATTTGCTTCTATCCTAAGTCAGGAAAACAAATAAAAAATAACCTAACTATTCCGTTCCACAAATCTAACTTTGTCATGGAAAACTCCCCATAAAGTACCTTATTCTCCCTGGAATCTTGATATCAGGGACGTAGCCGGGGGGGTGTGTGTTCTTGGGGTCCAGACCCCCCCTTCCATTAGAAAAATGAATGGTGTATGCTGCTGCGCCACCGCACTCAAGCACCATTATAATGGTGGCACTTAGTTTGGACCCCCCTCCTTCCCAAAATCCTAGCTACGTCCCTGTTGATATGATGGACTTTTCTTTAAAAGAAACTTCTAATGTGATCAGCTGAATAAAGAGTGACTTCAACTGAGCATAGTGTATGGTGTACTTCTTCTTCAATCATCTGAAAAGACTGAATGTGAGCATATCTTCCCTTCTACAGTGGTTCCTTGTTATATGCTGGGGTTTGGTTCCAAGATCCCCCGTGTATAACAAAATCCGTGTATGCTCAAGTCCCATTAAGTATAATGGCATAGCAAAATGGTGTCCCTAATAAAAAATGGAACATCAAGGTAAATTTATACTTTTTTTTGGAACATTTTCAAACCGTGTATGCTTAAATCCGTGTATAAAAAATCCGTGTATAAAAAGGGCCGACTGTACTGGATTTTGCTCATTTTCCCTGTCTAAGGGCATGTCTTGTTGTTGCGTGCCTTCAAGTCATTTCTGGCTTATGGAAAGCCTAAGGTGAACCTATCATGGGGATTTCTTGGCAAGATTTGTTCAGAGGAGGTTTGCCATTACCTCCCCATGAGGCTGAGAGAGTGTCACTTGCCCAAGGTCACCTAGTGAAGGAAGCGAAAAGAAGGAGGGAAGGGGAAAGGCCAGCAAACATGGTGTTTTGCAATAGGCTGCTTGAGGACACACTGCAAATGTGAAAGGTTTGGGGTCCCCCCCTCTTAATTTCAGCACAACGGACGAACAAAAGGAATAATTTAAATGTAGATTCAGTCAAGGGATTGTTGCAAGTACAGTTTTGAACTTTTGTCTTGCTCTGAGTTCTCTAAGTATATTGGAAGCCAACATGGCATTTTAATGAAGATAAGTTCATCAGGAAAATACTGTTGAGTACATAATAAAACACTGTATATGCACTATAGCTGTAGCTAAATGATATGACATGAATGTATATTTGTATTTTTAGCTTTTATTTTTAAATATCTTACATTTTCCCTGAATATCCTACATTTTGTGGTGCCTTGACCTACTTTGTGGTTAGGACATCTGATCACTCTGAGACAAAGGAATTAGTTGAGCAAAGGAATGGTGCATTCATAACTGGAAGCCTCAAATATACAAGAATGTACAAGTATATTTGAGGCTGGTACTATACAAGCCAGCTCAAGATGATGGTTTGAGCTGACCTGTGTATATAAAACATAACTTTCATCATGTATGTCTGTGTACATACTCGTGCTTCATAAACCCAATTCCATGTTTTTAGCTTCCATGTAAGAATAATGTGTATAATGCAATGGAGGGAGTTTACAGGCCAAAGTTCTACCATGCTTATAACATTTTTGCCTTTAGGATTGTGCTAAACAACTTTCAAAGTTTCTGTCTGACAGTAAGAGCAGTTTGACTGTGGAACAAACTCCCTCGGAGGGTGATAGAGTCTCCTTCCTTAGAGGTCTTTAAACAGAGGCTGGATGGCCATCTGTCAGGGATGTTTTGATTTAGATTTCCTGCATGGCTGTGGTCTCTTCCAGTTCTATGAAAGTTAGTTAAAATTAGTACTAAACACTAAAATTAAATGCAACATTTTAAACACAAGCAGAATTGGAATTCTATGTGATATCAGGATACTTATCTCTTATCTCATTTTTAAGCCACACTATTTGTGTATCTGTGTGTACATGTTTATGTGTGTACATGTGTGTATATAGGTTTATTGTCTAAGGAAAGCAATTTTGAAGAATGATGAGGTTTCAGACAAATTTGTCTGCACTAAATATTTGTTTCACAAAATAAAATGAAGCACTAGAACAGCTCTTGCCATTCCAATTTTGATGAAGGCCTGTGAGGTCCCTCCCCCCATTTGAATGCATTTGATTAAATAAGCCAGAGGTTATTTTCATCTAGATTCATGACAATTAGAGTCCTATTTGTGGTCGGTTAGATTCAGCATGTGAGCAAAGGAGCATCTAATCCCAACTTTATTACTTTCCTTGCAAAGCAAGAATCAAAACTGAGGAGAAGAGGTTCTTGTTCTCATAGAAAATCTCTCCATGAGCAAGAACACTTGAAATCAGGGATTTTGCTCACATGGAAATCCTCCACACAACCTCTCCTCTTCTAATATGTCACAATTCCTATTCAGCTATGAAACCTACATGTTCTCAGCCTCAGGAGATGGCAATGGCAAACCTCCTTTGAACAAATCATGCCAAGGAAACTCCATGATAGGTTTGCCTTGAGGTCAACATAAGTCGGAAATAACTTGAACGCACACAACAACAAAATATTAGTTGAGTTTTGTACTGCCAAGTTATTATTTACCCTGCTGCATGAATTAGTAAAGTTGTCATTTCTCTCAAAACAAATGGAAACTTCTTTGTTCTGTTAGGTAAAAATAAAGCCAGGACAGGTCAGAGGAAAAAAATACTAACCAGTAGGAGTATGCACCAACCATACAATTTAGTTAAGATTTCAATTAGCAAATAAACAACAAACAAAAAAAGATGTAACTTCGTCAGATGCATAGCAATAGCAATAACAAAAGGAATAGCATGTACATTTCTATTTTGCTTATCAGTGAACTAGCACTCCCTAAGCAGTTTACAGTGTGTAAACCAATTGCCCCTGACAAACTGGGTACTTATTTTACCAACATACGAAGTGGACCTTGGAGTCCTGGGATCGAATTCACAACCTTGTGGCTGCAGTACCATAGAATCATAGAATCATAGAGTTGGAAGAGACAACTAGGGCCATCCAGTCCAACCCCATTCTGCCATGCAGGAAATCCAAATCAAAGCATCCCTGACAGATGGCCATCTAGCCTCTGCTTAAAGACTTCCAAAGAAGGAGACTCCACTACACTCCGAGGGAGTTTGTTCCACTGTCGAACAGCCCTTACTGTCAGGAAGTAATAGTGTAGCAGCTTGAGTTTAGACTAGATATGCTTAGCTGAGAAGATTGGAATGTAGGTGATAAGGGTTTGTGAGAAGACCTTCAAGGTTACTGTGCTGGGAAAGGGACTGGTAGTCATAGCAATCTGTGTGCAGTGGGATGGCTGGTGCTGGACTGGAGAAGGAGGGCCGATGGGTTTAAAGTGTAAGAATTTTCCTGTGGGTTTCAGATTTTGCAAAAACGTGTCAATGGATTACTTCTGCCTTATTTCATCAATAAACTTTATTTCGTTTGAATACGTTTTCTTGTGGATTTCTGGTCTGAGAATCCCAGATCTCACAGGTGAATTGGTAAAATCCCGTGCAGAAATGGGGTTTTAAAATCTGGATGTTGTTTGTGAGATGTGTTGGCGTGAAAGAGAAATAATGCAAAAATAATCTGAACAGAAAGATCCTTTGTACTTTCGGAATTTAGCAAAAGTATAAAGGAGCTGGTTTTGGTGACTTTGCATTTGGGTTATTTTCGCAAACATCATCTGAAAAACATCCTGCAAATGTGGTTTTTCCCCCCAACTTTCTCTTTGGGTTAACCCCAAACGTTGTCTGAAAAACAATCCGCAAATGTGGGTTGTTTTCAGTTTAAATGTAGTTTCTGCACAGGATTCGTCCCGTGTGATAAACTCCAAGGATAGCTACAGTGTGTTTTGCAGAAAAGGTATATTTTTCCCTGAGAAATGATTTATTTCCCCTTATCTTCAT